>NW_027253292.1:368791-725082 GCF_044704955.1 Pristiophorus japonicus
TTCGACACTGACCATCGAAACTGACCGTCAACACCGACCGTCGACACTGACCATTGAAACTGACCGTCGACACTAACCGTCGACACTGACCATCGACACTGACCCTCGACACTGACCGTCGACACTGACCGTCGACACTGACCATCGAAACTGACTCTCGACACTGACCACACTGACCCTCGACACTGACCCTCGGCACTGACCCTCGACACTGACCATCGACACTGACTCTCGACACTGACCCTCGACACTGACCCTCGACACTGACCATCGACACTGACCCTCGACACTGACCACACTGACCCTCGACACTGACCATCGACACTGACCGACACTAACCGTCGACACTGACCATCGACACTGACCCTCGACACTAACCGTCGACACTGACCATCGACACTGACCACACTGACCCTCGACACTGACCATCGACACTGACCCTCGACACTGACCACACTGACCCTCGACACTGACCATCGACACTGACCGTCGACACTCACCTTCGACACTGACCACACTGACCCTCGACACTGACCATTGACACTGACCATCGACACTGACCCTTGACACTGACCATCAATACTGACCGTCGACACTGAACATCGATACCGACCATCGACACTGACTTTCGACACTGACCATCGAAACTGACCGTCAACACCGACCGTCGATACTGACCGTCGACACAGACCGTCGACACTGACCATTGAAACTGACCGTCAACACTAACCGTCGACACTGACCATCGACACTGACCCTCGACACTGACCGTCAACACTGACCGTCAACACTGACCGTCGACACTGACCATCGACACTGACCGTCGACACTGACCATCAACACTGACCGTCGACACTGACATTCGACACTGACCATCGAAACTGACTGTCGACACTGACCGTCGACACTGACCGTCAACACTGACCGTCGACACTGACCATCGACACTGACCGTCGACACTGACCATCAACACTGACCGTCGACACTGACATTCGACACTGACCATCGAAACTGACTGTCGACACTGACCGTCGACACTGACCATCGACACTGACCATTGAAACTGACCGTCGACACTAACCGTCGACACTGACCATCGACACTGACCCTCGACACTGACCGTCGACACTGACCGTCGACACTGACCATCGACACTGACTCTCGACACTGACCACACTGACCCTCGACACTGACCCTCGGCACTGACCCTCGACACAGACCACCATCGACACTGACTCTCGACACTGACCACACTGACCGTCGACACTGACCGTCGACACTGAACATCGAAACTGACCGTCGGCACTGACCATCGACACTGACCATCGACACTGACCACACTGACCGTCGACACTGACCGTCGACACTGACCATCGACACTGACCGTCGGCACTGACCGTCGACACTGACCATCGACACTGACCATCGGTACTGACCGTCGACACTGACTCGACACTGACCATCGACACTGACCGTCGACACTGGCCATCGACACTGACCATCGACACTGACCCTCGACACTGAGCATCGACACTGACCGTCAAAACTGACCACCCTTACAGTCGACACTGACCGTCGACACTGACAACACTTACCGTCGAAACTGACCGACACTAACCATCGATACTGACCACACAGACAGTCAACAATGACCATCGACGCTGACCACATTGACCATCGACGCTGACCACACTGACTGTCGACACTGACTATCGACACTGACCATCGGCACTGACCACACTGACCGTCGACACTGACTGTCGACACTGACCGTCGAAACTGACCACACTGACCGTCGACACTGACCGTCGACACTGACACTCAACACTGACAATCGAAACTGACCGTCGCAACTGTGCGTCGACACTGACAGTCGAAAACTGACCCTCAACACTGACAATCGAAACTGACCGTCGCAACTGACCGTCGACGCTGACAGTCGAAACTGACCTCACTGACAGTCGACACTTACCGTCGACGCTGACTTTCGAAACTGACCGTCGACAATGACCACACTGACCGTCGATACTGACCGCCACTGACCACACTGACTGTCGACACTGACCGGCGACACTGACCATTGACACTGACCATCGATACTGACCATCGATACTGACCCTCAACACTGACCATCGACACTGACCACACTGACCGTCGTCACTGACCGTCGATACTGACCATCAACACTGACCATCAAAACTGACCGTCAACACCGAACGTCCACACTGACCGTCAACACTGACCACACTGACCGTCGATACTGACCATCGACACTGACATTCGACACTGACCGTCAACACCGACCGTCGACACTGACCGTCGATATTGACCGTCGACACTGACCGTCGACACTGACCATTGAAACTGATCATCGACACTGACCGTCGACACTGACCATCGACACTGACCATCAACACTGACTCTCGACACTGACCATCGACACTGACCATCGACACTGACAGTCGACACTGATCATCAACACTGACCATCGATACTGACCCTCGACACTGACCATCGCAACTGACCCTCGACACTGACCCTCGACACTGACTCTCGACACTGACTGTTGACACTGACCACAATGACCATTGACACTGACCATCGACACTGACCCTTGACACTGACCATCAATACTGACCGTCGATACTGAACATCGATACTGACCATCGACACTGACATTCGACTCTGACCATCGAAACTGACCGTCAACACCGACCGTCGATACTGACCGTCGACACAGACCGTCGACACTGACCATTGAAACTGACCGTCGACACTAACTGTCGACACTGACCATCGACACTGACCCTCGACACTGACCGTCAACACTGACCATCGACACTGACCGTCGACACTGACCATCAACACCGACCGTCGACACTGACATCCGACACTGACCATCGAAACTGACTGTCGACACTGACCGTCGACACTGACCATCGACACTGACCATTGAAACTGACCGTCGACACTAACCGTCGACACTGACCATCGACACTGACCCTCGACACTGACCGTCGACACTGACCGTCGACACTGACCATCGACACTGACCACACTGACCCTCGACACTGACCATCGACACTGACCCTCGACACTGACCACACTGACCCTCGACACTGACCATCGACACTGACCAACACTAACCGTCGACACTGACCATCGACACTGACCCTCGACACTGACCGTCGACACTGACCGTCGACACTGACCATTGACACTGACCATCGACACTGACCCTCGACACTGACCACACTGACCCTCAACACTGACCATCGACACTGACCGTCGACACTCACCTTCGACACTGACCACACTGACCCTCGACACTGACCATTGACCCTGACCATCGACACTGACACTTGACACTGACCATCAATACTGACCGTCGATACTGAACATCGATACTGACCATCGACACTGACATTCGACACTGACCATCGAAACTGACCGTCAACACCGACCGTCGATACTGACCGTCGACACAGACCGTCGACACTTACCATTGAAACTGACCGTCGACACTAACCGTCGACACTGACCATCGATACTGACCCTCGACACTGACCGTCAACACTGACCGTCAACACTGACCATCGACACTGACCGTCGACACTGACCATCAACACTGACCGTCGACACTGACATTCGACACTGACCATCGAAACTGACTGTCGACACTGACCGTCGACACTGACCATCGACACTGACCATTGAAACTGACCGTCGACACTAACCGTCGACACTGACCATCGACACTGACCCTCGACACTGACCGTCGACACTGACCGTCGACACTGACCATCGACACTGACCCTCGACACTGACCGTCGACACTGACCGTCGACACTGACCATCGACACTGACTCTCGACACTGACCACACTGACCCTCGACACTGACCATCGACACTGACCCTCGACACTGACCGTCGACACTGACCCTCGACACTGACCGTCGACACTGACCATCGACACTGACTCTCGACACTGACCACACTGACCCTCGACACTGACCATCGACACTGACCCTCGACACTGACCACACTGACCCTCGACACAGACCATCGACACTGACCGTCGACACTCACCTTCGACACTGACCACACTGACCCTCGACACTGACCATTGACACTGACCATCAACACTGACCCTTGACACTGACCATCAATACTGACCGTCGATACTGAACATCGATACTGACCATCGACACTGACATTCGACACTGACCATCGAAACTGACCGTCAACACTGACCGTCGATACTGACCGTCGACACAGACCGTCGACACTGACCCTCGACACTGACCGTCAACACTGACCGTCAACACTGACCGTCGACACTGACCATCGACACTGACCATCGACACTGACCGTCGACACTGACCATCGAAACTGACTGTCGACACTGACCGTCGACACTGACCATCGACACTGACCATTGAAACTGACCGTCGACACTAACCGTCGACACTGACCATCGACACTGACCCTCGACACTGACCGTCAACACTGACCGTCGACACTGACCGTCGACACTGACCATCGACACTGACCATCGACACTGACCATCAACACTGACCGTCGACACTGACCATCGAAACTGACTGTCGACACTGACCGTCGACACTGACCCTCGACACTGACCGTCGACACTGACCGTCGACACTGACCATCGACACTGACTCTCGACACTGACCACACTGACCCTCGACACTGACCCTCGGCACTGACCCTCGACACAGACCACCATCGACACTGACTCTCGACACTGACCACACTGACCGTCGACACTGACCGTCGATACTGAACATCGAAACTGACCGTCGGCACTGACCATCGACACTGACCACACTGACCGTTGACACTGACCGTCGATACTGACCATCGACACTGACCGTCGGCACTGACCGTCGACACTGACCATCGACACTGACCATCGGTACTGACCGTCGACACTGACTCGACACTGACCATCGACACTGACCGTCGACACTGGCCATCGACACTGACCATCGACACTGACCCTCGACACTGAGCATCGACACTGACCGTCAAAACTGACCACCCTTACAGTCGACACTGACCGTCGACACTGACAACATTGACCGTCGAAACTGACCGACACTAACCATCGACACTGACCACACTGACCGTCAACACTGACCATCGACACTGACCACGCTGACCATCAAAACTGACCGTCGACACTGACCATCCACACTGACCACACTGACCGTCGACACTGACCATCGACACTGACTCTCGACACTGACCACACTGACCCTCGACACTGACCCTCGGCACTGACCCTCGACACAGACCACCATCGACACTGACTCTCGACACTGACCACACTGACCGTCGACACTGACCGTCGACACTGAACATCGAAACTGACCGTCGGCACTGACCATCGACACTGACCATCGACACTGACCACACTGACTGTCGACACTGACCGTCGACACTGACCATCGACACTGACCGTCGGCACTGACCGTCGACACTGACCATCGACACTGACCATCGGTACTGACCGTCGACACTGACTCGACACTGACCATCGACACTGACCGTCGACACTGGCCATCGACACTGACCATCGACACTGACCCTCGACACTGAGCATCGACACTGACCGTCAAAACTGACCACCCTTACAGTCGACACTGACCGTCGACACTGACAACATTGACCGTCGAAACTGACCGACACTAACCATCGACACTGACCACACTGACCGTCAACACTGACCATCGACACTGACCACACTGACCATCAAAACTGACCGTCGACACTGACCATCCACACTGACCACACTGACCGTCGACACTGACCATCGACACTGACTCTCGACACTGACCACACTGACCCTCGACACTGACCCTCGGCACTGACCCTCGACACAGACCACCATCGACACTGACTCTCGACACTGACCACACTGACCGTCGACACTGACCGTCGACACTGAACATCGAAACTGACCGTCGGCACTGACCATCGACACTGACCATCGACACTGACCACACTGACCGCCGACACTGACCGTCGACACTGACCATCGACACTGACCGTCGGCACTGACCGTCGACACTGACCATCGACACTGACCATCGGTACTGACCGTCGACACTGACTCGACACTGACCATCGACACTGACCGTCGACACTGGCCATCGACACTGACTGTCGACACTGGCCATTGACACTGACCATCAAAACTGACCACCCTTACAGTCGACACTGACCGTCGATACTGACTCTCGACACTGACCGTCGACACTGACCGTCAAAACTGACCACCCTTACAGTCGACACTGACCGTCGACTCTGACAACATTGACCGTCGAAACTGACCGACACTAACCATCGACACTGACCACACTGACCGTCAACACTGACCATCGACACTGACCACACTGACCATCAAAACTGACCGTCGACACTGACCATCCACACTGACCACACTGACCGTCGACACTGACCATCGACACTAATCACATTGACCGTCGACACTGACCGTCGACACTGACCATACTGACCGTCGAAACTGACCTCACTGACCGTCAACACTGACCGTCGATACTGACCACACTTACCGTCGACACTGACTGTCGAAACTGACCTCACTGACCATCGACACTGACTGTCGATGCTGACCACACTTACCGTCGAACCTGACCGTCGACAATGACCACACTGACCGTCGATACTGAACATCGACACTGACCATTGAAACTGATCGTCGACACTAACCGTCGACACTGACCCTCAACACTGACCGTCGATACTGGCCATCGGCACTGACCATCGACACTGACCATACTGACCGTCGTCACTGACCGTCGATACTGACCATCGACACTGACCATCAAAACTGACCGTCAACACCGAACGTCCAAACTGACCGTCGACACTGACCACACTGACCGTCGACACTGACCGTCGATACTGACCATCGACACTGACCGTAGATACTGACCCTCGACACTGACCCTCGACACTGACCACACAGACAGTCAACAATGACCATCGACGCTGACCACACTGACTGTCGACACTGACCATCGACACTGACCGTCGGCACTGACCACACTGACCGTCGACACTGACTGTCGACACTGACCGTCAAAACTGACCACACTGACCGTCGACACTGACAGTCGAAAACTGACCCTCAACACTGACAATCGAAACTGACCGTCGCAACTGACCGTCGACGCTGACTGTCGAAACTGACCGTCGACAATGACCACACTGACCGTCGACACTGACAGTCGAAAACTGACCCTCAACACTGACAATCGAAACTGACCATCGCAACTGACCGTCGACACTGACAGTCGAAAACTGACCTCACTGACAGTCGACACTTACCGTCGACGCTGACTTTCGAAACTGACCGTCGACAATGACCACACTGACCGTCGACGCTGACTTTCGAAACTGACCGTCGACAATGACCACACTTACCGTCGACGCTGACTTTCGAAACTGACCGTCGACAATGACCACACTGACCGTCGATACTGACTGCCACTGACCACACTGACTGTCGACACTGACCGGCGACACTGACCATTGACACTGACCATCGATACTGACCATCGATACTGACCCTCAACACTGACCATCGACACTGACCACACTGACCGTCGTCACTGACCGTCGATACTGACCATCGACACTGACCATCAAAACTGACCGTCAACACCGAACGTCCACACTGACCGTCAACACTGACCACACTGACCGTCGACACTGACCGTCGATACTGACCATCGACACTGACCGTCAACACCGACCGTCGACACTGACCCTCGACACTGACCATCGACACTGACCCTCGACACTGACCCTCGACACTGACTCTCGACACTGACTGTTGACACTGACCACACTGACCATTGACACTGACCATCGACACTGACCCTTGACACTGACCATCAATACTGACCGTCGATACTGAACATCGATACTGACCATCGACACTGACATTCGACACTGACCATCGAAACTGACCGTCAACACCGACCGTCGATACTGACCGTCGACACAGACCGTCGACACTGACCATTGAAACTGACCGTCGACACTAACCGTCGACACTGACCATCGACACTGACCCTCGACACTGACCGTCAACACTGACCGTCGACACTGACATTCGACACTGACCATCGAAACTGACTGTCGACACTGACCGTCGACACTGACCATCGACACTGACCATTGAAACTGACCGTCGACACTAACCGTCGACACTGACCATCGACACTGACCGTCGACACTGACCATCGACACTGACCACACTGACCCTCGACACTGACCATCGACACTGACCCTCGACACTGACCACACTGACCCTCGACACTGACCATCGACACTGACCGACACTAACCGTCGACACTGACCATCGACACTGACCCTCGACACTGACCGTCGACACTGACCGTCGACACTGACCATCGACACTGACCACACTGACCCTCGACACTGACTCTCGACACTGACCACACTGACCATCGACACTGACCCTCGACACTGACCACACTGACCCTCGACACTGACCATCGACACTGACCGTCGACACTCACCTTCGACACTGACCACACTGACCCTCGACACTGACCATCGACACTAACCGTCGACACTGACCATCGACACTGACCCTCGACACTGACCCTCAACACTGACCCTCGACACTGACCATCGACACTAACCGTCGACACTGACCATCGACACTGACCCTCGACACTGACCACACTGACTCTCGACACTGACCCTCAACACTGACCGTCGACACTGACCGTCGATACTGACCATCGACACTGACCGTCGACACTGACCTTCGACACTGACCACACTGAGCGTCGATACTGGCCATTGACACTGACCATCGACACTGACCACACTGACTGTCGTCACTGACCGTCAATACTGACCATCAAAACTGAACGTCAACACCGAACGTCCACACTGACCGTCGACACTGACCGTCGATACTGACCCTCGACACTGACCGTAGATACTGACCCTCGACACTGACCACACAGACAGTCAACAATGACCATCGACACTGACCGTCGGCACTGACCACACTGACCGTCGACACTGACCGTCGACACTGACCGTCGATACTGACCACACTGACCGTCGACACTGACCGTCGACACTGACCGTTGACACTGACTGTCGACACTGACCCTCAACACTGACCGTCAAAACTGACCGTTGACACTGACCATACTGACCAGCGAAACTGACCTCACTGACTGTCGACACTTACCGTCGACGCTGACGGTCGAAACTGACCGTCGACACTGACCATACTGACCGCCACTGATCACACTGACTGTCGACACTGACCGTCAACACTGACCGTCAACACTGACCGGCGACACTGACCATCGACACCGACCGTCCACACTGACCATCGATACTGACCATAGACGCTGACCCTCGACACAGACCATCGACACTGACTCTCGACACTGACCACACTGACCCTCGACACTGACCGTCGACACTGACCGTCGACACTGACCATCGACACTGACCACACTGACCGTCGACACTGACCATCGACACTGACTCTCGACACTGACCACACTGACCCTCGACACTGACCGTCGACACTGACTGTCGACACTGACCATCGACACTGACCACACTGACCATCGACTCTGACCGTCGACACTGACCATCGACACTGACTCTCGACACTGACCACACTGACCCTCGACACTGACCCTCGGCACTGACCCTCAACACAGACCATCGACACTGACTCTCGACACTGACCACACTGACCGTCGACACTGACCGTCGACACTGACCATCGAAACTGACCATCGACACTGACCATCGACACTGACCACACTGACCGTCGACACTGTCCGTCGACACTGACCGTCGACACTGACCATCGACACTGACCGTCGGCACTGACCGTCGACACTGACCATCGACACTGACCATCGGCACTGACCGTCGACACTGACTCTCGACACTGACTTTCGACACTGACCGTCGACACTGGCCATTGACACTGACCATCGACACTGACCCTCGACACTGTGCATCGACACTGACCGTCAAAACTGACCATCCTTACAGTCGACACTGACCGTCGACACTGACCGTCGACACTGACAACATTGACCGTCGAAACTGACCGACACTAACCATCGACACTGACCATCGACACTGACCACACTGACAGTCAACACTGACCATCGACACTGACCATCAAAACTGACCGTCGACACTGACCATCCACACTGACCATACTGACTGTCGAAACTGACCTCACTGACCATCGACACTGACTGTCGATGCTGACCACACTTACCGTCGAAACTGACCGTCGACAATGACCACACTGACCGTCGATACTGAACATCGACACTGACCATTGAAACTGATCGTCGACACTAACCGTCGACACTGACCCTCAACACTGACCGTCGATACTGGCCATCGACACTGACCAGCGACACTGACCACACTGACCGTCGTCACTGACCGTCGATACTGACCATCGACACTGACCATCAAAACTGACCGTCAACACCGAACGTCCAAACTGACCGTCGACACTGACCACACTGACCGTCGACACTGACCGTCGATACTGACCATCGACACTGATCGTAGATACTGACCCTCGACACTGACCCTCGACACTGACCCTCGACACTGACCACACAGACAGTCAACAATGACCATCGACACTGACCACATTGACCATCGACGCTGACCACACTGACTGTCGACACTGACCATCGACACTGACCGTCGGCACTGACCACACTGACCATCGACACTGACTGTCGACACTGACCGTCGAAACTGACCACACTGACCGTCGACACTGACCGTCGACACTGACCCTCAACACTGACAATCGAAACTGACCGTCGCAACTGACCGTCGACACTGACAGTCGAAAACTGACCTCACTGACAGTCGACACTTACCGTCGACGCTGACTTTCGAAACTGACCGTCGACAATGACCACACTGACCGTCGATACTGACCGCCACTGACCACACTGACTGTCGACACTGACCGGCGACACTGACCATTGACACTGACCATCGATACTGACCATCGAGACTGACCCTCAACACTGACCATCGACACTGACCAAACTGACCGTCGTCACTGATCGTCGATACTGACCATCGACACTGACCATCAAAACTGACCGTCAACACCGAACGTCCACACTTACCATCAACACTGACCACACTGACCATTGATACTGACCGTCGACACTGACCGTAGATACTGACCCTCAACACTGACCTTCGACACTGACCCTCGATACTGACCACACAGACAGTCAACAATGACCATCGACGCTGACCACATTGACCATCGACACTGACCGCACTGTCGACACTGACCGTCGACACTGACCGTCGACACTGACCACACTGACCGTCAACACTGACTGTCGACACTGACCGTCGAAACTGACCATCGACACTGACCACACTGACCGTCAACACTGACTGTCGACACTGACCGTCGAAACTGACCGTCGACATTGACCGTCGACACTGACTGTCGACACTGAGCCTCGACACTGACCGTCGAAACTGACCGTTGACACTGACCACACTGACCGTCGAAACTGACCTCACTAACAGTCTACACTTACCGTCGACGCTGACTGTCGAAACTGACCGTCGACAGTGACCGCACTGACCGTCGACACTGACCATACTGACCACCACTGATCACACTGACTGTCGATACTGGCCATCGACACTGACCATCGACACTGACCACACTGACTGTCGTAATGACCGTCGATACTGACCATCAAAACTGACCGTCAACACCGAATGTCCACACTGATCATCGACACTGACCACACTGACCGTCGACACTGACCATCGACACTGGCCACACTGACCGTCGACACTGACCATCGACACTGGCCACACTGACCGTCAACACTGACCGTCGACACTGACCCTCGACACTGAACATCAACACTGACCCTCGACACTGACCGTCGCAACTGACCGTTGACATTGACCACACTGACCGTCGACACTGACCGTCGAAACTGACCTCACTAACAGTCTACACTTACCGTCGACGCTGACTGTCGAAACTGACCGTCGACAATGACCGCACTGACCGTCGACACTGACCATACTGACCACCACTGATCACACTGACTGTCGATACTGGCCATCGACACTGACCATCGACACTGACCACACTGACTGTCGTAATGACCGTCGAAACTGACCGTCAACACCGAATGTCCACACTGATCATCGACACTGACCACACTGACCGTCGACACTGACCATCGACACTGGCCACACTGACCGTCGACACTGACCATCGACACTGGCCACACTGACCGTCAACACTGACCGTCGACACTGACCCTCGACACTGAACATCGACACTGACTCTCGACACTGACCATCAACACTGACCCTCGACACTGACCATCGACACTGACCGTCGACACTGACCACACTGACCGTCGACACTGACATCGACACTGACTCTCGACACTGACCACACTGACCCTCGGCACTGACCCTCGACACAGACCATCGACACTGACTCTCGACACTGACCACACTGACCGTCGACACTGACCGTCGACACTGACCATCGAAACTGACCGTCGACACTGACCGTCGACACTGACCATCGAAACTGACCGCCGGCACTGACCATCGACACTGACCATCGACACTGACCACACTGACCGTCGACACTGTCCGTCGACACTGACCGTCGACACTGACCATCGACACTGACCGTCGGCACTGACCGTCGACACTGACCATCGACACTGACCATCGACACTGACCGTCGACACTGACTCTCGACACTGACTTTCGACACTGACCGTCGACACTGGCCATCGACACTGACTGTCGACACTGGCCATTGACACTGACCATCGACACTGACCCTCGACACTGAGCATCGACACTGACAGTCAAAACTGACCATCCTTACAGTCGACACTGACCGTCGACACTGACCGTCGATACTGACAACATTGACCGTCGAAACTGACCGACACTAACTATCGACACTGACCATCGACACTGACCACACTGACAGTCAACACTGACCATCGACACTGACCATCAAAACTGACCGTCGACACTGACCATCCACACTGACCACACTTACCGTCGACACTGACTGTCGAAACTGACCTCACTGACCATCGACACTGACTGTCGATGCTGACCACACTTACCGTCGAAACTGACCGTCGACAATGACCACACTGACCGTCGATACTGAACATCGACACTGACCATTGAAACTGATCGTCGACACTGATCGTCGAAACTAACCGTCGACACTGACCCTCAACACTGACCGTCGATACTGGCCATCGACACTGACCATCGACACTGACCATCAAAACTGACCGTCAACACCGAACATCCAAACTGACCGTCGACACTGACCACACTGACCGTCGACACTGACCGTCGATACTGACCATCGACACTGACCACACTGACCCTCGACACTGACCCTCGACACTGACCCTCGACACAGACCATCGACACTGACTCTCAACACTGACCACACTGACCGTCGACACTGACCGTCGACACTGACCATCGACACTGACCACACTGACCGTCGACTCTGACCGTCGACACTGACCATCGACACTGACTCTCGACACTGACCACACTGATCCTCGACACTGACCCTCGGCACTGACCCTCGACACAGACCATCGACACTGACTCTCGACACTGACCACACTGACCGTCGACACTGACCGTCAACACTGACCATCGAAACTGACCCTCGGCACTGACCCTCGACACAGACCATCGACACTGACCATCGACACTGACCACACTGACCGTCGACACTGTCCGTTGACACTGACCGTCGACACTAACCGTCGGCACTGACCGTCGACACTGACCATCGACACTGACCATCGGCACTGACCGTCGACACTGACTCTCGACACTGACTTTCGACACTGACCGTCGACACTGGCCATCGACACTGACTGTCGACACTGGCCATTGACACTGACCATCGACACTGACCCTCGACACTGAGCATCGACACTGACCGTCAAAACTGACCATCCTTACAGTCGACACTGACCGTCGACACTGACCGTCGACACTGACAACATTGACCGTCGAAACTGACCGACACTAACCATTGACACTGACCATCGACACTGACCACACTGACAGTCAACACTGACCATCGACACTGACCATCAAAACTGACCGTCGACACTGACCATCCACACTGACCACACTGACCGTCGACACTGACCATCGACACTGACCACACTGACTGTCGACACTGACCATACTGACCTTCGAAACTGACCTCACTGACCGTCAACACTGACCGTCGATACTGACCACACTTACCGTCGACACTGACTGTCGAAACTGACCTCACTGACCATCGACACTGACTGTCGATGCTGACCACACTTACCGTCGAAACTGACCGTCGACAATGACCACACTGACCGTCGATACTGAACATCGACACTGACCATTGAAACTGATCGTCGACACTGATCGTCGACACTAACCGTCGACACTGACCCTCAACACTGACCGTCGATACTGGCCATCGACACTGACCAGCGACACTGACCACACTGACTGTCGTCACTGACCGTCGATACTGACCATCGACACTGACCATCAAAACTGACCGTCAACACCGAACGTCCAAACTGACCGTCGACACTGACCACACTGACCGTCGACACTGACCGTCGATACTGACCATCGATACTGACCGTAGATACTGACCCTCGACACTGACCACACAGACAGTCAACAATGACCATCGACACTGACCACATTGACCATCGATGCTGACCACACTGACTGTTGACACTGACCATCGACACTGACCGTCGGCACTGACCACACTGACCGTCGACACTGACTGTCGACACTGACCGTCGAAACTGACCACACTGACCGTCGACACTGACCGTCGACACTGACCGTCGACACTGACCCTCAACACTGACAATCGAAACTGACCGTCGCAACTGACCGTCGACACTGACAGTCGAAACTGACCCTCAACACTGACAATCGAAACTGACCGTCGCAACTGACCGTCGACGCTGACTGTCGAAACTGACCTCACTGACAGTCGACACTTACCGTCGACGTTGACTTTCGAAACTGACCGTCGACAATGACCACACTGACCATCGATACTGACCGCCACTGACCACACTGACTCTCGACACTGACCGACGACACTGAACATTGACACTGACCATCGATACTGACCATCGAGACTGACCCTCAACACTGACCATCGACACTGACCACACTGACCGTCGTCACTGATCGTCGATACTGACCATCGACACTGACCATCAAAACTGACCGTCAACACCGAACGTCCACACTTACCATCAACACTGACCACACTGACCGTCGACACTGACCGTCGGCACTGACCCTCGACACAGACCATCGACACTGACTCTCGACACTGACCACACTGACCGTCGACACTGACCATCGACACTGACCATCGACACTGACCACACTGACCATCGACTCTGACCGTCGACACTGACCATCGACACTGACTCTCGACACTGACCACACTGACCCTCGAAACTGACCCTCGGCACTGACCCTCGATACAGACCATCGACACTGACCATCGACACTGACCACACTGACCGTCGACACTGTCCGTCGACACTGACCGTCGACACTGACCGTCGGCACTGACCGTTGACACTGACCATCGACACTGACCATCGGCACTGACCGTCGACACTGACTCTCGACACTGACTTTCGACACTGACCGTCGACACTGGCCATCGACACTGACTGTCGACACTGGCCATTGACACTGACCATCGACACTGACCCTCGACACTGAGCATCGACACTGACCGTCAAAACTGACCATCCTTACAGTCGACACTGACCGTCGACACTGACCGTCGACACTGACAACATTGACCGTCGAAACTGACCGACACTAACCATTGACACTGACCATCGACACTGACCACACTGACAGTCAACACTGACCATCGACACTGACCATCAAAACTGACCGTCGACACTGACCATCCACACTGACCACACTGACCGTCGACACTGACCATCGACACTGACCACACTGACTGTCGACACTGACCATACTGACCTTCGAAACTGACCTCACTGACCGTCAACACTGACCGTCGATACTGACCACACTTACCGTCGACACTGACTGTCGAAACTGACCTCACTGACCATTGACACTGACTGTCGATGCTGACCACACTTACCGTCGAAACTGACCGTCGACAATGACCACACTGACCGTCGATACTGAACATCGACACTGACCATTGAAACTGATCGTCGACACTGATCGTCGACACTAACCGTCGACACTGACCCTCAACACTGACCGTCGATACTGGCCATCGACACTGACCATCGACACTGACCACACTGACTGTCGTCACTGACCGTCGATACTGACCATCGACACTGACCATCAAAACTGACCGTCAACACCGAACGTCCAAACTGACCGTCGACACTGACCACACTGACCGTCGACACTGACCGTCGATACTGACCATCGACACTGACCGTAGATACTGACCCTCGACACTGACCCTCGACACTGACCCTCGACACTGACCACACAGACAGTCAACAATGACCATCGACACTGACCACATTGACCATCGACGCTGACCACACTGACTGTTGACACTGACCATCGACACTGACCGTCGGCACTGACCACACTGACCGTCGACACTGACTGTCGACACTGACCGTCGAAACTGACCACACTGACCGTCGACACTGACCGTCGACACTGACCGTCGACACTGACAATCGAAACTGACCGTCGCAACTGACCGTCGACACTGACAGTCGAAACTGACCCTCAACACTGACAATCGAAACTGACCGTCGCAACTGACTGTCGAAACTGACCTCACTGACAGTCGACACTTACCGTCGACGCTGACTTTCGAAACTGACCGTCGACAATGACCACACTGACCATCGATACTGACCGCCACTGACCACACTGACTCTCGACACTGACCGACGACACTGAACATTGACACTGACCATCGATACTGACCATCGAGACTGACCCTCAACACTGACCATCGACACTGACCACACTGACCGTCGTCACTGATCGTCGATACTGACCATCGACACTGACCCTCGACACTGAGCATCGACACTGACAGTCAAAACTGACCATCCTTACAGTCGACACTGACCGTCGACACTGACCGTCGATACTGACAACATTGACCGTCGAAACTGACCGACACTAACTATCGACACTGACCATCGACACTGACCACACTGACAGTCAACACTGACCATCGACACTGACCATCAAAACTGACCGTCGACACTGACCATCCACACTGACCACACTGACCGTCGACATTGACCGATCGAAACTGACCTCACTGACCGTCAACACTGACTGTCGATACTGACCACACTTACCGTCGACACTGACTGTCGAAACTGACCTCACTGACCATCGACACTGACTGTCGATGCTGACCACACTTACCGTCGAAACTGACCGTCGACAATGACCACACTGACCGTCGATACTGAACATCGACACTGACCATTGAAACTGATCGTCGACACTGATCGTCGAAACTAACCGTCGACACTGACCCTCAACACTGACCGTCGATACTGGCCATCGACACTGACCATCGACACTGACCATCAAAACTGACCGTCAACACCGAACATCCAAACTGACCGTCGACACTGACCACACTGACCGTCGACACTGACCGTCGATACTGACCATCGACACTGACCACACTGACCCTCGACACTGACCCTCGACACTGACCCTCGACACTGACCCTCGACACAGACCATCGACACTGACTCTCAACACTGACCACACTGACCGTCGACACTGACCGTCGACACTGACCATCGACACTGACCACACTGACCGTCGACTCTGACCGTCGACACTGACCATCGACACTGACTCTCGACACTGACCACACTGACCCTCGACACTGACCCTCGGCACTGACCCTCGACACAGACCATCGACACTGACTCTCGACACTGACCACACTGACCGTCGACACTGACCGTCAACACTGACCATCGAAACTGACCCTCGGCACTGACCCTCGACACAGACCATCGACACTGACCATCGACACTGACCACACTGACCGTCGACACTGTCCGTTGACACTGACCGTCGACACTAACCGTCGGCACTGACCGTCGACACTGACCATCGACACTGACCATCGGCACTGACCGTCGACACTGACTCTCGACACTGACTTTCGACACTGACCGTCGACACTGGCCATCGACACTGACTGTCGACACTGGCCATTGACACTGACCATCGACACTGACCCTCGACACTGAGCATCGACACTGACCGTCAAAACTGACCATCCTTACAGTCGACACTGACCGTCGACACTGACCGTCGACACTGACAACATTGACCGTCGAAACTGACCGACACTAACCATTGACACTGACCATCGACACTGACCACACTGACAGTCAACACTGACCATCGACACTGACCATCAAAACTGACCGTCGACACTGACCATCCACACTGACCACACTGACCGTCGACACTGACCATCGACACTGACCACACTGACTGTCGACACTGACCATACTGACCTTCGAAACTGACCTCACTGACCGTCAACACTGACCGTCGATACTGACCACACTTACCGTCGACACTGACTGTCGAAACTGACCTCACTGACCATCGACACTGACTGTCGATGCTGACCACACTTACCGTCGAAACTGACCGTCGACAATGACCACACTGACCGTCGATACTGAACATCGACACTGACCATTGAAACTGATCGTCGACACTGATCGTCGACACTAACCGTCGACACTGACCCTCAACACTGACCGTCGATACTGGCCATCGACACTGACCAGCGACACTGACCACACTGACTGTCGTCACTGACCGTCGATACTGACCATCGACACTGACCATCAAAACTGACCGTCAACACCGAACGTCCAAACTGACCGTCGACACTGACCACACTGACCGTCGACACTGACCGTCGATACTGACCATCGATACTGACCGTAGATACTGACCCTCGACACTGACCCTCGACACTGACCACACAGACAGTCAACAATGACCATCGACACTGACCACATTGACCATCGATGCTGACCACACTGACTGTTGACACTGACCATCGACACTGACCGTCGGCACTGACCACACTGACCGTCGACACTGACTGTCGACACTGACCGTCGAAACTGACCACACTGACCGTCGCCACTGACCGTCGACACTGACCGTCGACACTGACCCTCAACACTGACAATCGAAACTGACCGTCGCAACTGACCGTCGACACTGACAGTCGAAACTGACCCTCAACACTGACAATCGAAACTGACCGTCGCAACTGACCGTCGACGCTGACTGTCGAAACTGACCTCACTGACAGTCGACACTTACCGTCGACGTTGACTTTCGAAACTGACCGTCGACAATGACCACACTGACCATCGATACTGACCGCCACTGACCACACTGACTCTCGACACTGACCGACGACACTGAACATTGACACTGACCATCGATACTGACCCTCGACACAGACCATCGACACTGACTCTCGACACTGACCACACTGACCGTCGACACTGACCATCGACACTGACCATCGACACTGACCACACTGACCGTCGACTCTGACCGTCGACACTGACCATCGACACTGACTCTCGACACTGACCACACTGACCCTCGAAACTGACCCTCGGCACTGACCCTCGATACAGACCATCGACACTGACCATCGACACTGACCACACTGACCGTCGACACTGTCCGTCGACACTGACCGTCGACACTGACCGTCGGCACTGACCGTTGACACTGACCATCGACACTGACCATCGGCACTGACCGTCGACACTGACTCTCGACACTGACTTTCGACACTGACCGTCGACACTGGCCATCGACACTGACTGTCGACACTGGCCATTGACACTGACCATCGACACTGACCCTCGACACTGAGCATCGACACTGACCGTCAAAACTGACCATCCTTACAGTCGACACTGACCGTCGACACTGACCGTCGACACTGACAACATTGACCGTCGAAACTGACCGACACTAACCATTGACACTGACCATCGACACTGACCACACTGACAGTCAACACTGACCATCGACACTGACCATCAAAACTGACCGTCGACACTGACCATCCACACTGACCACACTGACCGTCGACACTGACCATCGACACTGACCACACTGACTGTCGACACTGACCATACTGACCTTCGAAACTGACCTCACTGACCGTCAACACTGACCGTCGATACTGACCACACTTACCGTCGACACTGACTGTCGAAACTGACCTCACTGACCATCGACACTGACTGTCGATGCTGACCACACTTACCGTCGAAACTGACCGTCGACAATGACCACACTGACCGTCGATACTGAACATCGACACTGACCATTGAAACTGATCGTCGACACTGATCGTCGACACTAACCGTCGACACTGACCCTCAACACTGACCGTCGATACTGGCCATCGACACTGACCATCGACACTGACCACACTGACTGTCGTCACTGACCGTCGATACTGACCATCGACACTGACCATCAAAACTGACCGTCAACACCGAACGTCCAAACTGACCGTCGACACTGACCACACTGACCGTCGACACTGACCGTCGATACTGACCATCGACACTGACCGTAGATACTGACCCTCGACACTGACCCTCGACACTGACCCTCGACACTGACCACACAGACAGTCAACAATGACCATCGACACTGACCACATTGACCATCGACGCTGACCACACTGACTGTTGACACTGACCATCGACACTGACCGTCGGCACTGACCACACTGACCGTCGACACTGACTGTCGACACTGACCGTCGAAACTGACCACACTGACCGTCGACACTGACCATCGACACTGACCGTCGACACTGACAATCGAAACTGACCGTCGCAACTGACCGTCGACACTGACAGTCGAAACTGACCCTCAACACTGACAATCGAAACTGACCGTCGCAACTGACTGTCGAAACTGACCTCACTGACAGTCGACACTTACCGTCGACGCTGACTTTCGAAACTGACCGTCGACAATGACCACACTGACCATCGATACTGACCGCCACTGACCACACTGACTCTCGACACTGACCGACGACACTGAACATTGACACTGACCATCGATACTGACCATCGAGACTGACCCTCAACACTGACCATCGACACTGACCACACTGACCGTCGTCACTGATCGTCGATACTGACCATCGACACTGACCATCAAAACTGACCGTCAACACCAAACGTCCACACTTACCATCAACACTGACCACACTGACCGTCGACACTGACCGTCGACACTGACCATCGACACTGACCGTAGATACTGACCCTCAACACTGACCTTCGACACTGACCCTCGATACTGACCACACAGACAGTCAACAATGACCATCGACGCTGACCACATTGACCATCGACACTGACCGCACTGACTGTCGACACTGACCGTCGACACTGACCGTCGACACTGACCACACTGACCGTCAACACTGACTATCGACACTGACCGTCGAAACTGACCGTCGACACTGACCACACTGACCGTCAACACTGACTGTCGACACTGACCGTCGAAACTGACCGTCGACACTGACCGTCGACACTGACTGTTGACACTGACCCTCGACACTGACCGTCGAAACTGACCGTCGCAACTGACCGTTGACACTGACCACACTGACCGTCGACACTGACCGTCGAAACTGACCTCACTAACAGTCTACACTTACCGTCGACGTTGACTGTCGAAACTGACCGTCGACAATGACCGCACTGACCGTCGACACTGAACATACTGACCACCACTGATCACACTGACTGTCGATACTGGCCATCGACACTGACCATCGACACTGACCACACTGACTGTCGTAATGACCGTTCATACTGACCATCAAAACTGACCGTCAACACCGAATGTCCACACTGATCATCGACACTGACCACACTGACCGTCGACACTGACCATCGACACTGGCCACACTGACCGTCGACACTGACCCTCGGCACTGGCCACACTGACCGTCAACACTGACCGTCGACACTGACCCTCGACACTGAACATCGACACTGACTCTCGACACTGACCACACTGACCCTCGACACTGACCCTCGACACTGACTCTCGACACTGACCACACTTACCGTCGACACTGACCATCGACACTGGCCACACTGACCGTCGACACTGACCATCGACACTGGCCACACTGACCGTCAACACTGACCATCAACACTGGCAACACTGACCGTCGACACTGACCATCGACACTGACAACACTGACCATCGACACTGACCGTCAACACTGACCATCAACACTGACCAGCGACACTGACCATCGACACTGGCCACACTGACCGTCGGTACTGACCATCGGCACTGACCATCGACACTGGCCACACTGACCGTCGACACTGACCATCGACACTAGCCACACTGACCGTCGACACTGACCGTCGACACTGACCATCGACACCGACCACACTGACCATCGACACTGACCAGCCACACTAACCAGCGACACTGACCATCGACACTGGCCACACTGACCATCGACACTGGCCACACTGACTGTGGACACTGACCATCGACACTGACCACAATGACCATCGACCCTGACCATCAAAACTGACCGTCGACACTGACCGTCCACACTGACTGACCACACTGACCGTCGACACTGACCATCGACACTGACCATCGACACTGACCATACTGACCGACACTGACCACACTGACTGTCGACACTGACCGTCAACACTGACCACACTGACCGGCGACACTGACCATCGACACTGACCATCGATACCGACCGTCCACACTGACCATCGATACTGACCCTCGACATTGACCCTCGACACTGATCCTCGACACTGACCCTCGACACTGACCCTCGACACTGACTCTCGACACTGACCCTCGACACTGACTCTCGACACTGACCCTCGACACTGACCCTCGACACTGACCCTCGACACTGACCATCGACACTGACCCTCGACACTGACTCTCGACACTGACTCTCGACACTGACCCTCGACACTGACCCTCGACACTGACTCTCGACACTGACCCTCGACACTGACCCTCGACACTGACCCTCGACACTGACCCTCGACACTGACTCTCGACACTGACTTTCGACACTGACCGTCGACACTGGCCATCGACACTGACTGTCGACACTGGCCATTGACACTGACCATCGACACTGACCCTCGACACTGAGCATTGACACTGACCGTCAAAACTGACCATCCTTACAGTCGACACTGACCGTCGACACTGACCGTCGACACTGTCAACATTGACCGTCGAAACTGACCGACACTAACCATTGACACTGACCATCGACACTGACCACACTGACAGTCAACACTGACCATCGACACTGACCATCAAAACTGACCGTCGACACTGACCATCCACACTGACCACACTGACCGTCGACACTGACCATCGACACTGACCACACTGACTGTCGACACTGACCATACTGACCTTCGAAACTGACCTCACTGACCGTCAACACTGACCGTCGATACTGACCACACTTACCGTCGACACTGACTGTCGAAACTGACCTCACTGACCATCGACACTGACTGTCGATGCTGACCACACTTACCATCGAAACTGACCGTCGACAATGACCACACTGACCGTCGATACTGAACATCGACACTGACCATTGAAACTGATCGTCGACACTGATCGTCGACACTAACCGTCGACACTGACCCTCAACACTGACCGTCGATACTGGCCATCGACACTGACCATCGACACTGACCACACTGACTGTCGTCACTGACCGTCGATACTGACCATCGACACTGACCATCAAAACTGACCGTCAACACCGAACGTCCAAACTGACCGTCGACACTGACCACACTGACCGTCGACACTGACCGTCGATACTGACCATCGACACTGACCGTAGATACTGACCCTCGACACTGACCCTCGACACTGACCCTCGACACTGACCACACAGACAGTCAACAATGACCATCGACACTGACCACATTGACCATCGACGCTGACCACACTGACTGTTGACACTGACCATCGACACTGACCGTCGGCACTGACCACACTGACCGTCGACACTGACTGTCGACACTGACCGTCGAAACTGACCACACTGACCGTCGACACTGACCCTCAACACTGACAATCGAAACTGACCGTCGCAACTGACCGTCGACACTGACAGTCGAAACTGACCCTCAACACTGACAATCGAAACTGACCGTCGCAACTGACTGTCGAAACTGACCTCACTGACAGTCGACACTTACCGTCGACGCTGACTTTCGAAACTGACCGTCGACAATGACCACACTGACCATCGATACTGACCGCCACTGACCACACTGACTCTCGACACTGACCGACGACACTGAACATTGACACTGACCATTGATACTGACCATCGAGACTGACCCTCAACACTGACCATCGACACTGACCACACTGACCGTCGTCACTGATCGTCGATACTGACCATCGACACTGACCATCAAAACTGACCGTCAACACCGAACGTCCACACTTACCATCAACACTGACCACACTGACCGTCGACACTGACCGTCGACACTGACCATCGACACTGACCGTAGATACTGACCCTCAACACTGACCTTCGACACTGACCCTCGATACTGACCACACAGACAGTCAACAATGACCATCGACGCTGACCACATTGACCATCGACACTGACCGCACTGACTGTCGACACTGACCGTCGACACTGACCACACTGACCGTCAACACTGACTGTCGACACTGACCGTCGAAACTGACCGTCGACACTGACCACACTGACCGTCAACACTGACTGTCGACACTGACCGTCGAAACTGACCGTCGACACTGACCGTCGACACTGACTGTTGACACTGACCCTCGACACTGACCGTCGAAACTGACCGTCGCAACTGACCGTTGACACTGACCACACTGACCGTCGACACTGACCGTCGAAACTGACCTCACTAACAGTCTACACTTACCGTCGACGTTGACTGTCGAAACTGACCGTCGACAATGACCGCACTGACCGTCGACACTGAACATACTGACCACCATTGATCACACTGACTGTCGATACTGGCCATCGACACTGACCATCGACACTGACCACACTGACTGTCGTAATGACCGTTCATACTGACCATCAAAACTGACCGTCAACACCGAATGTCCACACTGATCATCGACACTGACCACACTGACCGTCGACACTGACCATCGACACTGGCCACACTGACCGTCGACACTGACCCTCGGCACTGGCCACACTGACCGTCAACACTGACCGTCGACACTGACCCTCGACACTGAACATCGACACTGACTCTCGACACTGACCACACTGACCCTCGACACTGACCCTCGACACTGACTCTCGACACTGACCACACTTACCGTCGACACTGACCATCGACACTGGCCACACTGACCGTCGACACTGACCATCGACACTGGCCACACTGACCGTCAACACTGACCATCAACACTGGCAACACTGACCGTCGACACTGACCATCGACACTGACAACACTGACCATCGACACTGACCGTCAACACTGACCATCAACACTGACCAGCGACACTGACCATCGACACTGGCCACACTGACCGTCGGTACTGACCATCGGCACTGACCATCGACACTGGCCACACTGACCGTCGACACTGACCATCGACACTAGCCACACTGACCGTCGACACTGACCGTCGACACTGACCATCGACACCGACCACACTGACCATCGACACTGACCAGCCACACTAACCAGCGACACTGACCATCGACACTGGCCACACTGACCATCGACACTGGCCACACTGACTGTGGACACTGACCATCGACACTGACCACAATGACCATCGACACTGACCATCAAAACTGACCGTCGACACTGACCGTCCACACTGACTGACCACACTGACCGTCGACACTGACCATCGACACTGACCATCGACACTGACCATACTGACCGACACTGACCACACTGACTGTCGACACTGACCGTCAACACTGACCACACTGACCGGCGACACTGACCATCGACACTGACCATCGATACCGACCGTCCACACTGACCATCGATACTGACCCTCGACACTGACCCTCGACACTGACCCTCGACACTGACCCTCGACACTGACCATCAACACTGACCCTCGACACTGACCCTCGACACTGACCCTCGACACTGACCCTCGACACTGACCCTCGACACTGACTCTCGACACTGACTCTCGACACTGACCCTCGACACTGACCCTCGACACTGACTCTCGACACTGACCCTCGACACTGACCCTCGACACTGACTCTCGACACTGACCATCGACACTGACTCTCGACACTGACCCTCGACACTGACTCTCGACACTGACCATCGACACTGACCCTCGACACTGACCCTCGACACTGACCATCGACACTGACTCTCGACACTGACTCTCGACACTGACCCTCGACACTGACTCTCGACACTGACTCTCGACACTGACCCTCGACACTGACCATCGACACTGACTACACTGACCGTCGTCACTGACCATCGATACTGACCATTGACACTGACCATCAAAACTGACCGTCAACACCGAACGTCCAAACTGACCGTCGACACTGACCACACTGACCGTCGACACTGACCGTCGATACTGACCATCGACACTGACCGTAGATACTGACCCTCGACACTGACCCTCGACACTGACCTCGACACTGACCACACAGACAGTCAACAATGACCATCGACACTGACAACATTGACCATCGACGCTGACCACACTGACTGTCGACACTGACCATCGACACTGACCGTCGGCACTGACCACACTGACCGTCGACACTGACTGTCGACACTGACCGTCGAAACAGACCACACTGACCGTCGACACTGACCGTCGACACTAACCGTCGACACTGACCGTCGACACTGACCCTCAACACTGACAATCGAAACTGACCGTCGCAACTGACCGTCGACACTGACCCTCAACACTGACAATCGAAACTGACCATCGCAACTGACCGTCGACACTGACAGTCGAAAACTGACCCTCAACACTGACAATCGAAACTGACCATCGCAACTGACCGTCGACACTGACAGTCGAAAACTGACCTCACTGACAGTCGACACTTACCGTCGACGCTGACTTTCGAAACTGACCGTCGACAATGACCACACTGACCGTCGATACTGACCGCCACTGACCACACTGACTCTCGACACTGACCGGCGACACTGACCATTGACACTGACCATCGATACTGACCATCGAGACTGACCCTCAACACTGACCATCGACACTGACCACACTGACCGTCGTCACTGATCATTGATACTGACCATCGACACTGATCATCAAAACTGACCGTCAACACCGAACGTCCACACTTACCATCAACACTGACCACACTGACCGTCGACACTGACCGTCGACACTGACCATCGACACTGACCCTCGATACTGACCACACAGACAGTCAACAATGACCATCGACGCTGACCACATTGACCATCGACACTGACCACACTGACTGTCGACACTGACCGTCGACACTGACCGTCGACACTGAACACACTGACCGTCAACACTGACTGTCGACACTGACCGTCGAAACTGACCGTCGACACTGACCACACTGACCGTCAACACTGACTGTCGACACTGACCGTCGAAACTGACCGTCGACACTGACCGTCGACACTGACTGTCGACACTGACCCTCGACACTGACCGTCAAAACTGACCGTTGACACTGACCACACTGACCGTCGACACTGACCGTCGAAACTGACCTCACTAACAGTCTACACTTACCGTCGACGCTGACTGTCTAAACTGACCGTCGACAGTGACCGCACTGACCGTCGACACTGACCATACTGACCACCACTGATCACACTGACTGTCGATACTGGCCATCGACACTGACCATCGACACTGACCACACTGACCGTCGTAATGACCATTCATACTGACCATCAAAACTGACCGTCAACATCGAATGTCCACACTGACCATCGACACTGGCCACACTGACCGTCGACACTGACCATCGACACTGGCCACACTGACCGTCAACACTGACCATCAACACTGGCAATACTGACCGTCGACACTGACCATCGACACTGACCACACTGACCATCGACACTGACCGTCAACACTGACCATCAACACTGACCAGCGACACTGACCATCGACACTGGCCACACTGATCGTCGGTACTGACCATCGGCACTGACCATCGACACTGGCCACACTGACCGTCGACACTGACCATCGACACTGGCCACACTGACCGTCGACACTGACCGTCGACACTGAACATCGACACCGACCACACTGACCATCGACACTGACCAGCCACACTGACCAGCGACACTGACCATCGACACTGGCCACACTGACCATCGACACTGGCCACACTGACTGTGGACACTGACCATCGACACTGACCACAATGACCATCGACACTGACCATCAAAATTGACCGTCGACACTGACCGTCCACACTGACTGTCCACACTGACCACACTGACCGTCAACACTGACTATTGACACTGACCACACTGACCGTCGACACTGACCATCGTCACTGACCGTCGACACTGACCATAAACACTGACCATCGACACTGACCATACTGACCGACACTGACCACAGTGACTGTCGACACAGACCGTCAACACTGACCACACTGACCGGCGACACTGACCATCGACACTGACCATCGATACTGACCGTCCACACTGACCATCGATACTGACCATCGACACTGACCCTCGACACTGACTCTCGACACTGACCTGCGATACTGACCCTCGACACTGACCGTCGATACAGACCATCGACACTGACCCTCGACACTGACCATCGACACTGACCCTCGACACTGACCCACGACACTGACCATCGACACTGACCATCGACACTGACCATCGACACTGACCCTCGACACTGACCATCGACACTGACCCTCGACACTGACCGTCGACGCTGACCCTCGACACTGACTGTCAACACTGACCGTCGACACTGACCATCGACACTGACCATCGACACTGATCGTCGACACTGACCGTCGACACTGACCATCGACACTGACCATCGACACTGATCGTCGACACTGAACCTCGACACTGACCATCGACACTGACCATCGACACTGACTCTCGACACTGAACCTCGACACTGAACCTCGACACTGACCATCGACACTGACCGTCAACACTGACTCTCGACACTGACCGTCGACACTGACCATCGACACTGACCGTCAACACTGACCCTCGACACTGACCATCGACACTGACCGTCGACACTGACCGTCAACACTTACCCTCGACACTGACCATCGACACTGACCATCGAAACTGACCACACTGACCGTCGAAACTGACCTGCGACACTGACCGTCGACACTGACAACATTGACCGTCGAAACTGACCGACACTGACCATCGACACTGACCATTGACACTGACCATTGACACTGACCGTCAACACTGACCATCAACACTGACCATTGACACTGACCGTCAACACTGACCATCAACACTGACCACACTGACCATCGACACTGACCATTAAAACTGACCGTCGACACTGACCATCGACACTGACCACATTGACCATCGACACTGACCATCGCCACTGACCGTCCACACTGACCATCGATACTGACCATCGACACTGACCCTCGACACTGACTCTCGACACTGACCATCGACACTGACCCTAGACACAGACCGTCGACATGACCACACTGACCGTCAACATTGACCCTCGACACTGACCCTCGACACAGACCGTCGACACTGACCACACTGACCCTCGACACTGACCCTCGACATTGACCCTCGACACTGACCCTCGACACTGACCACAATGACCGGCGACACTGACCATCGACACTGACCATCGATATCGACCGTCCACACTGACCCTCGACACTGACCCTCGACACAGACCGTCAACACTGACCACACTGACCGTCGACACTGACCATCGACACTGACCATCGACACTGACCCTCGACACTGATCCTCGACACTGACCCTCGACACTGACCATCGACACTGACCATCGACACTGACCATCGACACTGATCCTCGACACTGACCCTCGACACTGACCATCAACACTGACCATCGACACTGACCTTCGACACTGACCATCGACACTGACCATCAACACTGACCCTCGACACTGATCCTCGACACTGACCCTCGACACTGACCGTCAACACTGACCCTCGACACTGACCATCGACATTGACCGTCGACACTGACAACATTGACCGTCGAAACTGACCGACACTGACTCTCGACACTGACCATTTGACACTGACCATCAACACTGACCATCAACACTGACCACACTGACCATCGACACTGACCCTCGACACTGACCACACTGACCATCGACACTGACCATCGACACTGACCGTCCACATTGACCGTCCACACTGACCATCGATACTGACCATCGACACTGACCGTCGAAACTGACCCTCGACACAGAAAGTCGACACTGACCACACTGACCCTCGACACTGACCATCGACACAGACCCTCGACACTGACCCTTGACACTGACCACACTGACCCTCGACACTGACCGTCGACACTGACCCTCGACACTGACCGTCGACACTGACCCTCGACACTGACCCTCGACACAGACCGTCGACACTGAACACACTGACCGTCGACACTGACCGTCAACACTGACCCTCGACACAAACCGTCGACACTGACCACACTGACCGTCAACACTGACCCTCGACACTGACCATCGACACTGACCGTCGAAACTGACCACACTGACCGTCGACACTGACCTGCGACACTGACAACATTGACCATCGAAACTGACTGACACTGACCATCGACACTGACCATTGACACTGACCACACTGACCGTCCACACTGACCATCGATACTGACCATCGACACTGACCCTCGACACAGACCGTCGACATGACCACACTGACCGTCGACACTGACCCTCGACACAGACCGTCGATACTGACCACACTGACCCTCGACACTGACCGTCGACACTGACCATCGACACTGACCCTCGACACTGACCACACTGACCGGCGACACTGACCATCGACAATGCCCATCGACACCGACCGTCCACACTGACCATCGACACTGACCCTCGACACAGACCGTCGACACTGACCACACTGACCGTCGACACTGACCATCGACACTGACCATTGACACTGACCATACTGACCGACACTGACCACACTGACTGCCGACACTGACCGTCAACACTGACCACACTGACCGGCGACACTGACCATCGACACTGACCATCGATACCGACCGTCCACACTGACCATCGATACTGACCATCGACACTGACCCTCAACACTGACTCTCGACACTGACCCGCGACACTGACCCTCGACACTAACCGTCGACACAGTCCATCGACACTGACCCTCGGCACTGAACCTCGACACTGACCGTTGACACTGACCGTCGACACTGACCATCGACACTGACCCTCGACACTGACCATCGACACTGACCATCGACACTGACCGTCAACACTGACCCTCGACACTGACCTTCAACACTGACCATCGACACTGACCCTCGACACTGACCATCGACACTGACCGTCGACACTGACCATCGACACTGACCCTCGACACTGACCGTCGACACTGACCGTCGACACTGACCATCGACACTGACCCTCGACACTGACCCTCAACACTGACCCTCGACACTGACCATCGACACTTACTGTCGAAACTGACCACACTGACCGTCGACACTGACCTGCGACACTGACCGTCGACACTGACAACATTGACCGTCGAAACTGACCGACACTGACCATCGACACTGACCATTGACACTGACCACACTGACCGTCAACACTGACCATCAACACTGACCAAACTGACCATCGACACTGACCCTCAACACTGACCACACTGACTGTCGACACTGACCCTCGACACTGACCCTCGACACAGACCGTCGACACTGACCACACTGACCCTCGACACTGACCGTCGACACTGACCCTCGACACTGACCACACTGACCGTCGACACTGACCCTCGACACTGACCCTCGACACTGACCACACTGACCCTCGACACTGACCCTCGACACTGACCACACTGACCCTCGACACTGACCCTCGACACTGACCGTCGACACTGACCCTCGACACTGACCCTCGACACTGGCCACACTGACCGGCGACATTGACCATCGACACTGACCATCGACACTGACCCTCGACACTGACCACACTGACCGCCGACACTGACCCTCGACACTGACCCTCGACACAGACCGTCGACACTGACCACACTGACTCTCAACACTGACCCTCGACACTGACCGTCGACACTGACCATCGACACTGACCCTCGACACTGACCATCGACACTGACCGTCAAAACTGACCACCCTTACAGTCGACACTGACCGTCAAAACTGACCACACTGACCATCGACACTGACCGACACTGACCATCGACACTGACCATCGACACTGACAACATTGACCGTCGAAACTGACCGACACTGACCATCGACACTGACCATCGACACTGACCACACTGACCATCGACACGGACCATTAAAACTGACCGTCGACACTGACCGTCCATGCTGACCATCGACACTGACCACACTGACCATCGACACTGACCATCGACACTGACCATCGACACTGACCGTCGACACTGACCACACTGACCGTCGACACTGACCATCAACACTGACTGTCGACACTGACTATTGACACTGACCACACTGACCGTCGATACTGACCATACTGACCACACTGACCATCGACACTGACCATCAACACTGACCATCAACACTGACCACACTGACCATCGACACTGCCCATTAAAACTGACCGTCGACACTGACCGTCCATGCTGACCATCGACACTGACCACACTGACCATCGACACTGACCATCGACACTGACCATCGACACTGACCGTCAACACTGACCACACTGACCGTCGACACTGACCATCAACACTGATCGTCGACACTGACCACACTGACCGTCGACACTGACTATTGACACTGACCACACTGACCGTCGACAGTGACCATACTGACCATACTGACCCTCAACACTGACCATCGACACTGACCACTCTGACCATCGATACTGACCACACTGACCATCGACACTGACCGTCGAAACTGTCCATCGACACTAACCATACTGATCCTCGACACTGACCCTCGACACTGACCCTCGACACTGACCATCGACACTGACCACACTGATCATCGACACTGACCCTCGACACTGACCATCGACACTGACCGTCGACACTGACCTGCGACACTGACCGTCGACACTGACAACATTGACCGTCGAAACTGACCGACACTGACCATCGACACTGACCATTGACACTGACCACAATGACCGTCAACACTGACCATCAACATGGACCACACTGACCATCGACACTGACCATCGACACTGACCCTCGAAACTGACCCTCGACACTGACCCTCGACACTGACCATCGACACTGACCACACTGACCATCGACACTGACCCTCGACACTGACCATCGACACTGACTGTCGAAACTTACCACACTGACCGTCGACACTGACCTGCGACACTGACCGTCGACACTGACAACATTGACCGTCGAATCTGACCGACACTGACCATCGACACTGACCATTGACACTGACCACAATGACCGTCAACACTGACCATCAACATGGACCACACTGACCGTCGACACTGACCCTCGACACTGACCCTCGACACTGACCCTCGACACAGACCGTCGACACTGACCACACTGACCCTCGACACTGACCCTCGACACTGACCGTCGACACTGACCCTCGACACTGACCCTCGACACTGACCACACTGACCCTCGACACTGACCCTCGACACTGACCGTCGACACTGACCCTCGACACTGACCATCGACACTGACCCTCGACACTAACCATCGACACTGACCGTCAAAACTGACCACCCTTACAGTCGACACTGACCGTCGAAACTGACCACACTGACCGTCGACACTGACAACATTGACCGTCGAAACTGACCGACACTGACCATCGACACTGACCGTCGATACTGACCACACTGAACCTCGACACTGACCCTCGACACTGACCACACTGACCATCGACAATGACCATCGATACCGACCGTCCACACTGACCCTCGACACTGACCACACTGACCGTCGACACTGACCATCGACACTGACCATTGACACTGACCACACTGACTGCTGACACTGACCGTCAACACTGACCACACTGACCGTCGACACTGACCATCGACACTGACCGTCAACACTGACCACACTGACCAGCAACACTGACCATCGACACTGACCATCGATACCGACCGTCCACACTGACCATCGATACTGACCATGGACACTGACCCTCGACACAGTCCATCGACACTGACCCTCGACACTGACCGTCGACACTGACCATCGACACTGACCATCGACACTGACCCTCGACACTGACCATCGACACTGACCCTCGACACTGACCATCGACACTGACCGTCCACACTGACCCTCGACACTGACCTTCAACACTGACCATCGACACTGACCCTCGACACGGACCATCGACACTGACCGTCGACACTGACCCGACACTGACCCTCGACACTGACCGTCGACACTGACCGTCGACACTGACCCTCGACACTGACCATCAACACTGACCATCGACACTGACCCTCGACACTGACCGTCAACACTGACCATCGACACTGACCCTCGACACTGACCCTCGACACTGACCATCAACACTGACCCTCGGCACTGACCATCAACACTGACCATCGACACTGACCCTCGACACTGACCCTCGACACTGACCATCAACACTGACCCTCGACACTGACCATCGACACTGACTGTCGAAACTGACCACACTGACCGTCGACACTGACCTGCGACACTGACCGTCGACACTGACAACATTGACCGTCGAAACTGACCGACACTGACCATCGACACTGACCATTGACACTGACCACACTGGCCGTCAACACTGACCATCAACACTGACCACACTGACCATCGACACTGACCCTCAACACTGACCACACTGACTGTCGACACTGACCCTCGACACTGACCCTCGACACAGACCGTCGACACTGACCCTCGACACAGACCGTCGACACTGACCACACTGACTGTCGACACTGACCCTCGACACTGACCCTCGACACAGACCGTCGACACTGACCCTCGACACAGACCGTCGACACTGACCACACTGACCCTCGACACAGACCGTCGACACTGACCACACTGACCCTCGACACTGACCGTCGACACTGACCCTCGACACTGACCCTCGACACTGACCACACTGACCCTCGACACTGACCACACTGACCCTCGCCACTGACCGTCGACACTGACCCTCGACACTGACCACACTGACCCTCGACACTGACCCTCGACACTGACCATCAACACTGATCGTCGACACTGACCACACTGACAGTCGACACTGACTATTGACACTGACCACACTGACCGTCGACAGTGACCATACTGACCATACTGACCCTCAACACTGACCATCGACACTGACCACTCTGACCATCGATACTGACCACACTGACCATCGACACTGACCGTCGAAACTGTCCATCGACACTAACCATACTGATCCTCGACACTGACCCTCGACACTGACCCTCGACACTGACCATCGACACTGACCACACTGATCATCGACACTGACCCTCGACACTGACCATCGACACTGACCGTCGACACTGACCTGCGACACTGACCGTCGACACTGACAACATTGACCGTCGAAACTGACCGACACTGACCATCGACACTGACCATTGACACTGACCACAATGACCGTCAACACTGACCATCAACATGGACCACACTGACCATCGACACTGACCGTCGACACTGACCCTCGAAACTGACCCTCGACACTGACCCTCGACACTGACCATCGACACTGACCACACTGACCATCGACACTGACCCTCGACACTGACCATCGACACTGACTGTCGAAACTTACCACACTGACCGTCGACACTGACCTGCGACACTGACCGTCGACACTGACAACATTGACCGTCGAATCTGACCGACACTGACCATCGACACTGACCATTGACACTGACCACAATGACCGTCAACACTGACCATCAACATGGACCACACTGACCGTCGACACTGACCCTCGACACTGACCCTCGACACTGACCCTCGACACAGACCGTCGACACTGACCACACTGACCCTCGACACTGACCCTCGACACTGACCGTCGACACTGACCGTCGACACTGACCCTCGACACTGACCCTCGACACTGACCCTCGACACTGACCATCGACACTGACCCTCGACACTGACCATCGACACTGACCCTCGACACTAACCATCGACACTGACCGTCAAAACTGACCACCCTTACAGTCGACACTGACCGTCGAAACTGACCACACTGACCCTCGACACTGACAACATTGACCGTCGAAACTGACCGACACTGACCATCGACACTGACCCTCGACACAGACCGTCGATACTGACCACACTGAACCTCGACACTGACCCTCGACACTGACCACACTGACCATCGACAATGACCATCGATACCGACCGTCCACACTGACCCTCGACACTGACCACACTGACCGTCGACACTGACCATCGACACTGACCATTGACACTGACCACACTGACTGCTGACACTGACCGTCAACACTGACCACACTGACCGTCGACACTGACCATCGACACTGACCATCGACACTGACCATCGATACCGACCGTCCACACTGACCATCGATACTGACCATGGACACTGACCCTCGACACAGTCCATCGACACTGACCCTCGACACTGACCGTCGACACTGACCATCGACACTGACCATCGACACTGACCCTCGACACTGACCATCGACACTGACCCTCGACACTGACCATCGACACTGACCGTCAACACTGACCCTCGACACTGACCTTCAACACTGACCATCGACACTGACCCTCGACACGGACCATCGACACTGACCGTCGACACTGACCCGACACTGACCCTCGACACTGACCGTCGACACTGACCGTCGACACTGACCCTCGACACTGACCATCAACACTGACCATCGACACTGACCCTCGACACTGACCGTCAACACTGACCATCGACACTGACCCTCGACACTGACCCTCGACACTGACCATCAACACTGACCCTCGACACTGACCGTCAACACTGACCATCGACACTGACCCTCGACACTGACCCTCGACACTGACCATCAACACTGACCCTCGACACTGACCATCGACACTGACTGTCGAAACTGACCACACTGACCGTCGACACTGACCTGCGACACTGACCGTCGACACTGACAACATTGACCGTCGAAACTGACCGACACTGACCATTGACACTGACCACACTGGCCGTCAACACTGACCATCAACACTGACCACACTGACCATCGACACTGACCCTCAACACTGACCACACTGACTGTCGACACTGACCCTCGACACTGACCCTCGACACAGACCGTCGACACTGACCCTCGACACAGACCGTCGACACTGACCACACTGACTGTCGACACTGACCCTCGACACTGACCCTCGACACAGACCGTCGACACTGACCCTCGACACAGACCGTCGACACTGACCACACTGACCCTCGACACAGACCGTCGACACTGACCACACTGACCCTCGACACTGACCGTCGACAATGACCCTCGACACTGACCCTCGACACTGACCACACTGACCCTCGACACTGACCACACTGACCCTCGACACTGACCCTCGACACTGACCGTCGACACTGACCCTCGACACTGACCCTCGACACTGGCCACACTGACCGGCGACACTGACCATCGACACTGACCATCGACACTGACCCTCGACACTGACCACAATGTCCGCCGACACTGACCCTCGACACTGACCCTCGACACAGACCGTCAACACTGACCACACTGACTCTCAACACTGACCCTCGACACTGACCGTCGACACTGACCCTCGACACTGACCATCGACACTGACCATCAAAACTGACCACCCTTACAGTCGACACTGACCGTCGAAACTGACCACACTGACCATCGACACTGACCGACACTGACCATCGACACTGACCATCGACACTGACTGTCGACACTGACAACATTGACCGTCGAAACTGACCATCGACACTGACCATCGACACTGACCATCAACACTGACCACACTGACCATCGACACTGACCATCGACACTGACCATTGACACTGACCATCGACATTGACCATCAACACTGACCACACTGACCATCGACACTGACCATCGACACTGACCATCGACACTGACCCTCAACACTGACCACAGTGACCGTCGACACTGACCATCAACACTGACCACACTGACCATCGCCACGGACCATTAAAACTGCCCGTCGAAACAGACCGTCCATGCTGACCATCGACACTGACCACACTGACCATCGACACTGACCATCGACACTGACCATCGACACTGACTACACTGACCGTCGACACTGACCATCAACACTGACCGTCGACACTGACTATTGACACTGACCACACTGACCGTCGACACTGACCATACTGACCACACTGACCATCGACACTGACCATCGACACTGACCGTCAACACTGACCACACTGACCGTCGACACTGACCATCAACACTGACCGTCGACACTGACCACACTGACATTCGACACTGACCGTCGACACTGACCATCAACACTGACCGTCGACACTGACCATCAACACTGACCACACTGACCGTCGACACTGACCATCAACACTGACCGTCGACACTGACCACACTGACCGTCGACACTGACTATTGACACTGACCACACTGACCGTCGACAGTGATCATACTGACCACACTGATCCTCAACACTGACCATCGACACTGACCACTCTGACCATCGATACTGACCACACTGACCATCGACACTGACCGTCGAAACTGTCCATCGACACTAACCATACTGACCCTCGACACTGACCCTCGACACTGACCCTCGACACTGACCACACTGACCATCGACACTGACCATCGACACTGACTGTCGAAACTTACCACACTGACCGTCGACACTGACCTGCGACACTGACCTTCGACACTGACAACATTGACCGTCGAAACTGACCGACACTGACCATCGACACTGACCATTGACACTGACCACAATGACCATCAACGCTGACCATCAACATGGACCACACTGACCATCGACACTGACCACACTGACCGTCGACACTGACCCTCGAAACTGACCCTCGACACAGACCGTCGATACTGACCACACTGACCCTCGACACTGACCATCGACACTGACCGTCGACACTGACCCTCGACACTGACCCTCGACACTGACCCTCGACACTGACCACACTGACCCTCGACACTGACCCTCGACACTGACGGTCGACACTGACCCTCGACACTGACCATCGACACTGACCCTCGACACTGACCGTCAAAACTGACCACCCTTACAGTCGACACTGACCGTCGAAACTGACCACACTGACCGTCGACACTGACAACATTGACCGTCGAAACTGACCGACACTGACCGTCGACACTGACCATCGACACTGACCCTCGACACTGACCCTCGACACTGACCACACTGACCGGCGACGCTGACCATCGACAATGACCATCGATACCGACCGTCCACACTGACCCTCGACACTGACCACACTGACCGTCGACACTGACCATCGACACTGACCATTGACACTGACCACACTGACTGCCGACACTGACCGTCAACACTGACCACACTGACCGGTGACACTGACCATCGATACTGACCATCGACACTGACCCTCGACACTGACTCTCGACACTGACCCGCGACACTGACCCTCGACACTAACCGTCGACACAGTCCATCGACACTGACCCTCGACACTGACCCTCGACACTGACCGTCGACACTGACCATCGACACTGACCATCGACACTGACCCTCGACACTGACCATCGACACTGACCTTCAACACTGACCATCGACACTGACCCTCGACACTGACCATCGACACTGACCGTCGACACTGACCGTCGACACTGATCCTCGACACTGACCGTCGACACTGACCGTCGACACTGACCCTCGACACTGACCGTCAACACTGACCATCGACACTGACCCTCGACACTGAACCTCAACACTGACCATCAACACTGACCCTCGACACTGACCATCGACACTGACTGTCGAAACTGACCACACTGACCGTCGACACTGACCTGCGACACTGACCGTCGACACTGACAACATTGACCGTCGAAACTGACCGACACTGGCCATCGACACTGACCATTGACACTGACCACACTGACCGTCAACACTGACCATCAGCACTGACCACACTGACCATCGACACTGACCCTCAACACTGACCACACTGACTGTCGACACTGACCCTCGACACTGACCCTCGACACAGACCGTCGACACTGACCACACTGACCGTCGACACTGACCCTCGACACTGACCCTCGACACTGACCACACTGACCGGCGACACTGACCATCGACAATGACCATCGATACCGACCGTCCACACTGACCCTCGACACTGACCACACTGACCGTCGACACTGACCATTGACACTGACCACACTGACTGCCGACACTGACCGTCAACACTGACCACACTGACCGGCGACACTGACCATCGACACTGACCATCGATACCGACCGTCCACACTGACCATCGATACTGACCATCGATACTGACCCTCAACACTGACTCTCGACACTGACCCGCGACACTGACCCTCGACACTAACCGTCGACACAGTCCATCGACACTGACCCTCGACACTGACCGTCGACACTGACCGTCGACACTGACGATCGACACTGACCATCGACACTGACCCTCGACACTGACCATCGACACTGACCCTCGACACTGACCATCGACACTGACCTTCAACACTGACCATCGACACTGACCTTCAACACTGACCATCGACACTGACCGTTGAAACTGACCGTCGACACTGACCCTCGACACTGACCGTCGACACTGACTCTCGACACTGACCATCGACACTGACCCTCGACACTGACCATCGACACTGACCGTCGACACTGACCCTCGACACTGACCTTCAACACTGACCATCGACACTGACCCTCGACACTGACCATCGACACTGACCGTCGACACTGACCGTCGACACTGACCCTCGACACTGACCGTCGACACTGACCATCGACACTGACCCTCGACACTGACCGTCAACACTGACCATCGACACTGACCCTCGACACTGACCCTCGACACTGACCATCAACACTGACCCTCGACACTGACCCTCGACACTGACCATCGACACTGACCGTCGACACTGACCTGCGACACTGACCGTCGACACTGACAACATTGACCGTCGAAACTGACCGACACTGACCATCGACACTGACCATTGACACTGACCACACTGACCGTCAACACTGACCATCAACACTGACCACACTGACCATCGACACTGACCCTCAACACTGACCACAATGACTGTCGACACTGACCCTCGACACTGACCCTCGACACAGACCGTCGACACTGACCATCGACACTGACCGTCGAAACTGACCGTCGACACTGACGCTCGACACTGACCCTCGACACTGACCACACTGACCGGCGACGCTGACCATCGACAATGACCATCGATACCGACCGTCCACACTGACCCTCGACACTGACCACACTGACCGTCGACACTGACCCTCGACACTGACCACACTGACCGTCGACACTGACCATCGACACTGACCATTGACACTGACCACACTGACTGCCGACACTGACCGTCAACACTGACCACACTGACCGGCGACACTGACCATCGACACTGACCATCGATACCGACCGTCCACACTGACCATCGATACTGACCATCGATACTGACCCTCAACACTGACTCTCGACACTGACCCGCGACACTGACCCTCGACACTAACCGTCGACACAGTCCATCGACACTGACCCTCGACACTGACCGTCGACACTGACCATCGACACTGACCGTCGACACTGACCATCGACACTGACCATCGACACTGACCCTCGACACTGACCATCGACACTGACCCTCGACACTGACAATTGACACTGACCTTCAACACTGATCATCGACACTGACCCTCGACACTGACCATCGACACTGACCGTCGACACTGACCGTCGACACTGACCCTCGACACTGACCGTCGACACTGACTCTCGACACTGACCATCGACACTGACCCTCGACACTGACCATCGACACTGACCGTTGACACTGACCCTCGACACTGACCGTCGACACTGACTCTCGACACTGACCATCGACACTGACCCTCGACACTGACCATCGACACTGACCGTCGACACTGACCCTCGACACTGACCTTCAACACTGACCATCGACACTGACCCTCGACACTGACCATCGACACTGACCGTCGACACTGACCGTCGACACTGACCCTCGACACTGACCGTCGACACTGACCATCGACACTGACCCTCGACACTGACCGTCAACACTGACCATCGACACTGACCCTCGACACTGACCCTCGACACTGACCATCAACACTGACCCTCGACACTGACCCTCGACACTGACCATCGACACTGACCGTCGACACTGACCTGCGACACTGACCGTCGACACTGACAACATTGACCGTCGAAACTGACCGACACTGACCATCGACACTGACCATTGACACTGACCACACTGACCGTCAACACTGACCATCAACACTGACCACACTGACCATCGACACTGACCCTCAACACTGACCACAATGACTGTCGACACTGACCCTCGACACTGACCCTCGACACAGACCGTCGACACTGACCATCGACACTGACCCTCGACACTGATCCTCGACACTGACCATCGACACTGACCGTCGAAACTGACCGTCGACACTGACGCTCGACACTGACCCTCGACACTGACCACACTGACCGGCGACGCTGACCATCGACAATGACCATCGATACCGACCGTCCACACTGACCCTCGACACTGACCACACTGACCGTCGACACTGACCCTCGACACTGACCACACTGACCGTCGACACTGACCATCGACACTGACCATTGACACTGACCACACTGACTGCCGACACTGACCGTCAACACTGACCACACTGACCGGCGACACTGACCATCGACACTGACCATCGATACCGACCGTCCACACTGACCATCGATACTGACCATCGATACTGACCCTCAACACTGACTCTCGACACTGACCCGCGACACTGACCCTCGACACTAACCGTCGACACAGTCCATCGACACTGACCCTCGACACTGACCGTCGACACTGACCATCGACACTGACCGTCGACACTGACCATCGACACTGACCGTCGACACTGACCCTCGACACTGACCATCGACACTGACCCTCGACACTGACAATTGACACTGACCTTCAACACTGATCATCGACACTGACCCTCGACACTGACCATCGACACTGACCGTCGACACTGACCGTCGACACTGACCCTCGACACTGACCGTCGACACTGACTCTCGACACTGACCATCGACACTGACCCTCGACACTGACCATCGACACTGACCGTCGACACTGACCCTCGACACTGACCTTCAACACTGACCATCGACACTGACCCTCGACACTGACCATCGACACTGACCGTCGACACTGACCCTCGACACTGACCGTCGACACTGACCCTCGACACTGACCATCAACACTGACCATCGACACTGACCCTCGACACTGACCGTCAACACTGACCATCGACACTGACCCTCGACACTGACCCTCGACACTGACCATCAACACTGACCCTCGACACTGACCATCGACACTGACTGTCGATACTGACCACATTGACCGTCGACACTGACCTGCGACACTGACCGTCGACACTGACAACATTGACCGTCGAAACTGACCGACACTGACCATCGACACTGACCATTGACACTGACCACACTGACCGTCAACACTGACCATCAACACTGACCACACTGACCATCGACACTGACCCTCAACACTGACCACACTGACTGTCGACACTGACCCTTGACACTGACCCTCGACACAGACTGTCGACACTGACCACACTGACCCTCGACACTGACCGTCGACACTGACCCTTGACACTGACCCTCGACACTGACCACACTGACCCTCGACACTGACCCTCGACACTGACCGTCGACACTGACCCTCGACACTGGCCACACTGACCGGCGACACAGACCATCGACACTGACCATCGACACTGACCCTCGACACTGACCACAATGTCCGCCGACACTGACCCTCGACACTGACCCTCGACACAGACCGTCGACACTGACCACACTGACTCTCAACACTGACCCTCGACACTGACCGTCGACACTGACCATCGACACTGACCCTCGACACTGACCATCGACACTGACCGTCAAAACTGACCACCCTTACAGTCGACACTGACCGTCAAAACTGACCACACTGACCGTCGACACTGACCGACACTGACCATCGACACTGACAACATTGACCGTCGAAACTGACCATCGACACTGACCATCGACACTGACCATCAACACTGACCACACTGACCATCGACACTGACCATTGACACTGACCATCGACACTGACCATCAACACTGACCTCACTGACCATCGACACTGACCATCGACACTGACCGTCAACACTGACCACACTGACCGTCGACACTGACCATCAACACTGACCACACTGACCATCGCCACGGACCATTAAAACTGCCCGTCGACACTGACCGTCCATGCTGACCATCGACACTGACCACACTGACCATCGACACTGACCATCGACACTGACCATCGACACTGACCACACTGACCGTCGACACTGACCATCAACACTGACCGTCGACACTGACTATTGACACTGACCACACTGACCGTCGACACTGACCATACTGACCACACTGACCATCGACACTGACCTTCGACACTGACCGTCAACACTGACCACACTGACCGTCGACACTGACCATCAACACTGACCGTCGACACTGACCACACTGACCATCGACACTGACCGTCGACACTGACCATCAACACTGACCGTCGACACTGACCATCAACACTGACCACACTGACCGTCGACACTGACCATCAACACTGACCGTCGACACTGACCACACTGACCGTCGACACTGACTATTGACACTGACCACACTGACCGTCGACAGTGACCATACTGACCACACTGACTCTCAACACTGACCATCGACACTGACCACTCTGACCATCGATACTGACCATCGAAACTGTCCATCGACACTAACCATACTGACCCTCGACACTGACCCTCGACACTGACCATCGACACTGACCACACTGACCATCGACACTGACCCTCGACACTGACCATCGACACTGACTGTCGAAACTTACCACACTGACCGTCGACACTGACCTGCGACACTGACCGTCGACACTGACAACATTGACCGTCGAAACTGACCGACACTGACCATCGACACTGACCATTGACGCTGACCACAATGACCGTCAACACTGACCATCAACATGGACCACACTGACCATCGACACTGTCCACACTGACCGTCGACACTGACCCTCGACACTGACCCTCGACACTGACCCTCGACACTGACCCTCGACACAGACCGTCGACACTGACCACACTGACCCTCGACACTGACCGTCGACACTGACCGTCGACACTGACCCTCGACACTGACCCTCGACACTGACCACACTGACCCTCGACACTGACCGTCGACACTGACCGTCGATACTGACCCTCGACACTGACCATCGACACTGACCATCGACACTGAACCTCGACACTGACCGTCAACACTGACCATTGACACTGACCCTCGACACTGACCATCAACACTGACCCTCGACACTGACCATCGACACTGACTGTCGAAACTGACCACACTGACCGTCGACACTGACCTGCGACACTGACCGTCGACACTGACAACATTGACCGTCGAAACTGACCGACACTGACCATCGACACTGACCATTGACACTGACCACACTGACCGTCAACACTGACCATCAACACTGACCACACTGACCATCGACACTGACCCTCAACACTGACCACACTGACTGTCGACACTGACCCTCGACACTGACCCTCGACTCAGACCGTCGACACTGACCACACTGACCCTCGACACTGACCGTCGACACTGACCCTCGACACTGACCCTCGACACTGACCACACTGACCCTCGACTCTGACCACACTGACCCTCGACACTGACCCTCGACACTGACCGTCGACACTGACCCTCGACACTGACCACACTGACCTTCGACACTGACCATCAACACTGACCATCGACACTGACTATTGACACTGACCACACTGACCGTCGACACTGACCATACTGACCACACTGACCATCGACACTGACCATCAACACTGACCATCAACACTGACCACACTGACCATCGACACTGACCATTAAAACTGACCGTCGACACTGACCGTCCATGCTGACCATCGACACTGACCACACTGACCTTCGACACTGACCATCGACACTGACCATCGACACTGACCGTCAACACTGACCACACTGACCGTCGACACTGACCATCAACACTGACCGTCGACACTGACCACACTGACCGTCGACACTGACTATTGACACTGACCACACTGACCGTCGACAGTGACCATACTGACCACACTGACCATCGATACTGACCATCGACACTGACCCTCAACACTGACCATCGACACTGACCACTCTGACCATCGATACTGACCACACTGACCATCGACACTGACCGTCGAAACTGTCCATCGACACTAACCATACTGACCCTCGACACTGACCCTCGACACTGACCCTCGACACTGACCCTCGACACTGACCATCGACACTGACCATCGACACTGACCACACTGACCCTCGACACTGACCATCGACACTGACTGTCGAAACTTACCACACTGACCGTCGACACTGACCTGCGACACTGACCGTTGACACTGACAACATTGACCGTCGAAACTGACCGACACTGACCATCAACACTGACCACAATGACCGTCAACACTGACCATCAACATGGACCACACTGACCATCGACACTGACCACACTGACCGTCGACACTGACCCTCGACACTGACCCTCGACACTGACCCTCGACACAGACCGTCGACACTGACCGTCGACACTGACTGTCGACACTGACCCTCGACACTGACCGTCGACACTGACCATCGACACTGACCGTCGACACTGACCACACTGACCCTCGACACTGACCCTCGACACTGACCCTCGACACTGACCACACTGACCCTCGACACTGACCCTCGACACTGACCCTCGACACTGACCCTCGACACTGACCGTCGACACTGACCGTCGACACTGACCCTCGACACTAACCATCGACACTGACCGTCAAAACTGACCACCCTTACAGTCGACACTGACCGTCGAAACTGACCACACTGACCGTCGACACTGACAACATTGACCGTCGAAACTGACCGACACTGACCATCGACACTGACCATCAACACTGGCCACACTGACCATCGACACTGACCATTAAATCTGACCGTCGACACTGAAGGTCCATGCTGACCATCGAAACTGACCACACTGACCGTCGACACTGACCATCAACACTGACCACACTGACCATCGACACTGACCATCGACACTGACCACACTGACCGTCGACACTGACCATCAACACTGACCGTCGACACTGACCACACTGACCGTCGACACTGACTATTGACACTGACCTCACTGACTGTCGACACTGACCATATTGACCACACTGACCAACGATACTGACCATCGACACTGACCCTCAACACTGACCATCGACACTGACCACTCTGACCATCGATACTGACCACACTGACCATCGACACTGACCGTCGAAACTGTCCATCGACACTAACCACACTGACCCTCGACACTGACCCTCGACACTGACCCTCGACACTGACCCTCGACACTGACCGTCAACACTGACTCTCGACACTGACCATCGACACTGACTGTCGAAACTGACCACACTGACCGTCGACACTGACCTGCGACACTGACCGTCGACACTGACAACATTGACCGTCGAAACTGACCGACACTGACCATCGACACTGACCATCAACACTGACCATCAACACTGGCCACACTGACCATCAACACTGACCCTCGACACTGACCACACAGACCGTCGACACTGACCCTCGACACTGACCCTCGACACTGACCATCAACACTGACCCTCGACACTGACCACACTGACCATCGACACTGACCCTCGACACTGACCACACTGACCATCGACACTGACCCTCGACACTGACCGTCGACACTGACCGTCAAAACTGACCACCCTTACAGTTGACACTGACCGTTGAAACTGACCACACTGACCGTCGACACTGACCTGCGACACTGACCGTCGACACTGACAACATTGACCGTCGAAACTGACCGACACTGACCATCGACACTGGCCACACTGACCATCGACACTGATCACACTGACCATTGACACTGACCATCGACACTGACCGGCGACAATGACCACACTGACCATCGACACTGACCATCGACACTGACCGGCGACACTGACCACACTGACCAACGACACTGACCACACTGACCATTGACACTGACCATCGACGCTGACCGGCGACACTGACCACACTGACCATTGACACTGACCATCGACACTGACCACACTGACCATCAACACTGACCCTCGACACTGACCACACAGACCGTCGACACTGACCCTCGACACTGACCCTCGACACTGACCATCAACACTGACCCTCGACACTGACCACACTGACCATCGACACTGACCCTCGACACTGACCACACTGACCATCGACACTGACCCTCGACACTGACCGTCGACACTGACCGTCAAAACTGACCACCCTTACAGTTGACACTGACCGTTGAAACTGACCACACTGACCGTCGACACTGACCTGCGACACTGACCGTCGACACTGACAACATTGACCGTCGAAACTGACCGACACTGACCATCGACACTAGCCACACTGACCATCGACACTGATCACACTGACCATTGACACTGACCATCGACACTGACCGGCGACAATGACCACACTGACCATCGACACTGACCATCGACACTGACCGGCGACACTGACCACACTGACCAACGACACTGACCACACTGACCATTGACACTGACCATCGACGCTGACCGGCGACACTGACCACACTGACCATTGACACTGACCATCGACACTGACCACACTGACCATTGACACTGACCATCGACACTGACCATTGACACTGACCATCGACACTGACCGGCGACACTGACCACACTGACCATCGACACTGACCATCGACACTGACCGGCGACACTGACCACACTGACCATCGACACTGACCACACTGACCATCGACACTGACCATCGACACTGACCGGCGACACTGACCACACTGACCATCGACACTGACCATCGACACTGACCGGCGACACTGACCACACTGACCATTGACACTGACCATCGACACTGACCATCGACACTGACCATCGACACTGACTCTCGACACTGACCACACTGACCGTCGACACTGACTCTCGACACTGACCACACTGACCCTCGACACTGACCCTCGACACTGACCCTCGGCACTGACCCTCGACACAGACCATCGACACTGTCCATCGAAACTGACCGTCGGCACTGACCGTCGACACTGACCATCGACACTGACCACACTGACCGTCGACACTGTCCGTCGACACTGACCGTCGACACTGACCATCGACACTGACCGTCGACACTGACCATCAACACTGACCACACTGACCGTCGACACTGACCATCAACACTGACCGTCGACACTGACCACACTGACCGTCGACACTGACTATTGACACTGACCACACTGACCGTCGACAGTGACCATACTGACCACACTGACTCTCAACACTGACCATCGACACTGACCACTCTGACCATCGATACTGACCATCGAAACTGTCCATCGACACTAACCATACTGACCCTCGACACTGACCCTCGACACTGACCATCGACACTGACCACACTGACCATCGACACTGACCCTCGACACTGACCATCGACACTGACTGTCGAAACTTACCACACTGACCGTCGACACTGACCTGCGACACTGACCGTCGACACTGACAACATTGACCGTCGAAACTGACCGACACTGACCATCGACACTGACCATTGACGCTGACCACAATGACCGTCAACACTGACCATCAACATGGACCACACTGACCATCGACACTGACCACACTGACCGTCGACACTGACCCTCGACACTGACCCTCGACACTGACCCTCGACACTGACCCTCGACACTGACCCTCGACACAGACCGTCGACACTGACCACACTGACCCTCGACACTGACCGTCGACACTGACCGTCGACACTGACCCTCGACACTGACCCTCGACACTGACCACACTGACCCTCGACACTGACCGTCGACACTGACCGTCGATACTGACCCTCGACACTGACCATCGACACTGACCATCGACACTGAACCTCGACACTGACCGTCAACACTGACCATTGACACTGACCCTCGACACTGACCATCAACACTGACCCTCGACACTGACCATCGACACTGACTGTCGAAACTGACCACACTGACCGTCGACACTGACCTGCGACACTGACCGTCGACACTGACAACATTGACCGTCGAAACTGACCGACACTGACCATCGACACTGACCATTGACACTGACCACACTGACCGTCAACACTGACCATCAACACTGACCACACTGACCATCGACACTGACCCTCAACACTGACCACACTGACTGTCGACACTGACCCTCGACACTGACCCTCGACACAGACCGTCGACACTGACCACACTGACCCTCGACACTGACCGTCGACACTGACCCTCGACACTGACCCTCGACACTGACCACACTGACCCTCGACTCTGACCACACTGACCCTCGACACTGACCCTCGACACTGACCGTCGACACTGACCCTCGACACTGACCACACTGACCTTCGACACTGACCATCAACACTGACCATCGACACTGACTATTGACACTGACCACACTGACCGTCGACACTGACCATACTGACCACACTGACCATCGACACTGACCATCAACACTGACCATCAACACTGACCACACTGACCATCGACACTGACCATTAAAACTGACCGTCGACACTGACCGTCCATGCTGACCATCGACACTGACCACACTGACCTTCGACACTGACCATCGACACTGACCATCGACACTGACCGTCAACACTGACCACACTGACCGTCGACACTGACCATCAACACTGACCGTCGACACTGACCACACTGACCGTCGACACTGACTATTGACACTGACCACACTGACCGTCGACAGTGACCATACTGACCACACTGACCATCGATACTGACCATCGACACTGACCCTCAACACTGACCATCGACACTGACCACTCTGACCATCGATACTGACCACACTGACCATCGACACTGACCGTCGAAACTGTCCATCGACACTAACCATACTGACCCTCGACACTGACCCTCGACACTGACCCTCGACACTGACCATCGACACTGACCATCGACACTGACCACACTGACCCTCGACACTGACCATCGACACTGACTGTCGAAACTTACCACACTGACCGTCGACACTGACCTGCGACACTGACCGTTGACACTGACAACATTGACCGTCGAAACTGACCGACACTGACCATCAACACTGACCATTGACACTGACCACAATGACCGTCAACACTGACCATCAACATGGACCACACTGACCATCGACACTGACCACACTGACCGTCGACACTGACCCTCGACACTGACCCTCGACACTGACCCTCGACACAGACCGTCGACACTGACCGTCGACACTGACCGTCGACACTGACCCTCGACACTGACCGTCGACACTGACCATCGACACTGACCGTCGACACTGACCACACTGACCCTCGACACTGACCCTCGACACTGACCACACTGACCCTCGACACTGACCCTCGACACTGACCCTCGACACTGACCCTCGACACTGACCGTCGACACTGACCGTCGACACTGACCCTCGACACTAACCATCGACACTGACCGTCAAAACTGACCACCCTTACAGTCGACACTGACCGTCGAAACTGACCACACTGACCGTCGACACTGACAACATTGACCGTCGAAACTGACCGACACTGACCATCGACACTGACCATCAACACTGGCCACACTGACCATCGACACTGACCATTAAATCTGACCGTCGACACTGAAGGTCCATGCTGACCATCGAAACTGACCACACTGACCGTCGACACTGACCATCAACACTGACCACACTGACCATCGACACTGACCATCGACACTGACCACACTGACCGTCGACACTGACCATCAACACTGACCGTCGACACTGACCACACTGACCGTCGACACTGACTATTGACACTGACCTCACTGACTGTCGACACTGACCATATTGACCACACTGACCAACGATACTGACCATCGACACTGACCCTCAACACTGACCATCGACACTGACCACTCTGACCATCGATACTGACCACACTGACCATCGACACTGACCGTCGAAACTGTCCATCGACACTAACCACACTGACCCTCGACACTGACCCTCGACACTGACCCTCGACACTGACCCTCGACACTGACTCTCGACACTGACCATCGACACTGACTGTCGAAACTGACCACACTGACCGTCGACACTGACCTGCGACACTGACCGTCGACACTGACAACATTGACCGTCGAAACTGACCGACACTGACCATCGACACTGACCATCAACACTGACCATCAACACTGGCCACACTGACCATCAACACTGACCCTCGACACTGACCACACAGACCGTCGACACTGACCCTCGACACTGACCCTCGACACTGACCATCAACACTGACCCTCGACACTGACCACACTGACCATCGACACTGACCCTCGACACTGACCACACTGACCATCGACACTGACCCTCGACACTGACCGTCGACACTGACCGTCAAAACTGACCACCCTTACAGTTGACACTGACCGTTGAAACTGACCACACTGACCGTCGACACTGACCTGCGACACTGACCGTCGACACTGACAACATTGACCGTCGAAACTGACCGACACTGACCATCGACACTGGCCACACTGACCATCGACACTGATCACACTGACCATTGACACTGACCATCGACAATGACCGGCGACAATGACCACACTGACCATCGACACTGACCATCGACACTGACCGGCGACACTGACCACACTGACCAACGACACTGACCACACTGACCATTGACACTGACCATCGACGCTGACCGGCGACACTGACCACACTGACCATTGACACTGACCATCGACACTGACCACACTGACCATTGACACTGACCATCGACACTGACCATTGACACTGACCATCGACACTGACCGGCGACACTGACCACACTGACCATCGACACTGACCATCGACACTGACCGGCGACACTGACCACACTGACCATCGACACTGACCACACTGACCATCGACACTGACCATCGACACTGACCGGCGACACTGACCACACTGACCATCGACACTGACCATCGACACTGACCGGCGACACTGACCACACTGACCATTGACACTGACCATCGACACTGACCATCGACACTGACCATCGACACTGACTCTCGACACTGACCACACTGACCGTCGACACTGTCCGTCGACACTGACCGTCAACACTGACCATCGACACTGACCACAGACACTGACCGTCGACACTGACTCTCGACACTGACCCTCGACACTGACCCTCGACACTGACCCTCGACACTGACCCTCGGCACTGACCCTCGACACAGACCATCGACACTGACCGTCGACACTGACCGTCGCCACTGTCCATCGAAACTGACCGTCGGCACTGACCGTCAACACTGACCATCGACACTGACCACACTGACCGTCGACACTGTCCGTCGACACTGACCGTCGACACTGACCATCGACACTGACCGTCGGCACTGACCGTCGACACTGACTCTCGACACTGACCCTCGACACTGACCACACTGACCGTCGACACTGTCCGTCGACACTGACCGTCAACACTGACCATCGACACTGACCACAGACACTGACCGTCGACACTGACTCTCGACACTGACCGTCGACACTGACCATCGACACTGACCGTCGGCACTGACCGTCGACACTGACTCTCGACACTGACCCTCGACACTGACCACACTGACCGTCGACACTGTCCGTCGACACTGACCGTCAACACTGACCATCGACACTGACCACAGACACTGACCGTCGACACTGACTCTCGACACTGACTCTCGACACTGACCATCGACACTGACCACACTGACCGTCGACACTGGCCATCGACACTGACCCTCGACACTGACCCTCGACACTGACTCTCGACACTGACCCTCGACACTGACCACACTGACCGTCGACACTGACCGTCGGCACTGACCGTCGACACTGACCCTCGACACTGACTCTCGACACTGACCCTCGACACTGAGCATCGACACTGACCCTCGACACTGACCACACTGACCATCGATACTGACCATCGACACTGACCCTCAACACTGACCATCGACACTGACCACTCTGACCATCGATACTGACCACACTGACCATCGACACTGACCGTCGAAACTGTCCATCGACACTAACCATACTGACCCTCGACACTGACCCTCGACACTGACCCTCGACACTGACCATCGATACTGACCACACTGACCATCGACACTGACCGTCGAAACTGTCCATCGACACTAACCATACTGACCCTCGACACTGACCTTCGACACTGACCCTCGACACTGACCGTCAACACTGACCCTCGGCACTGACCATCGACACTGACTGTCGAAACTGACCAAACTGACCGTCGACACTGACCTGCGACACTGACCGTCGACACTGACAACACTGACCATTGACACTGACCATCGACACTGACCGGCGACACTGACCACACTGACCATTGACACTGACCATCGACACTTGTCACACTGACCATTGACACTGACCATCGACACTGACCGGCGACACTGACCACACTGACCATCGACACTGACCATCGACACTGACCGGCGACACTGACCACACTGACCATCGACACTGACCACACTGACCATTGACACTGACCATCGACACTGACCGGCGACACTGACCACACTGACCATTGACACTGACCATCGACACTGATCACACTGACCATTGACACTGACCATCGACACTGACCGGCGACACTGACCACACTGACCATCGACACTGACCATCGACACTGACCGGCGACACTGACCACACTGACCATTGACACTGACCATCGACACTGACCGGCGACACTGACCACACTGACCATTGACACTGACCGTCGGCACTTACTACACTGACATGGACAGCCGACACGGACCGTGGACACTGACCCCGGACAGTCGTGGGCTTGGCTGACCGATTGACCGTGGACCGTTGTTGACGATTCTCTTGCTGTGATTTCAGGTTGCACCTGACTGCGACGGATCGCGGGATGCCTAGGCTGGTGGGCACCGCGACCCTCACCGTTATCATCTTGGACCTCAACGACAACAGCCCCACCATCCCGCTGCCCCGTGAGGTCCGCATACCCGAGAGTGAGTGACCATCCATCACACGTGGTCACACGTGTCCATTACATCCAAAATATGGCCGCTCTGAAAGTGCAGCACTCCCTCAGTACTGCCCCTCCGACAGTGCGGCACTCCCTCAGTACTGCCCCTCCGATAGTGCAGTGCTCCCTCAGTACTGCCCCTCCGACAGTGCGGCGCTCCCTCAGTACTGTCCCTCCGACAGTGCAGCACTACCTCAGTACTGCACCTCCAACAGTGCAGCACTCCCTCAGTACTGCCCCTCCGACAGTGCGGCGCTCCCTCAGTACTGCCCCTCCGACAGTGCGGCGCTCCCTCAGTACTGTCCCTCCGACAGTGCAGCACTCCCTCAGTACTGCCCCTCCGACAGTGCAGCACTCCCTCAGTACTGCCCCTCCGACAGTGCGGCGCTCCCTCAGTACTGTCCCTCCGACAGTGCAGCACTCCCTCAGTACTGCCCCTCCGACAGTGCGGCGCTCCCTCAGTTTAGATTATGGGCTCAGGTCTCTGGAGTGGGACTCGAACCCACGACCTATAACTCCGAGACAAGAGTGCTGCACACTGAGCCAGGGCTGTTCCCTGGGGGGAAGTGTGGAGATTTGAAGAAGGGGGGAGGGGGATCGGAGGGGATACCTCACACACACCCTCAGTCCACTCCCCCAGTCCCCTCCCTCCCACCCCTCCCCCACACCCCCCCCAGTCACCTCCCCCGCACCCCTCCCCCACACACACACCCCAGTCCACACCCCCGCACCCCTCCCCCACACACACCCTAGTCCCCTCCCCCACACACCCCCAGTCCCCTCCCCCACACACCCCCAGTCCCCTCCCTACCACCCCTCCCCCACCCCCCCCAGTCCCCTCCCCCACACCCCTCCCCCACACACACCCCCAGTCCCCTCCCTACCACCCCTCCCCCACACCCCCCCCCAGTCCCCTCCCCCACACACCTCCCCCACACACACGCCCAGTCCCCTCCCACCCCTCCCCCACCCCCCCAGTCCCGCCAGTCCCCTGCCCCACACCCCTCCCCCACACCCCCCTAGTTCCCTCCCCCATACCCCTCTTCCACACCCCTCCCCCCTGTCCCCTCCCCCACACACCCCCCCAGTCCCCTCCTCCACACCCCACCCCCCAGTCCCCTCCTCCACAACCCTCCTCCACACCCCTCCCCCCAGTCCCCTCCTCCACTCCCCTCCCCCACCCCTCCCCCCACACACGTCCCCCGCACACCCCTCCCTCCACACCTCTCCCTCACCCCCGATGCTGGAAGCAGAGTCCGCCGGTGCACTTTCTCACTCGTCTGTCTCTCTCTCTCTCGCCTGACTGCAGACGCCCTGATTGGCTCCGAGATCACCAAAGTGACGGGGAATGACGTGGATTCTGGCCCCGTGCTGTCCTACACACTCCTCACCGAGAGCGAGAAGTTTAGTATCAATCGTTATCGCGGCATCATCTCGCTGAGTACCGCTCTGGACTACGAGCAGCGCAGCTGGTACCTGCTCACCATTCGCTCCTCCGACTCCAGGCACACCACCATCGCCAACCTCACCATCCTGGTCCAGGACGTCAACGACAATCCCCCAGTCTTCATCCAGGATCTGTATCAGGTGAGCGGAATCCGCAACCCCACCGGCACTGAGACACTCGGGGTACAGGGGACTGAGACACTCGGGGTACAGGGGACTGAGACACTCGGGGCACAGTGGACTGAGACACTCGGGGTACAGGGGGCTGAGACACTCGGGGTACAGGGGACTGAGACACTCGGGGTTCAGGGGACTGAGACACTCGGGGTTCAGGGGACTGAGACACTCGGGGTACAGGGGACTGAGACACTCGGGGCACAGTGGACTGAGACACTCGGGGTACAGGGGACTGAGACACTCGGGGTTCAGGGGACTGAGACACTCGGGGTTCAGGGGACTGAGACACTCGGGGTTCAGGGGACTGAGACACTCGGGGTACAGGGGACTGAGAAACTCGGGGTACAGGGGACTGAGACACGGGTTACAGCGGACTGAGACACTCGGGGTACAGGGGACTGAGACACTCGGGGTACAGGGGACTGGGACACTCGGGGTACAGGGGACTGAGACACGGGTTACAGCGGACTGAGACACTCGGGGTACAGGGGACTGGGACACTCAGGGTACAGGGGACTGAGACACTCGGGGTACAGGAGACTGGGACACTCGGGGTACAGGGGACTGAGACACTCGGGTTACAGGGGGACTGAGACACTCGGGGTACAGGGGGACTGAGACACTCGGGGTACAGGGGGACTGAGACAATCGGGGTACACTGGACTGAGACACTCGGGGTACAGGGGACTGAGACACTCGGGGTACAGGAGACTGGGACACTCGGGGTACAGGGGACTGAGACACTCGGGTTACAGGGGGACTGAGACACTCGGGGTACAGGGGACTGAGACACTCGGGGTACAGGGGACTGAGACACTCGGGATACAGGGGACTGAGACACTCGGGGTACAGGGGACTGAGACACTCTGGGTACAGGGGACTGAGACAATCGGGGTACACGGGACTGAGACACTCGGGGTACAGGGGACTGATACACTCGGGGCACAAGGGACTGAGACACTCGGGGTACAGGGGACCGAGACACTCGGGGTACAGTGGACTGAGACACTCGGGGTACAGGGGACTGAGACGCTCGGGGTACAGGGGACTGAGACACGGGGTACAGGGGACTGGGACACTCGGGGTACAGGGGACTGAGAGACGGGGTACAAGGTACTGGGACACTCGGGGTACAGGGGACTGAGACACTCGGGGTACAGGGAGACTGAGACACTCGGGGTACAGGGGACTGAGACACTCGGGGTACAGGGGGACTGAGACACTCGGGGTACAGGGGACTGAGAGACTCAGGGTACACGGGACTGAGGCACTCGGGGTACGGGGACTGAGACACTCGGGATACGGGGACTGAGACACTCGGGGTACAGGGGACTGAGACACTCGGGGTACAGGGGACTGAGACACTTGGGGTACAGAGGACTGAGACACTCTGGGTACGGGGGACTGAGACACACGGGGTACGGGGACTGAGACACTCGGGGTACAGGGGGCTGAGACACTCGGGGTACAGGGGACTGAGACACTCGGGGTACGTGTGCGGGAAGTGCATCCGCCTCCAGCTCGTGACAGACCGCATTGCGGCACTCGAGCTGCGAGTGGATGAACTCTGGAGCATCCACGATGCTGAGAATGCCGTGAATAGCACCTTTAGTGAGTTGGTCTTACTGCAGGTAAAGGTTACACAGCCAGATAGTAAATGGGTGACCAACAGGAAGAGCAGTGCATGGAAGGTAGTGCAGGGTTACATAGAAACATAGAAAATAGGTGCAGGAGCAGGCCATTCGGCCCTTCTAGCCTGCACCGCCATTCAATGAGTTCATGGCTGAACATGCAACTTCAGTACCCCATTCCTGCTTTCTCACTATACCCCTTGATTCCCCTAGTAGTAAGGACTGCATCTAACTCCTTTTTGAATATATTTAGTGAATTGGCCTCAACTACTTTCTGTGGTAGAGAATTCCACAGGTTCACCACTCTCTGGGTGAAAAAGTTTCTCCTCATCTCGGTCCTAAATGGCTTACCCCTTATCCTTAGACTGTGTCCCCTGGTTCTGGACTTCCCCAACATTGGGAACATTCTTCCTGCATCTAACCTGTCCAAACCCGTCAGAATTTCAAACGTTTCTATGAGGTCCCCTCTCATTCTTCTGAACTCCAGTGAATACAAGCCCAGTTGATCCAGTCTTTCTTGATATGTCAGTCCCGCCATCCCGGGAATCAGTCTGGTGAACCTTCGCTGCACTCCCTCAATAGCAAGAATGTCCTTCCTCAGGTTAGGAGACCAAAACTGTACACAATACTCCAGGTGTGGCCTCACCAAGGCCCTGTACAACTGTAGCAACACCTCCCTGCCCCTGTACTCAAATCCCCTCACTATGAAGGCCAACATGCCATTTGCTTTCTTAACCGCCTGCTGAACCTGCATGCCAACCTTCAATGACTGATGTACCATGACACCCAGGTCTCGTTGCACCTCCCCTTTTCCTAATCTGTCACCATTCAGATAATAGTCTGTCTCTCTGTTTTTACCACCAAAGTGGATAACCTCACATTTATTCACATTATACTTCATCTGCCATGCATTTGCCCACTCACCTAACCTATCCAAGTCACTCTGCAGCCTCATAGCATCCTCCTCGCAGCTCACACTGCCTCCCAACTTAGTGTCATCCGCAAATTTGGAGATACTACATTTAATCCCCTCGTCTAAATCATTAATATACAGTGTAAACAGCTGGGACCTCAGCAGAGAATTTTGCGTCACTGAGACATTCGGGGTACAGGGGACTGAGACACTCGGGGTACGGGGGACTGAGACACTCGGGGTATGGGGGACTGAGACACTCGGGGTACAGGGGACTGAGACACTCAGGGCACAGGGGACTGAGACACTCGGGGTACAGGGGGACTGAGACACTCGGGGTACAGGGGACTGAGACACTCGGGGTACAGGGGACTGAGACACTCGGGGTACAGGGGACTGAGATACGGGGTATAGGGGACTGGGACACTCGGGGTACAGGGGGACTGAGACACTCGTGGTACAGGGGACCGAGACACTCGGGGTACGGGTGACTGAGACACTCGGGATACGGGGGACTGAGGCACTCGGGGTACGGGGACTGAGGCACTCGGGGTACGGGGGACTGAGTCACTCGGGGTACGGGGGACTGAGACACTCGGGGTACGGGGGACTGAGACACTCGGCGTACGGGGGACTGAGACACTCGGGGTACAGGGGGACTGAGACACTCGGGGTACAGGGGACTGAGACACTCGGTGTACGGGGGACTGAGACACTCGGGGTACGGGGGACTGAGACACTCAGAGCACAGGGGACTGAGACACGGTGTACAGGGGACTGGGACACTCGGGGTACAGGGGACTGAGACACTCGGGGTACAGGGGACTGAGACACTCGGGGTACAGGGGACTGAGACACTCAGGATACAGGTGACTGAGACACTTGGGGTACAGGGGACTGGGACACTCGGGGTACAGGGGGACTGAGACACTCAGAGCACAGGGGACTGAGACACGGTGTACAGGGGACTGGGACACTCGGGGTACAGGGGACTGAGACACTCGGGGTACAGGGGACTGAGACACTCGGGGTACAGGGGGACTGAGACACTCAGAGCACAGGGGACTGAGACACGGGGTACAGGGGACTGGGACACTCGGGGTACAGGGGACTGAGAGACGGGGTACAGGGGGACTGAGACACCCGGGGTACAGGAGACTGAGACACTCGGGGTACGGGGGACTGAGACACTCGGGGTACGGGGGACTGAGACACTCGAGGTACAGGGGACTGAGACACTCGGGGTACAGGGGACTGAGACACTCAGGGTACAGGGGACTGAGACAGTCAGGGTACAGGGGACTGAGACACTCGGGGTACGGCTGTCTGAGACACTCGGGGTACGGGGACTGAGACACTCGGGGTACAGGGGACTGAGACACTTGGGGTACAGGGGACTGAGACACTCGGGGTACAGGGGACTGGGACACTCGGGGTACAGGGGGACTGAGACACTCGAGGTACAGAGGACTGAGACACGGGGTACAGGGGGACTGAGACACTCGTGGTACAAGGGACTGAGCCACTCGGGGTACAGGGGACTGAGACACTCGGGGTACACGGGACTGAGACATTCGGGGAACAGGGGACTGAGACACGGGGTACAGGGGGACTGAGACACTCGGGGTACGGGGGACTGAGACACTCGAGGTACAGAGGACTGAGACACTCGAGGTACAGGGGACTGAGACACTCGGGGCACAGGGGACTGAGACACTCGGGGCACAGGGGACTGAGACACTCGGGGCACAGGGGACTGAGACACTCGGGATACAGGGGATTGAGACACTCTGGGTACAGGGGACTGAGACACTCTGGGTACAGGGGACTGAGACACTCGGGATACAGGGGACTGAGCCACTCGGGATACAGGGGACTGAGACACTCTGGGTACAGGGGACTGAGACACTCGGGATACAGGGGACTGAGCCACTCGGGATACAGGGGACTGAGACACTCTGGGTACAGGGGACTGAGACACTCGGGATACAGGGGACTGGGACACTCGGGGTACAGGGGACTGAGACACTCGGGATACAGGGGACTGAGACACTCGGGGTACAGGGCGACCGAGACAGGCGGGGTACAGGGGACCGAGACACTCGGGATACAGGGGACTGAGACACTCGGGGTACAGGGGACTGGGACACTCGGGGTACGGAGACTGAGGCACTCGGGGTACGGGGGACTGAGACACGCGGTGTACGAGGGACTGAGTCACTCGGGGTACGGGGGACTGAGACACTCGGGGTACGGGGGACTGAGACACTCGGCGTACGGGGGACTGAGACACTCGGGGTACAGGGGGACTGAGACACTCGGGGTACAGGGGACTGAGACACTCGGTGTACGGGGGACTGAGACACTCGGGGTACGGGGGACTGAGACACTCGGGGTACAGGGGACTGAGACACTCAGGATACAGGTGACTGAGACACTTGGGGTACAGGGGACTGGGACACTCGGGGTACAGGGGGACTGAGACACTCAGAGCACAGGGGACTGAGACACGGGGTACAGGGGACTGGGACACTCGGGGTACAGGGGACTGAGACACTCGGGGTACAGGGGACTGAGACACTCGGGGTACAGGGGGACTGAGACACTCAGAGCACAGGGGACTGAGACACGGGGTACAGGGGACTGGGACACTCGGGGTACAGGGGACTGAGAGACGGGGTACAGGGGGACTGAGACACTCGGGGTACAGGAGACTGAGACACTCGGGGTACGGGGGACTGAGACACTCGGGGTACGGGGGACTGAGACACTCGGGATACAGGGGACTGAGACACTCGGGGTACAGGGGACTGGGACACTCAGGGTACAGGGGACTGAGACACACGGGGTACAGGGGACTGAGACACTCGGGGTACGGCTGTCTGAGACACTCGGGGTACGGGGACTGAGACACTCGGGGTACAGGGGACTGAGACACTTGGGGTACAGGGGACTGAGACACTCGGGGTACAGGGGACTGGGACACTCGGGGTACAGGGGGACTGAGACACTCGAGGTACAGAGGACTGAGACACGGGGTACAGGGGGACTGAGACACTCGTGGTACAAGGGACTGAGCCACTCGGGGTACAGGGGACTGAGACACTCGGGGTACACGGGACTGAGACATTCGGGGAACAGGGGACTGAGACACGGGGTACAGGGGGACTGAGACACTCGGGGTACGGGGGACTGAGACACTCGAGGTACAGAGGACTGAGACACTCGAGTTACAGGGGACTGAGACACTCGGGGCACAGGGGACTGAGACACTCGGGGCACAGGGGACTGAGACACTCGGGGCACAGGGGACTGAGACACTCGGGATACAGGGGACTGAGCCACTCGGGATACAGGGGACTGAGACACTCTGGGTACAGGGGACTGAGACACTCGGGATACAGGGGACTGGGACACTCGGGGTACAGGGGACTGAGACACTCGGGATACAGGGGACTGAGACACTCGGGGTACAGGGCGACCGAGACAGGCGGGGTACAGGGGACTGAGACACTCGGGATACAGGGGACTGGGACACTCGGGGTACAGGGGACTGAGACACTCGGGATACAGGGGACTGAGACACTCGGGGTACAGGGGACTGGGACACTCGGGGTACAGGGGGACTGAGACACTCAGAGCACAGGGGACTGAGACACTCGGGGCACAGGGGACTGAGACACTCGGTGTACAGGGGACTGAGACACTCGGGGTACGGAGACTGAGGCACTCGGGGTACGGGGGACTGAGACACTCGGGGTACAGGGGACTGAGACACTCGGGGTACAGGTGACTGAGACACTCGGGGTACAGGGGACTGAGATACTCGGGGTACGGGGACTGAGGCACTCGGGGTACGGGGGACTGAGACACGCGGTGTACGGGGGACTGAGTCACTCGGGGTACGGGGGACTGAGACACTCGGGGTACGGGGGACTGAGACACTCGGGGTACGGGGGACTGAGACACTCGGTGTACGGGGGACTGAGACACTCGGGGTACAGGGGGACTGAGACACTCGGGGTACAGGGGACTGAGACACTCGGTGTACGGGGGACTGAGACACTCGGGGTACGGGGGACTGAGACACTCGGGGTAGAGGGGACTGAGACACTCAGGATACAGATGACTGAGACACTCAGGGTACAGGGGACTGAGACACTCGGGGCACAGGGGACTGGGACACTCGGGGTACAGGGGACTGAGACACGGGGTACAGGGGACTGGGACACTTGGGGTACAGGGGACTGAGAGACGGGGTACAGGGGGACTGAGACACTCGGGGTACGGGGGACTGAGACACTCGGGGAACGGGGGACTGAGACACTTGAGGTACAGAGGACTGAGACACTCGAGGTACAGGGGACTGAGACACTCGGGGCACAGGGGACTGAGACAATCGGAGCACAGGGGACTGAGACACTCGGGGTACGGGGGACTGGGACACTCAGGGTACAGGGGACTGAGATACTTGGGGTACAGGGGACTGAGACACTCGGGGTACAGGGGACTGGGACACTCGGGGTACAGGGGGACTGAGACACTCGAGGTACAGAGGACTGAGACACGGGGTACAGGGGGACTGAGACACTCGGGGTACAAGGGACTGAGCCACTCGGGGTACATGGGACTGAGACACTCGGGGTACACGGGACTGAGACACTCGGGGTACAGGGGACTGAGACACGGGGTACAGGGGGACTGAGACACTCGGGATACGGGGGACTGAGACACTCGGGGTACGGGGGACTGAGACACTCGAGGTACAGAGGACTGAGACACTCGAGGTACTGGGGACTGAGACACTCGGGGTACAGGGGACTGAGACACTCGGGGTACAGGGGACTGAGACACTCGGGGTACAGGGGACTGGGACACTCGGGGTACAGGGGGACTGAGACACTCAAGGTACAGGGCGACCGAGACAGGCGGGGTACAGGGGACCGAGACACTCGGGGTACAGGGGACTGACACACTCGGGGTACAGGGGACTGGGACACTCGGGGTACAGGGGACTGAGACTCTCGGGGTACAGGGGACTGAGACACCCGGGGTACAGGGGACTGAGACGCTCGGGGTACAGGGGACTGAGACACGGGGTACAGGGGACTGAGAAGGGGTACTGGGGACTGGGACACTCGGGGTACAGGGGACTGAGAGACGGGGTACATGGGACTGGGACATTCGGGGTACAGGGGACTGAGACACTCGGGGTACAGGGTAACTGAGACACTCGGGGTACGGGGCTGAGCCACTCGGGGTACGGGGACTGAGACACTCGGGGTACAGGGGACTGAGACCCTCAGGGTACAGGGGGACTGAGACACTCGGGGTACAGGGGACTGAAACACTCGGGATCCACGGGACTGAGGCACTCGGGGTACGGGGACTGAGACACTCGGGGTACAGGGGACTGAGCCACTCGGGGTACACGGGACTGAGACACTCGGGGTACAGGGGACTGAGACACTCGGAGTACGGCTGTCTGAGACACTCGGGGTACGGGGACTGAGACACTTGGGGTACGGGTGACTGAGACACTCGGGGTACGAGGGACTGAGGCACTTGGGGTACGGGTGACTGACACACTCGGGGCACAGGGGACTGAGACACTCGGGGTACGGGGGACTGAGACACTCGGGGTACGGGGACTGAGGCACTCGGGGTACGGGGGACTGAGACACTCGGTGTACGGGGGACTGAGACACTCGGGGTACAGGGGACTGAGTGACGGGGTACAGGGGAGTGGGACACTCGGGGTACAGGGGACTGAGTGACGGGGTACAGGAGACTGGGACACTCGGGGTACACGGGACTGAGACACTCGGGGTACAGGGGACTGAGACACTCGGGGTACAGGGGACTGAGACACCCGGTGTACGGGGGACTGAGACACTCGGGGTACGGGGGACTGAGACACTCGGGGTACAGGGGACTGAGACACTCGGGGTACAGGGGGACTGAGACACTCAGAACACAGGGGACTGAGGCACGGGGTACAGGGGACTGGGACACTCGGGGTACAGGGGACTGAGAGACGGGGTACAGGGGACTGAGACACTCGGGGTACACGGGACTGAGACACTCGGGTACAGGGGACTGAGACACGGGGTACAGAGGGACTGAGACACTCGGGGTACGGGGGACTGAGACACTCGAGGTACAGAGGACTGAGACACTCGAGGTACAGGGGACTGAGACACTCGGGGCACAGGGGACTGAGACAATCGGAGCACAGGGGACTGAGACACTCGGGGTACAGGGGACTGAGACACGGGGTACAGGGGGACTGAGACACTCGGGCTACAGGGGACTGAGACACGGGGTACAGGGGGACTGAGACACTCGGGGTTCAGGGGACTGAGCCACTCGGGATACAGGGGACTGAGACACTCTGGGTACAGGGGACTGAGACACTCGGGATACAGGGGACTGAGACACTCGGGGTACAGGGGACTGAGGCACTCGGGGTACAGGGGACTGGGACACTCGGGGTACAGGGAGACTGAGACACTCAGGGTACAGGGGACTGAGACAGGCGGGGTACAGGGAACGAGACACTCGGGGTACAGGGGACTGAGACACTTGGGGTACAGGGGACTGGGACACTCGGGGTACAGGGGACTGAGACACTCGGGGAACAAGGGACTGAGACACTCGGGGTACAGGGGAATGAGACACTCGGGGTACACGGGACTGAGACACTCGGGGTACAGGGGACTGAGACACTCGGGGTACGGCTGTCTGAGACACTCTGGGTACGGGGACTGAAACACTCAGGATCCACGGGACTGAGACACTCGGTGTACAGGGGACTGAGACACTCGGGGTACGGAGACTGACGCACTCGGGGTACGGGGGACTGAGACACTCGGGGCACAGAGGACTGAGACACTCGGGGTACAGGGGACTGAGACACTCGGGGTACAGGGGACTGAGATACTCGGGGTACGGGGACTGAGACACTTGGGGTACGGGGGACTGAGACACGCGGTGTACGGCGGACTGAGTCACTCGGGGTACGGGGGACTGAGACACTCGGGGTACGGGGGACTGAGACACTCGGTGTACGGGGGACTGAGACACTCAGGGTACAGGGGGACTGAGACACTCAGGGTACAGGGGACTGAGACACTCGGTGTACGGGGGACTGGGACACTCGGGGTACAGGGGACTGAGACACGGGGTACAGGGGACTGGGACACTTGGGGTACAGGGGACTGAGAGACGGGGTACAGGGGGACTGAGACACTCGGGGTACGGGGGACTGAGACACTCGGGGAACGGGGGACTGAGACACTTGAGGTACAGAGGACTGAGACACTCGAGGTACAGGGGACTGAGACACTCGGGGCACAGGGGACTGAGACAATCGGAGCACAGGGGACTGAGACACTCGGGGTACGGGGGACTGGGACACTCAGGGTACAGGGGACTGAGACACTCGGGGTACAGGGGACCGAGACACTCGGGGTACGGCTGTCTGAGACACTCGGGGTACGGGGACTGAGACACTCGGGGTACAGGGGACTGAGATACTTGGGGTACAGGGGACTGAGACACTCGGGGTACGGTGGACTGGGACACCTGGGGTACAGGGGGACTGAGACACTCGAGGTACAGAGGACTGAGACACGGGGTACAGGGGGACTGAGACACTCGGGGTACAAGGGACTGAGCCACTCGGGGTACATGGGACTGAGACACTCGGGGTACACGGGACTGAGACACTCGGGGTACAGGGGACTGAGACACGGGGTACAGGGGGATTGAGACACTCGGGATACGTGGGACTGAGACACTCGGGGTACGGGGGACTGAGACACTCGAGGTACAGAGGACTGAGACACTCGAGGTACTGGGGACTGAGACACTCGGGGTACAGGGGACTGAGACACTCGGGGTACAGGGGACTGAGATACTCGGGGTACGGGGACTGAGGCACTCGGGGTACGGGGGACTGAGACACGCGGTGTACAGGGGACTGAGACACTCGGTGTACGGGGGACTGAGACACTCGGGGTACGGGGGACTGAGACACTCGGGGTACAGGGGACTGAGACACTCAGGATACAGGTGACTGAGACACTCAGGGTACAGGGGACTGAGACACTCGGGGTACAGGGGACTGGGACACTCGGGGTACAGGGGACTGAGACACGGGGTACAGGGGACTGGGACACTTGGGGTACAGGGGACTGAGAGACGGGGTACAGGGGGACTGAGACACTCGGGGTACGGGGGACTGAGACACTCGGGGAACGGGGGACTGAGACACTTGAGGTACAGAGGACTGAGACACTCGAGGTACAGGGGACTGAGACACTCGGGGCACAGGGGACTGAGACAATCGGAGCACAGGGGACTGAGACACTCGGGGTACGGGGGACTGGGACACTCAGGGTACAGGGGACTGAGACACTCGGGGTACAGGGGACCGAGACACTCGGGGTACGTCTGTCTGAGACACTCGGGGTACGGGGACTGAGACACTCGGGGTACAGGGGACTGAGATACTTGGGGTACAGGGGACTGAGACACTCGGGGTACGGTGGACTGGGACACTCGGGGTACAGGGGGACTGAGACACTCGAGGTACAGAGGACTGAGACACGGGGTACAGGGGGACTGAGACACTCGGGGTACAAGGGACTGAGCCACTCGGGGTACATGGGACTGAGACACTCGGGGTACACGGGACTGAGACACTCGGGGTACAGGGGACTGAGACACGGGGTACAGGGGGATTGAGACACTCGGGATACGTGGGACTGAGACACTCGGGGTACGGGGGACTGAGACACTCGAGGTACAGAGGACTGAGACACTCGAGGTACTGGGGACTGAGACACTCGGGGCACAGGGGACTGAGACACTCGGGGCACAGTGGACTGAGACACTCGGGATACAGGGGACTGAGACACTCGGGGTACAGGGGACTGAGACACTCGGGGTACAGGGGACTGGGACACTCGGGGTACAGGGGGACTGAGACACTCAAGGTACAGGGCGACCGAGACAGGCGGGGTACAGGGGACCGAGACACTCGGGGTACAGGGGACTGAGACACGGGGTACAGGGGACTGAGAAGGGGTACTGGGGACTGTTACACTCGGGGCACAGGGGACTGAGACAATCGGAGCACAGGGGACTGAGACACTCGGGGTACGGGGGACTGGGACACTCAGGGTACAGGGGACTGAGACACTCGGGGTACAGGGGACCGAGACACTCGGGGTACGGCTGTCTGAGACACTCGGGGTACGGGGACTGAGACACTCGGGGTACAGGGGACTGAGATACTTGGGGTACAGGGGACTGAGACACTCGGGGTACGGTGGGCTGGGACACTCGGGGTACAGGGGGACTGAGACACTCGAGGTACAGAGGACTGAGACACGGGGTACAGGGGGACTGAGACACTCGGGGTACAAGGGACTGAGCCACTCGGGGTACATGGGACTGAGACACTCGGGGTACACGGGACTGAGACACTCGGGGTACAGAGGACTGAGACACGGGGTACAGGGGGATTGAGACACTCGGGATACGTGGGACTGAGACACTCGGGGTACGGGGGACTGAGACACTCGAGGTACAGAGGACTGAGACACTCGAGGTACTGGGGACTGAGACACTCGGGGCACAGGGGACTGAGACACTCGGGGCACAGTGGACTGCGACACTCGGGATACAGGGGACTGAGACATTCGGGGTACAGGGGACTGAGACACTCGGGGTACAGGGGACTGGGACACTCGGGGTACAGGGGGACTGAGACACTCAAGGTACAGGGCGACCGAGACAGGCGGGGTACAGGGGACCGAGACACTCGGGGTACAGGGGACTGAGACTCTTGGGGTACAGGGGACTGAGACACTCGGGGTACAGGGGACTGAGACACGGGGTACAGGGGACTGGGACACTCGGGGTACAGGGGACTGAGACTCTCGGGGTACAGGGGACTGAGACACTCGGGGCACAGGGGACTGAGACGCTCGGGGTACAGGGGAATAAGACACGGGGTACAGGGGACTGAGAAGGGGTACTGGGGACTGGGACACCCGGGGTACAGGGGACTGAGACACTCGGGGTACAGGGGAACTGAGACACTCGGGGTACGGGGCTGAGCCACTCGGGGTACGGGGACTGAGACACTCGGGGTACAGGGGACTGAGACCCTCAGGGTACAGGGGGACTGAGACACTCGGGGTACAGGGGACTGAAACACTCGGGATCCACGGGACTGAGGCACTCGGGGTACGGGGACTGAGACACTCGGGGTACAGGGGACTGAGACACTCGGGGTACAGGGGACTGAGACACTCGGGGTACAGGGGACTGAGACACTCGGAGTACGGCTGTCTGAGACACTCGGGGTACGGGGACTGAGACACTCGGGGTACAGGGGACTGAGACACTTGGGGTACGGGTGACTGAGACACTCGGGGTAAGAGGGACTGAGGCACTTGGGGTACGGGTGACTGACACACTCGGGGCACAGGGGACTGAGACACTCGGGGTACAGGGGACTGAGACACTCGGGGTACAGGGGACTGGGACACTCGGGGTACAGGGGACTGAGAGACGGGGTACAGGGGACTGAGACACTCGGGGTACACGGGACTGAGACACTCGGGTACAGGGGACTGAGACACGGGGTACAGAGGGACTGAGACACTCGGGGTACGGGGGACTGAGACACTCGAGGTACAGAGGACTGAGACACTCGAGGTACAGGGGACTGAGACACTCGGGGCACAGGGGACTGAGACAATCGGAGCACAGGGGACTGAAACACTCGGGGTACAGGGGACTGAGACACGGGGTACAGGGGGACTGAGACACTCGGGCTACAGGGGACTGAGACACGGGGTACAGGGGGACTGAGACACTCGGGGTTCAGGGGACTGAGCCACTCGGGATACAGGGGACTGAGACACTCTGGGTACAGGGGACTGAGACACTCGGGATACAGGGGACTGAGACACTCGGGGTACAGGGGACTGAGGCACTCGGGGTACAGGGGACTGGGACACTCGGGGTACAGGGAGACTGAGACACTCAGGGTACAGGGGACTGAGACAGGCGGGTTACAGGGAACGAGACACTCGGGGTACAGGGGACTGAGACATTTGGGGTACAGGGGACTGGGACACTCGGGGTACAGGGGACTGAGACACTCGGGGAACAAGGGACTGAGACACTCGGGGTACAGGGGAATGAGACACTCGGGGTACACGGGACTGAGACACTCGGGGTACAGGGGACTGAGACACTCGGGGTACGGCTGTCTGAGACACTCTGGGTACGGGGACTGAAACACTCAGGATCCACGGGACTGAGACACTCGGTGTACAGGGGACTGAGACACTCGGGGTACGGAGACTGACGCACTCGGGGTACAGGGGACTGAGACACTCGGGGTACAGGGGACTGAGATACTCGGGGTACGGGGACTGAGGCACTCGGGGTACGGGGGACTGAGACACGCGGTGTACGGCGGACTGAGTCACTCGGGGTACGGGGGACTGAGACACTCGGGGTACGGGGGACTGAGACACTCGGTGTACGGGGGACTGAGACACTCAGGGTACAGGGGGACTGAGACACTCGGGGTACAGGGGACTGAGACACTCGGTGTACGGGGGACTGAGACACTCGGGGTACGGGGGACTGAGACACTCGGGGTACAGGGGACTGAGACACTCAGGATACAGGTGACTGAGACACTCAGGGTACAGGGGACTGAGACACTCGGGGTACAGGGGACTGGGACACTCGGGGTACAGGGGACTGAGACACGGGGTACAGGGGACTGGGACACTTGGGGTACAGGGGACTGAGAGACGGGGTACAGGGGGACTGAGACACTCGGGGTACGGGGGACTGAGACACTCGGGGAACGGGGGACTGAGACACTTGAGGTACAGAGGACTGAGACACTCGAGGTACAGGGGACTGAGACACTCGGGGCACAGGGGACTGAGACAATCGGAGCACAGGGGACTGAGACACTCGGGGTACGGGGGACTGGGACACTCAGGGTACAGGGGACTGAGACACTCGGGGTACAGGGGACCGAGACACTCGGGGTACGTCTGTCTGAGACACTCGGGGTACGGGGACTGAGACACTCGGGGTACAGGGGACTGAGATGCTTGGGGTACAGGGGACTGAGACACTCGGGGTACGGTGGACTGGGACACTCGGGGTACAGGGGGACTGAGACACTCGAGGTACAGAGGACTGAGACACGGGGTACAGGGGGACTGAGACACTCGGGGTACAAGGGACTGAGCCACTCGGGGTACATGGGACTGAGACACTCGGGGTACACGGGACTGAGACACTCGGGGTACAGGGGACTGAGACACGGGGTACAGGGGGATTGAGACACTCGGGATACGTGGGACTGAGACACTCGGGGTACGGGGGACTGAGACACTCGAGGTACAGAGGGCTGAGACACTCGAGGTACTGGGGACTGAGACACTCGGGGCACAGGGGACTGAGACACTCGGGGCACAGTGGACTGAGACACTCGGGATACAGGGGACTGAGACACTCGGGGTACAGGGGACTGAGACACTCGGGGTACAGGGGACTGGGACACTCGGGGTACAGGGGGACTGAGACACTCAAGGTACAGGGCGACCGAGACAGGCGGGGTACAGGGGACCGAGACACTCGGGGTACAGGGGACTGAGACACGGGGTACAGGGGACTGAGAAGGGGTACTGGGGACTGTTACACTCGGGGTACAGGGGACTGAGAGACGGGGTACATGGGACTGGTACATTCGGGGTACAGGGGACTGAGACACTCAGGGTACAGAGGAACTGAGGCACTCGGGGTACGGGGCTGAGCCACTCGGGGTACGGGGACTGAGACACTCGGGGTACAGGGGACTGAGACCCTCAGGGTACAGGGGGACTGAGACACTCGGGGTGCAGGGGACTGAAACACTCGGGATCCACGGGACTGAGGCACTCGGGGTACGGGGACTGAGACACTCGGGGTACAGGGGACTGAGACACTCGGGGTACACGGGACTGAGACACTCGGGGTACAGGGGACTGAGACACTCGGAGTACGGCTGTCTGAGACACTCGGGGTACAGGGGACTGAGACACTCGGAGTACGGCTGTCTGAGACACTCGGGGTACGGGGACTGAGACACTCGGTGTACAGGGGACTGAGACACTTGGGGTACGGGTGACTGAGACACTCGGGGTACGAGGGACTGAGGCACTTGGGGTACGGGTGACTGACACACTCGGGGCACAGGGGACTGAGACACTCGGGGTACAGGGGACTGAGACACTCGGGGTACAGGGGGACTGAGACACTCGGTGTACGGGGGACTGAGACACTCGGGGTACGGGGACTGAGGCACTCGGGGTACGGGGGACTGAGACACTCGGTGTACGGGGGACTGAGACACTCGGGGTACAGGGGACTGAGTGACGGGGTACAGTGGACTGGGACACTCGGGTACAGGGGACTGAGTGACGGGGTACAGGGGACTGGGACACTCGGGGTACACGGGACTGAGACACTCGGGGTACAGGGGACGGAGACACTCGGGGTACAGGGGACTGAGACACTCGGTGTACGGGGGACTGAGACACTCGGGGTACGGGGGACTGAGACACTCGGGGTACAGGGGACTGAGACACTCGTGGTACAGGGAGACTGAGACACTCAGAGCACAGGGGACTGAGGCACGGGGTACAGGGGACTGGGACACTCGGGCTACAGGGGACTGAGAGACGGGGTACAGGGGACTGAGACACTCGGGGTACACGGGACTGAGACACTCGGGTACAGGGGACTGAGACACGGGGTACAGAGGGACTGAGACACTCGGGGTACAGGGGACTGAGACACTCGAGGTACAGAGGACTGAGACACTCGAGGTACAGGGGACTGAGACACTCGGGGTACAGGGGGACTGAGACACTCGGGGCACAGGGGACTGAGACAATCGGAGCACAGGGGACTGAGACACTCGGGGTACAGGGGACTGAGACACGGGGTACAGGGGGACTGAGACACTCGGGCTACAGGGGACTGAGACACGGGGTACAAGGGGACTGAGACACGCGGGGTTCAGGGGACTGAGCCACCCGGGATACAGGGGACTGAGACACTCTGGGTACGGGGGCTGAGCCACTCGGGGTACGGGGACTGAGACACTCGGGGTACAGGGGACTGAGACCCTCAGGGTACAGGGAGACTGAGACACTCCGGGTACAGGGGACTGAAACACTCAGGATCCTCGGGACTGAGACACTCGGGGTACAGGGGACTGAGACACTCGGGGTACACGGGACTGAGACACTCGGGGTACAGGGGACTGAGACACTCGGGGTACAGGGGGACTGAGACACTCGGGGTACAGGGGACTGAGACACTCGGGGTACACGGGACTGAGACACTCGGGGTACAGGGGACTGAGACACTCGGGGTACAGGGGGACTGAGACACTCGGGCTACAGGGGACTGAGACACGGGGTACAGGGGGACTGAGCCACTCGGGATACAGGGGACTGAGACACTCTGGGTACAGGGGACTGAGACACTCGGAATACAGGGGGCTGAGACACTCGGGGTACAGGGGACTGAGAGACGGGGTACAGGGGACTGGGACATTCGGGGTACAGGGGACTGAGACACTCGGGGTACAGGGGGACTGAGACACTCTGGGTACGGGGGCTGAGCCACTCGGGGTACGGGGACTGAGACACTCGGGGTACGGGGGACTGAGACACTCGGGATACAGGGGACTGAGACACTCGGGGTACAGGGGACTGGGACACTCAGGGTACAGGGGACTGAGACACACGGGGTACAGGGGACTGAGACACTCGGGGTACGGCTGTCTGAGACACTCGGGGTACGGGGACTGAGACACTCGGGGTACAGGGGACTGAGACACTTGGGGTACAGGGGACTGAGACACTCGGGGTACAGGGGACTGGGACACTCGGGGTACAGGGGGACTGAGACACTCGAGGTACAGAGGACTGAGACACGGGGTACAGGGGGACTGAGACACTCGTGGTACAAGGGACTGAGCCACTCGGGGTACAGGGGACTGAGACACTCGGGGTACACTGGACTGAGACATTCGGGGAACAGGGGACTGAGACACGGGGTACAGGGAGACTGAGACACTCGGGGTACGGGGGACTGAGACACTCGAGGTACAGAGGACTGAGGCACTCGAGGTACAGGGGACTGAGACACTCGGGGCACAGGGGACTGAGACACTCGGGGCACAGGGGACTGAGACACTCGGGGCACAGGGGACTGAGACACTCGGGATACAGGGGACTGAGCCACTCGGGATACAGGGGACTGAGACACTCTGGGTACAGGGGACTGAGACACTCGGGATACAGGGGACTGGGACACTCGGGGTACAGGGGACTGAGACACTCGGGATACAGGGGACTGAGACACTCGGGGTACAGGGCGACCGAGACAGGCGGGGTACAGGGGACTGAGACACTCGGGATACAGGGGACTGGGACACTCGGGGTACAGGGGACTGAGACACTCGGGATACAGGGGACTGAGACACTCGGGGTACAGGGGACTGGGACACTCGGGGTACAGGGGGACTGAGACACTCAGAGCACAGGGGACTGAGACACTCGGGGCACAGGGGACTGAGACACTCGGTGTACAGGGGACTGAGACACTCGGGGTACGGAGACTGAGGCACTCGGGGTACGGGAGACTGAGACACTCGGGGTACAGGGGACTGAGACACTCGGGGTACAGGGGACTGAGACACTCGGGGTACAGGGGACTGAGATACTCGGGGTACGGGGACTGAGGCACTCGGGGTACGGGGGACTGAGACACGCGGTGTACGGGGGACTGAGTCACTCGGGGTACGGGGGACTGAGACACTCGGGGTACGGGGGACTGAGACACTCGGGGTACGGGGGACTGAGACACTCGGTGTACGGGGGACTGAGACACTCGGGGTGCAGGGGGACTGAGACACTCGGGGTACAGGGGACTGAGACACTCGGTGTACGGGGGACTGAGACACTCGGGGTACGGGGGACTGAGACACTCGGGGTACAGGGGACTGAGACACTCAGGATACAGATGACTGAGACACTCAGGGTACAGGGGACTGAGACACTCGGGGCACAGGGGACTGGGACACTCGGGGTACAGGGGACTGAGACACGGGGTACAGGGGACTGGGACACTTGGGGTACAGGGGACTGAGAGACGGGGTACAGGGGGACTGAGACACTCGGGGTACGGGGGACTGAGACACTCGGGGAACGGGGGACTGAGACACTTGAGGTACAGAGGACTGAGACACTCGAGGTACAGGGAACTGAGAATCTCGGGGCACAGGGGACTGAGACAATCGGAGCACAGGGGACTGAGACACTCGGGGTACGGGGGACTGGGACACTCAGGGTACAGGGGACTGAGATACTTGGGGTACAGGGGACTGAGACACTCGGGGTACAGGGGACTGGGACACTCGGGGTACAGGGGGACTGAGACACTCGAGGTACAGAGGACTGAGACACGGGGTACAGGGGGACTGAGACACTCGGGGTACAAGGGACTGAGCCACTCGGGGTACATGGGACTGAGACACTCGGGGTACACAGGACTGAGACACTCGGGGTACAGGGGACTGAGACACGGGGTACAGGGGGACTGAGACACTCGCGATACGGGGGACTGAGACACTCGGGGTACGGGGGACTGAGACACTCGAGGTACAGAGGACTGAGACACTCGAGGTACTGGGGACTGAGACACTCGGGGCACAGGGGACTGAGACACTCGGGGTACACGGGACTGAGACACTCGGGGTACAGGGGACTGAGACACTCGGAGTACGGCTGTCTGAGACACTCGGGGTACGGGGACTGAGACACTCGGGGTACAGGGGACTGAGACACTTGGGGTACGGGTGACTGAGACACTCGGGGTACGAGGGACTGAGGCACTTGGGGTACGGGTGACTGACACACTCGGGGCACAGGGGACTGAGACACTCGGGGTACAGGGGACTGAGACACTCGGGGTACAGGGGGACTGAGACACTCGGTGTACGGGGGACTGAGACACTCGGGGTACGGGGACTGAGGCACTCGGGGTACAGGGGGACTGAGACACTCGGGGTACAGGGGACTGAGACACTCGGTGTACGGGGGACTGAGACACTCGGGGTACGGGGGACTGAGACACTCGGGGTACAGGGGACTGAGACACTCAGGATACAGATGACTGAGACACTCAGGGTACAGGGGACTGAGACACTCGGGGCACAGGGGACTGGGACACTCGGGGTACAGGGGACTGAGACACGGGGTACAGGGGACTGGGACACTTGGGGTACAGGGGACTGAGAGACGGGGTACAGGGGGACTGAGACACTCGGGGTACGGGGGACTGAGACACTCGGGGAACGGGGGACTGAGACACTTGAGGTACAGAGGACTGAGACACTCGAGGTACAGGGGACTGAGAATCTCGGGGCACAGGGGACTGAGACAATCGGAGCACAGGGGACTGAGACACTCGGGGTACGGGGGACTGGGACACTCAGGGTACAGGGGACTGAGATACTTGGGGTACAGGGGACTGAGACACTCGGGGTACAGGGGACTGGGACACTCGGGGTACAGGGGGACTGAGACACTCGGGGTACAAGGGACTGAGCCACTCGGGGTACATGGGACTGAGACACTCGGGGTACACGGGACTGAGACACTCGGGGTACAGGGGACTGAGACACGGGGTACAGGGGGACTGAGACACTCGCGATACGCGGGACTGAGACACTCGGGGTACGGGGGACTGAGACACTCGAGGTACAGAGGACTGAGACACTCGAGGTACTGGGGACTGAGACACTCGGGGCACAGGGGACTGAGACACTCGGGGTACACGGGACTGAGACACTCGGGGTACAGGGGACTGAGACACTCGGAGTACGGCTGTCTGAGACACTCGGGGTACGGGGACTGAGACACTCGGGGTACAGGGGACTGAGACACTTGGGGTACGGGTGACTGAGACATTCGGGGTACGAGGGACTGAGGCACTTGGGGTACGGGTGACTGACACACTCGGGGCACAGGGGACTGAGACACTCGGGGTACAGGGGACTGAGACACTCGGGGTACAGGGGGACTGAGACACTTGGTGTACGGGGGACTGAGACACTCGGGGTACGGGGACTGAGGCACTCGGGGTACGGGGGACTGAGACACTCGGTGTACGGGGGACTGAGACACTCGGGGTACAGGGGACTGAGTGACGGGGTACAGTGGACTGGGACACTCGGGGTACAGGGGACTGAGTGACGGGGTACAGGGGACTGGGACACTCGGGGTACACGGGACTGAGACACTCGGGGTACAGGGGACTGAGACACTCGGGGTACAGGGGACTGAGACACTCGGTGTACGGGGGACTGAGACACTCGGGGTACGGGGGACTGAGACACTCGGGGTACAGGGGACTGAGACACTTGTGGTACAGGGGGACTGAGACACTCAGAGCACAGGGGACTGAGGCACGGGGTACAGGGGACTGGGACACTCGGGCTACAGGGGACTGAGAGACGGGGTACAGGGGACTGAGACACTCGGGGTACACGGGACTGAGACACTCGGGTACAGGGGACTGAGACACGGGGTACAGAGGGACTGAGACACTCGGGGTACAGGGGACTGAGACACTCGAGGTACAGAGGACTGAGACACTCGAGGTACAGGGGACTGAGACAATCGGAGCACAGGGGACTGAGACACTCGGGGTACAGGGGACTGAGACACTCGAGGTACAGGGGACTGAGACACTCGAGGTACAGAGGACTGAGACACTCAAGGTACAGGGGACTGAGACAATCGGAGCACAGGGGACTGAGACACGCGGGGTACAGGGGACTGAGACACGGGGTACAGGGAGACTGAGACACGCGGGGTACAGGGGACTGAGAGACGGGGTACAGGGGACTGAGACACTCGGGGTACAGGGGACTGGGACATTCGGGGTACAGGGGACTGAGACACTCTGGGTACGGGGGCTGAGCCACTCGGGGTACGGGGACTGAGACACTCGGGGTACAGGGGACTGAGACCCTCAGGGTACAGGGAGACTGAGACACTCCGGGTACAGGGGACTGAAACACTCAGGATCCTCGGGACTGAGACACTCGGGGTACAGGGGACTGAGACACTCGGGGTACACGGGACTGAGACACTCGGGGTACAGGGGGACTGAGACACTCGGGCTACAGGGGACTGAGACACGGGGTACAGGGGGACTGAGACACGCGGGGTTCAGGGGACTGAGCCACTCGGGATACAGGGGACTGAGAGACGGGGTACAGGGGACTGAGACACTCGGGGTACAGGGGACTGAGACACTCTGGGTACGGGGGCTGAGCCACTCGGGGTACGGGGACTGAGACACTCGGGGTACGGGGGACTGAGACACTCGGGATACAGGGGACTGAGACACTCGGGGTACAGGGGACTGGGACACTCAGGGTACAGGGGACTGAGACACACGGGGTACAGGGGACTGAGACACTCGGGGTACGGCTGTCTGAGACACTCGGGGTACGGGGACTGAGACACTCGGGGTACAGGGGACTGAGACACTTGGGGTACAGGGGACTGAGACACTCGGGGTACAGGGGACTGGGACACTCGGGGTACAGGGGGACTGAGACACTCGAGGTACAGAGGACTGAGACACGGGGTACAGGGGGACTGAGACACTCGTGGTACAAGGGACTGAGCCACTCGGGGTACAGGGGACTGAGACACTCGGGGTACACTGGACTGAGACATTCGGGGAACAGGGGACTGAGACACGGGGTACAGGGGGACTGAGACACTCGGGGTACGGGGGACTGAGACACTCGAGGTACAGAGGACTGAGACACTCGAGGTACAGGGGACTGAGACACTCGGGATACAGGGGACTGAGCCACTCGGGATACAGGGGACTGAGACACTCGGGGTACAGGGGACTGAGACACTCGGGGCACAGGGGACTGAGACACTCGGGGCACAGGGGACTGAGACACTCGGGGCACAGGGGACTGAGACACTCGGGATACAGGGGACTGAGCCACTCGGGATACAGGGGACTGAGACACTCTGGGTACAGGGGACTGAGACACTCGGGATACAGGGGACTGGGACACTCGGGGTACAGGGGACTGAGACACTCGGGATACAGGGGACTGAGACACTCGGGGTACAGGGCGACCGAGACAGGCGGGGTACAGGGGACTGAGACACTCGGGATACAGGGGACTGGGACACTCGGGGTACAGGGGACTGAGACACTCGGGATACAGGGGACTGAGACACTCGGGGTACAGGGGACTGGGACACTCGGGGTACAGGGGGACTGAGACACTCAGAGCACAGGGGACTGAGACACTCGGGGCACAGGGGACTGAGACACTCGGTGTACAGGGGACTGAGACACTCGGGGTACGGAGACTGAGGCACTCGGGGTACGGGGGACTGAGACACTCGGGGTACAGGGGACTGAGACACTCGGGGTACAGGGGACTGAGACACTCGGGGTACAGGGGACTGAGATACTCGGGGTACGGGGACTGAGGCACTCGGGGTACGGGGGACTGAGACACGCGGTGTACGGGGGACTGAGTCACTCGGGGTACGGGGGACTGAGACACTCGGGGTACGGGGGACTGAGACACTCGGTGTACGGGGGACTGAGACACTCGGGGTACAGGGGGACTGAGACACTCGGGGTACAGGGGACTGAGACACTCGGTGTACGGGGGACTGAGACACTCGGGGTACGGGGGACTGAGACACTCGGGGTACAGGGGACTGAGACACTCAGGATACAGATGACTGAGACACTCAGGGTACAGGGGACTGAGACACTCGGGGCACAGGGGACTGGGACACTCGGGGTACAGGGGACTGAGACACGGGGTACAGGGGACTGGGACACTTGGGGTACAGGGGACTGAGAGACGGGGTACAGGGGGACTGAGACACTCGGGGTACGGGGGACTGAGACACTCGGGGAACGGGGGACTGAGACACTTGAGGTACAGAGGACTGAGACACTCGAGGTACAGGGGACTGAGAATCTCGGGGCACAGGGGACTGAGACAATCGGAGCACAGGGGACTGAGACACTCGGGGTACGGGGGACTGGGACACTCAGGGTACAGGGGACTGAGATACTTGGGGTACAGGGGACTGAGACACTCGGGGTACAGGGGACTGGGACACTCGGGGTACAGGGGGACTGAGACACTCGAGGTACAGAGGACTGAGACACGGGGTACAGGGGGACTGAGACACTCGGGGTACAAGGGACTGAGCCACTCGGGGTACATGGGACTGAGACACTCGGGGTACACGGGACTGAGACACTCGGGGTACAGGGGACTGAGACACGGGGTACAGGGGGACTGAGACACTCGCGATACGGGGGACTGAGACACTCGGGGTACGGGGGACTGAGACACTCGAGGTACAGAGGACTGAGACACTCGAGGTACTGGGGACTGAGACACTCGGGGCACAGGGCACTGAGACACTCGGGGCACAGGGGACCGAGACACTCGGGATACAGGGGACTGAGACACTCGGGGTACAGGGGACTGAGACACTCGGGGTACAGGGGACTGGGACACTCGGGGTACAGGGGGACTGAGACACTCAAGGTACAGGGCGACCTAGACAGGCGGGGTACAGGGGACCGAGACACTCGGGGTACAGGGGACTGACACACTCGGGGTACAGGGGACTGGGACACTCAGGGTACAGGGGACTGAGACTCTCGGGGTACAGGGGACTGAGACACTCGGGGTACAGGGGACTGAGACGCTCGGGGTACAGGGGACTGAGACACGGGGTACAGGGGACTGAGAAGGGGTACTGGGGACTGGGACACTCGGGGTACATGGGACTGGGACATTCGGGGTACAGGGGACTGAGACACTCGGGGTACAGGGGAACTGAGACACTCGGGGTACGGGGCTGAGCCACTCGGGGTACGGGGACTGAGACACTCGGGGTACAGGGGACTGAGACCCTCAGGGTACAGGGGGACTGAGACACTCGGGGTACAGGGGACTGAAACACTCGGGATCCACGGGACTGAGACACTCGGGGTACAGGGGACTGAGACACTCGGAGTACGGCTGTCTGAGACACTCGGGGTACGGGGACTGAGACACTTGGGGTACGGGTGACTGAGACACTCGGGGTACGAGGGACTGAGGCACTTGGGGTACGGGTGACTGACACACTCGGGGCACAGGGGACTGAGACACTCGGGGTACAGGGGACTGAGACACTCGGGGTACAGGGGGACTGAGACACTCGGTGTACGGGGGACTGAGACACTCGGGGTACGGGGACTGAGGCACTCGGTGTACGGGGGACTGAGACACTCGGGGTACAGGGGACTGAGTGACGGGGTACAGGGGACTGGGACACTCGGGGTACAGGGGACTGAGTGACGGGGTACAGAAGACTGGGACACTCGGGGTACACGGGACTGAGACACTCGGGGTACAGGGGACTGAGACACTCGGGGTACCGGGGACTGAGACACTCGGTGTACGGGGGACTGAGACACTCGGGGTACGGGGGACTGAGACACTCGGGGTACAGGGGACTGAGACACTCGGGGTACAGGGGGACTGAGACACTCAGAGCAAAGGGGACTGAGGCACGGGGTACAGGGGACTGGGACACTCGGGGTACAGGGGACTGAGAGACGGGATACATGGGGATTGAGACACTCGGGGTACACGGGACTGAGACACTCGGGTACAGGGGACTGAGACACGGGGTACAGAGGGACTGAGACACTCGGGGTACGGGGGACTGAGACACTCGAGGTACAGAGGACTGAGACACTCGAGGTACAGGGGACTGAGACACTCGGGGCACAGGGGACTGAGACAATCGGAGCACAGGGGACTGAGACACTCGGGGTACAGGGGACTGAGACACGGGGTACAGGGGGACTGAGACACTCGGGCTACAGGGGACTGAGACACGGGGTACAGGGGGACTGAGACACTCAGGGTTCAGGGGACTGAGCCACTCGGGATACAGGGGACTGAGACACTCTGGGTACAGGGGACTGAGACACTCGGGATACAGGGGACTGAGACACTCGGGGTACAGGGGACTGAGGCACTCGGGGTACAGGGGACTGGGACACTCGGGGTACAGGGAGACTGAGACACTCAGGGTACAGGGGACTGAGACAGGCGGGGTACAGGGAACGAGACACTCGGGGTACAGGGGACTGAGACACTTGGGGTACAGGGGACTGGGACACTCGGGGTACAGGGGACTGAGACACTCGGGGAACAAGGGACTGAGACACTCGGGGTACAGGGGAATGAGACACTCGGGGTACATGGGACTGAGACACTCGGGGTACAGGGGGCTGAGACACTCGGGGTACGGCTGTCTGAGACACTCTGGGTACGGGGACTGAAACACTCAGGATCCACGGGACTGAGACACTCGGTGTACAGGGGACTGAGACACTCGGGGTACGGAGACTGACGCACTCGGGGTACGGGGGACTGAGAGACTCGGGGTACAGGGGACTGAGATACTCGGGGTACGGGGACTGAGGCACTCGGGGTACGGGGGACTGAGACACGCGGTGTACGGCAGACTGAGTCACTCGGGGTACGGGGGACTGAGACACTCGGGGTACGGGGGACTGAGACACTCGGTGTACGGGGGACTGAGACACTCAGGGTACAGGGGGACTGAGACACTCGGGGTACAGGGGACTGAGACACTCGGTGTACGGGGGACTGAGACACTCGGGGTATGGGGGACTGAGACACTCGGGGTACAGGGGACTGAGACACTCAGGATACAGGTGACTGAGACACTCAGGGTACAGGGGACTGAGACACTCGGGGTACAGGGGACTGGGACACTCGGGGTACAGGGGACTGAGACACGGGGTACAGGGGACTGGGACACTTGGGGTACAGGGGACTGAGAGACGGGGTACAGGGGGACTGAGACACTCGGGGTACGGGGGACTGAGACACTCGGGGAACGGGGGACTGAGACACTTGAGGTACAGAGGACTGAGACACTCGAGGTACAGGGGACTGAGACACTCGGGGCACAGGGGACTGAGACAATCGGAGCACAGGGGACTGAGACACTCGGGGTACGGGGGACTGGGACACTCAGGGTACAGGGGACTGAGACACTCGGGGTACAGGGGACTGAGACACTCGGGGTACGGCTGTCTGAGACACTCGGGGTACGGGGACTGAGACACTCGGGGTACAGGGGACTGAGATACTTGGGGTACAGAGGACTGAGACACTCGGGGTACGGTGGACTGGGACACTCGGGGTACAGGGGGACTGAGACACTCGAGGTACAGAGGACTGAGACACGGGGTACAGGGGGACTGAGACACTCGGGGTACAAGGGACTGAGCCACTCGGGGTACATGGGACTGAGACACTCGGGGTACACGGGACTGAGACACTCGGGGTACAGTGGACTGAGACACGGGGTACAGGGGGATTGAGACACTCGGGATACGTGGGACTGAGACACTCGGGATACAGGGGACTGAGACACTCGGGGTACGGGGGACTGAGACACTCGGGGTACAGGGGACTGAGACACTCGGGGTACAGGGGACTGAGACACTCGGGGTACAGGGGACTGAGATACTCGGGGTACGGGGACTGAGGCACTCGGGGTACGGGGGACTGAGACACGCGGTGTACGGGGGACTGAGTCACTCGGGGTACGGGGGACTGAGACACTCGGGGTACGGGGGACTGAGACACTCGGGGTACGGGGGACTGACACACTCGGTGTACGGGGGACTGAGACACTCGGGGTACAGGGGGACTGAGACACTCGGGGTACAGGGGACTGAGACACTCGGTGTACGGGGGACTGAGACACTCGGGGTACGGGGGACTGAGACACTCGGGGTACAGGGGACTGAGACACTCAGGATACAGATGACTGAGACACTCAGGGTACAGGGGACTGAGACACTCGGGGCACAGGGGACTGGGACACTCGGGGTACAGGGGACTGAGACACGGGGTACAGGGGACTGGGACACTTGGGGTACAGGGGACTGAGAGACGGGGTACAGGGGGACTGAGACACTCGGGGTACGGGGGACTGAGACACTCGGGGAACGGGGGACTGAGACACTTGAGGTACAGAGGACTGAGACACTCGAGGTACAGGGGACTGAGAATCTCGGGGCACAGGGGACTGAGACAATCGGAGCACAGGGGACTGAGACACTCGGGGTACGGGGGACTGGGACACTCAGGGTACAGGGGACTGAGATACTTGGGGTACAGGGGACTGAGACACTCGGGGTACAGGGGACTGGGACACTCGGGGTACAGGGGGACTGAGACACTCGAGGTACAGAGGACTGAGACACAAGGTACAGGGGGACTGAGACACTCGGGGTACAAGGGACTGAGCCACTCGGGGTACATGGGACTGAGACACTCGGGGTACACGGGACTGAGACACTCGGGGTACAGGGGACTGAGACACGGGGTACAGGGGGACTGAGACACTCGCGATACGGGGGACTGAGACACTCGGGGTACGGGGGACTGAGACACTCGAGGTACAGAGGACTGAGACATTCGAGATACTGGGGACTGAGACACTCGGGGCACAGGGGACTGAGACACTCGGGGCACAGGGGACTGAGACACTCGGGATACAGGGGACTGAGACACTCGGGGTACAGGGGACTGAGACACTCGGGGTACAGGGGACTGGGACACTCGGGGTACAGGGGGACTGAGACACTCAAGGTACAGGGCGACCTAGACAGGCGGGGTACAGGGGACCGAGACACTCGGGGTACAGGGGACTGACACACTCGGGGTACAGGGGACTGGGACACTCGGGGTACAGGGGACTGAGACTCTCGGGGTACAGGAGACTGAGACACTCGGGGTACAGGGGACTGAGACGCTCGGGGTACAGGGGACTGAGACACGGGGTACAGGGGACTGAGAAGGGGTACTGGGGACTGGGACACTCGGGGTACAGGGGACTGAGAGACGGGGTACATGGGACTGGGACATTCGGGGTACAGGGGACTGAGACACTCGGGGTACAGGGGAACTGAGACACTCGGGGTACGGGGCTGAGCCACTCGGGGTACGGGGACTGAGACACTCGGGGTACAGGGGACTGAGACCCTCAGGGTACAGGGGGACTGAGACACTCGGGGTACAGGGGACTGAAACACTCGGGATCCACGGGACTGAGGCACTCGGGGTACGGGGACTGAGACACTCGGGGTACAGGGGACTGAGACACTCGGGGTACACGGGACTGAGACACTCGGGGTACAGGGGACTGAGACACTCGGAGTACGGCTGTCTGAGACACTCGGGGTACGAGGGACTGAGGCACTTGGGGTACGGGTGACTGACACACTCGGGGCACAGGGGACTGAGACACTCGGGGTACAGGGGACTGAGACACTCGGGGTACAGGGGGACTGAGACACTCGGTGTACGGGGGACTGAGACACTCGGGGTACGGGGACTGAGGCACTCGGTGTACGGGGGACTGAGACACTCGGGGTACAGGGGACTGAGTGACGGGGTACAGGGGACTGGGACACTCGGGGTACAGGGGACTGAGTGACGGTGTACAGGAGACTGGGACACTCGGGGTACACGGGACTGAGACACTCGGGGTACAGGGGACTGAGACACTCGGGGTACAGGGGACTGAGACACTCGGTGTACGGGGGACTGAGACACTCGGGGTACGGGGGACGGAGACACTCGGGGTACAGGGGACTGAGACACTCGGGGTACAGGGGGACTGAGACACTCAGAGCACAGGGGACTGAGGCACTGGGTACAGGGGACTGGGACACTCGGGGTACAGGGGACTGAGAGACGGGGTACAGGGGACTGAGACACTCGGGGTACACGGGACTGAGACACTCGGGTACAGGGGACTGAGACACGGAGTACAGAGGGACTGAGACACTCGGGGTACGGGGGACTGAGACACTCGAGGTACAGAGGACTGAGACACTCGAGGTACAGGGGACTGAGACACTCGGGGCACAGGGGACTGAGACAATCGGAGCACAGGGGACTGAGACACTCGGGGTACAGGGGACTGAGACACGGGGTACAGGGGGACTGAGACACTCGGGCTACAGGGGACTGAGACACGGGGTACAGGGGGACTGAGACACTCGGGGTTCAGGGGACTGAGCCACTCGGGATACAGGGGACTGAGACACTCTGGGTACAGGGGACTGAGACACTCGGGATACAGGGGACTGAGACACTCGGGGTACAGGGGACTGAGGCACTCGGGGTACAGGGGACTGGGACACTCGGGGTACAGGGAGACTGAGACACTCAGGGTAAAGGGGACTGAGACACTCGGGGTACAGGGGACTGGGACACTCGGGGTACAGGGGGACTGAGACACTCGAGGTACAGAGGACTGAGACACGGGGTACAGGGGGACTGAGACACTCGTGGTACAAGGGACTGAGCCACTCGGGGTACAGGGGACTGAGACACTCGGGGTACACTGGACTGAGACATTCGGGGAACAGGGGACTGAGACACGGGGTACAGGGGGACTGAGACACTCGGGGTACGGGGGACTGAGACACTCGAGGTACAGAGGACTGAGACACTCGAGGTGCAGGGGACTGAGACACTCGGGGCACAGGGGACTGAGACACTCGGGGCACAGGGGACTGAGACACTCGGGGCACAGGGGACTGAGACACTCGGGATACAGGGGACTGAGCCACTCGGGATACAGGGGACTGAGACACTCTGGGTACAGGGGACTGAGACACTCGGGATACAGGGGACTGGGACACTCGGGGTACAGGGGACTGAGACACTCGGGATACAGGGGACTGAGACACTCGGGGTACAGGGCGACCGAGACAGGCGGGGTACAGGGGACTGAGACACTCGGGATACAGGGGACTGGGACACTTGGGGTACAGGGGACTGAGACACTCGGGATACAGGGGACTGAGACACTCGGGGTACAGGGGACTGGGACACTCGGGGTACAGGGGGACTGAGACACTCAGAGCACAGGGGACTGAGACACTCGGGGCACAGGGGACTGAGACACTCGGTGTACAGGGGACTGAGACACTCGGGGTACGGAGACTGAGGCACTCGGGGTACGGGGGACTGAGACACTCGGGGTACAGGGGACTGAGACACTCGGGGTACAGGGGACTGAGACACTCGGGGTACAGGGGACTGAGATACTCGGGGTACAGGGACTGAGGCACTCGGGGTACGGGGGACTGAGACACGCGGTGTACGGGGGACTGAGTCACTCGGGGTACGGGGGACTGAGACACTCGGGGTACGGGGGACTGAGACACTCGGGGTACGGGGGACTGAGACACTCGGTGTACGGGGGACTGAGACACTCGGGGTACAGGGGGACTGAGACACTCGGGGTACAGGGGACTGAGACACTCGGTGTACGGGGGACTGAGACACTCGGGGTACGGGGGACTAAGACACTCGGGGTACAGGGGACTGAGACACTCAGGATACAGATGACTGAGACACTCAGGGTACAGGGGACTGAGACACTCGGGGCACAGGGGACTGGGACACTCGGGTACAGGGGACTGAGACACAGGGTACAGGGGACTGGGACACTTGGGGTACAGGGGACTGAGAGACGGGGTACAGGGGGACTGAGACACTCGGGGTACGGGGGACTGAGACACTCGGGGAATGGGGGACTGAGACACTTGAGGTACAGAGGACTGAGACACTCGAGGTACAGGGGACTGAGAATCTCGGGGCACAGGGGACTGAGACAATCGGAGCACAGGGGACTGAGACACTCGGGGTACGGGGGACTGGGACACTCAGGGTACAGGGGACTGAGATACTTGGGGTACAGGGGACTGAGACACTCGGGGTACAGGGGACTGGGACACTCGGGGTACAGGGGGACTGAGACACTCGAGGTACAGAGGACTGAGACACGGGGTACAGGGGGACTGAGACACTCGGGGTACAAGGGACTGAGCCACTCGGGGTACATGGGACTGAGACACTCGGGGTACACGGGACTGAGACACTCGGGGTACAGGGGACTGAGACACGGGGTACAGGGGGACTGAGACACTCGCGATACGGGGGACTGAGACACTCGGGGTACGGGGGACTGAGACACTCGAGGTACAGAGGACTGAGACACTCGAGGTACTGGGGACTGAGACACTCGGGGCACAGGGGACTGAGACACTCGGGGCACAGGGGACTGAGACACTCGGGATACAGGGGACTGAGACACTCGGGGTACAGGGGACTGAGACACTCGGGGTACAGGGGACTGGGACACTCGGGGTACAGGGGGACTGAGACACTCAAGGTACAGGGCGACCTAGACAGGCGGTGTACAGGGGACCGAGACACTCGGGGTACGGAGACTGACGCACTCGGGGTACGGGGGACTGAGAGACTCGGGGTACAGGGGACTGAGATACTCGGGGTACGGGGACTGAGGCACTCGGGGTACGGGGGACTGAGACACGCGGTGTACGGCAGACTGAGTCACTCGGGGTACGGGGGACCGAGACACTCGGGGTACGGGGGACTGAGACACTCGGTGTACGGGGGACTGAGACACTCAGGGTACAGGGGGACTGAGACACTCGGGGTACAGGGGACTGAGACACTCGGTGTACGGGGGACTGAGACACTCGGGGTACGGGGGACTGAGACACTCGGGGTACAGGGGACTGAGACACTCAGGATACAGGTGACTGAGACACTCAGGGTACAGGGGACTGAGACACTCGGGGTACAGGGGACTGGGACACTCGGGGTACAGGGGACTGAGACACGGGGTACAGGGGACTGGGACACTTGGGGTACAGGGGACTGAGAGACGGGGTACAGGGGGACTGAGACACTCGGGGTACGGGGGACTGAGACACTCGGGGAACGGGGGACTGAGACACTTGAGGTACAGAGGACTGAGACACTCGAGGTACAGGGGACTGAGACACTCGGGGCACAGGGGACTGAGACAATCGGAGCACAGGGGACTGAGACACTCGGGGTACGGGGGACTGGGACACTCAGGGTACAGGGGACTGAGACACTCGGGGTACAGGGGACTGAGACACTCGGGGTACGGCTGTCTGAGACACTCGGGGTACGGGGACTGAGACACTCGGGGTACAGGGGACTGAGATACTTGGGGTACAGGGGACTGAGACACTCGGGGTACGGTGGACTGGGACACTCGGGGTACAGGGGGACTGAGACACTCGAGGTACAGAGGACTGAGACACGGGGTACAGGGGGACTGAGACACTCGGGGTACAAGGGACTGAGCCACTCGGGGTACATGGGACTGAGACACTCGGGGTACACGGGACTGAGACACTCGGGGTACAGGGGGACTGAGACACTCGAGGTACAGAGGACTGAGACACGGGGTACAGGGGGATTGAGACACTCGGGATACGTGGGACTGAGACACTCGGGATACAGGGGACTGAGACACTCGGGGTACGGAGACTGAGGCACTCGGGGTACGGGGGACTGAGACACTCGGGGTACAGGGGACTGAGACACTCGGGGTACAGGGGACTGAGACACTCGGGGTACAGGGGACTGAGATACTCGGGGTACGGGGACTGAGGCACTCGGGGTACGGGGGACTGAGACACGCGGTGTACGGGGGACTGAGTCACTCGGGGTACGGGGGACTGAGACACTCGGGGTACGGGGGACTGAGACACTCGGGGTACGGGGGACTGAGACACTCGGTGTAAGGGGGACTGAGACACTCGGGGTACAGGGGGACTGAGACACTCGGGGTACAGGGGACTGAGACACTCGGTGTACGGGGGACTGAGACACTCGGGGTACGGGGGACTGAGACACTCGGGGTACAGGGGACTGAGACACTCAGGATACAGATGACTGAGACACTCAGGGTACAGGGGACTGAGACACTCGGGGCACAGGGGACTGGGACACTCGGGGTACAGGGGACTGAGACACGGGGTACAGGGGACTGGGACACTTGGGGTACAGGGGACTGAGAGACGGGGTACATGGGGGCTGAGACACTCGGGGTACGGTGGACTGAGACACTCGGGGAACGGGGGACTGAGACACTTGAGGTACAGAGGACTGAGACACTCGAGGTACAGGGGACTGAGAATCTCGGGGCACAGGGGACTGAGACAATCGGAGCACAGGGGACTGAGACACTCGGGGTACGGGGGACTGGGACACTCAGGGTACAGGGGACTGAGATACTTGGGGTACAGGGGACTGAGACACTCGGGGTACAGGGGACTGGGACACTCGGGGTACAGGGGGACTGAGACACTCGAGGTACAGAGGACTGAGACACGGGGTACAGGGGGACTGAGACACTTTGGGTACAAGGGACTGAGCCACTCGGGGTACATGGGACTGAGACACTCGGGGTACACGGGACTGAGACACTCGGGGTACAGGGGACTGAGACACGGGGTACAGGGGGCTGAGACACTCGCGATACGGGGGACTGAGACACTCGGGGTACGGGGGACTGAGACACTCGAGGTACAGAGGACTGAGACACTCGAGGTACTGGGGACTGAGACACTCGGGGCACAGGGGACTGAGACACTCGGGGCACAGGGGACTGAGACACTCGGGATACAGGGGACTGAGACACTCGGGGTACAGGGGACTGAGACACTCGGGGTACAGGGGACTGGGACACTCGGGGTACAGGGGGACTGAGACACTCAAGGTACAGGGCGACCTAGACAGGCGGGGTACAGGGGACCGAGACACTCGGGGTACAGGGGACTGACACACTCGGGGTACAGGGGACTGGGACACTCGGGGTACAGGGGACTGAGACTCTCGGGGTACAGGGGACTGAGACACTCGGGGTACAGGGGACTGAGACGCTCGGGGTACAGGGGACTGAGACACGGGGTACAGGGGACTGAGAGACGGGGTACATGGGACTGGGACATTCGGGGTACAGGGGACTGAGCCACTCGGGGTACGGGGACTGAGACACTCGGGGTACAGGGGACTGAGACACTCGGGGTACAGGGGAACTGAGACACTCGGGGTACGGGGCTGAGCCACTCGGGGTACGGGGACTGAGACACTCGGGGTACAGGGGACTGAGACCCTCAGGGTACAGGGGGACTGAGACACTCGGGGTACAGGGGACTGAAACACTCGGGATCCACGGGACTGAGGCACTCGGGGTACGGGGACTGAGACACTCGGGGTACAGGGGACTGAGACACTCGGGGTACACGGGACTGAGACACTCGGGGTACAGGGGACTGAGACACTCGGAATACGGCTGTCTGAGACACTCGGGGTACGGGGACTGAGACACTTGGGGTACGGGTGACTGAGACACTCGGGGTACGAGGGACTGAGGCACTTGGGGTACGGGTGACTGACACACTCGGGGCACAGGGGACTGAGACACTCGGGGTACAGGGGACTGAGACACTCGGGGTACAGGGGGACTGAGACACTCGGTGTACGGGGGACTGAGACACTCGGGGTACGGGGACTGAGGCACTCAGTGTACGGGGGACTGAGACACTCGGGGTACAGGGGACTGAGTGACGGGGTACAGGGGACTGGGACACTCGGGGTACAGGGGACTGAGTGACGGGGTACAGGAGACTGGGACACTCGGGGTACACGGGACTGAGACACTCGGGGTACAGGGGACTGAGACACTCGGGGTACAGGGGACTGAGACACTCGGTGTACGGGGGACTGAGACACTCGGGGTACGGGGGACTGAGACACTCGGGGTACAGGGGACTGAGACACTCGGGGTACAGGGGGACTGAGACACTCAGAGCACAGGGGACTGAGGCACGGGGTACAGGGGACTGGGACACTCGGGGTACAGGGGACTGAGAGACGGGGTACAGGGGACTGAGACACTCGGGGTACACGGGACTGAGACACTCGGGTACAGGGGACTGAGACACGGGGTACAGAGGGACTGAGACACTCGGGGTACGGGGGACCGAGACACTCGAGGTACAGAGGACTGAGACACTCGAGGTACAGGGGACTGAGACACTCGGGGCACAGGGGACTGAGACAATCGGAGCACAGGGGACTGAGACACTCGGGGTACAGGGGACTGAGACACGGGGTACAGGGGGACTGAGACACTCGGGCTACAGGGGACTGAGACACGGGGTACAGGGGGACTGAGACACTCGGGGTTCAGGGGACTGAGCCACTCGGGATACAGGGGACTGAGACACTCTGGGTACAGGGGACTGAGACACTCGGGATACAGGGGACTGAGACACTCGGGGTACAGGGGACTGAGGCACTCGGGGTACAGGGGACTGGGACACTCGGGGTACAGGGAGACTGAGACACTCAGGGTACAGGGGACTGAGACACTCGGGGTACAGGGGACTGGGACACTCGGGGTACAGGGGGACTGAGACACTCGAGGTACAGAGGACTGAGACACGGGGTACAGGGAGACTGAGACACTCGTGGTACAAGGGACTGAGCCACTCGGGGTACAGGGGACTGAGACACTCGGGGTACACTGGACTGAGACATTCGGGGAACAGGGGACTGAGACACGGGGTACAGGGGGACTGAGACACTCGGGGTACGGGGGACTGAGACACTCGAGGTACAGAGGACTGAGACACTCGAGGTACAGGGGACTGAGACACTCGGGGCACAGGGGACTGAGACACTCGGGGCACAGGGGACTGAGACACTCGGGATACAGGGGACTGAGCCACTCGGGATACAGGGGACTGAGACACTCTGGGTACAGGGGACTGAGACACTCGGGATACAGGGGACTGGGACACTCGGGGTACAGGGGACTGAGACACTCGGGATACAGGGGACTGAGACACTCGGGGTACAGGGCGACCGAGACAGGCGGGGTACAGGGGACTGAGACACTCGGGATACAGGGGACTGGGACACTCGGGGTACAGGGGACTGAGACACTCGGGATACAGGGGACTGAGACACTCGGGGTACAGGGGACTGGGACACTCGGGGTACAGGAGGACTGAGACACTCAGAGCACAGGGGACTGAGACACTCGGGGCACAGGAGACTGAGACACTCGGTGTACAGGGGACTGAGACACTCGGGGTACGGAGACTGAGGCACTCGGGGTACGGGGGACTGAGACACTCGGGGTACAGGGGACTGAGACACTCGGGGTACAGGGGACTGAGACACTCGGGGTACAGGGGACTGAGATACTCGGGGTACGGGGACTGAGGCACTCGGGGTACGGGGGACTGAGACACGCGGTGTACGGGGGACTGAGTCACTCGGGGTACGGGGGACTGAGACACTCGGGGTACGGGGGACTGAGACACTCGGGGTACGGGGGACTGAGACACTCGGTGTACGGGGGACTGAGACACTCGGGGTACAGGGGGACTGAGACACTCGGGGTACAGGGGACTGAGACACTCGGTGTACGGGGGACTGAGACACTCGGGGTACGGGGGACTGAGACACTCGGGGTACAGGGGACTGAGACACTCAGGATACAGATGACTGAGACACTCAGGGTACAGGGGACTGAGACACTCGGGGCACAGGGGACTGGGACACTCGGGGTACAGGGGACTGAGACACGGGGTACAGGGGACTGGGACACTTGGGGTACAGGGGACTGAGTGACGGGGTACAGGGGGACTGAGACACTCGGGGTACGGGGGACTGAGACACTCGGGGAACGGGGGACTGAGACACTTGAGGTACAGAGGACTGAGACACTCGAGGTACAGGGGACTGAGAATCTCGGGGCACAGGGGACTGAGACAATCAGAGCACAGGGGACTGAGACACTCGGGGTACGGGGGACTGGGACACTCAGGGTACAGGGGACTGAGATACTTGGGGTACAGGGGACTGAGACACTCGGGGTACAGGGGACTGGGACACTCGGGGTACAGGGGGACTGAGACACTCGAGGTACAGAGGACTGAGACACGGGGTACAGGGGGACTGAGACACTCGGGGTACAAGGGACTGAGCCACTCGGGGTACATGGGACTGAGACACTCGGGGTACAGAGGACTGAGACACTCGAGGTACTGGGGACTGAGACACTCGGGGCACAGGGGACTGAGACACTCGGGGCACAGGGGACTGAGACACTCGGGATACAGGGGACTGAGACACTCGGGGTACAGGGGACTGAGACACTCGGGGTACAGGGGACTGGGACACTCGGGGTACAGGGGGACTGAGACACTCAAGGTACAGGGCGACCTAGACAGGCGGGGTACAGGGGACCGAGACACTCGGGGTACAGGGGACTGACACACTCGGGGTACAGGGGACTGGGACACTCGGGGTACAGGGGACTGAGACTCTCGGGGTACAGGGGACTGAGACACTCGGGGTACAGGGGACTGAGACGCTCGGGGTACAGGGGACTGAGACACGGGGTACAGGGGACTGAGAAGGGGTACTGGGGACTGGGACACTCGGGGTACAGGGGACTGAGAGACGGGGTACAGGGGACTGAGACACTCGGGGTACAGGGGACTGAGACACTCGGGGTACACGGGACTGAGACACTCGGGGTACGGGGACTGAGACACTCGGGGTACAGGGGACTGAGACACTCGGGGTACACGGGACTGAGACACTCGGGGTACAGGGGACTGAGACACTCGGAGTACGGCTGTCTGAGACACTCGGGGTACGGGGACTGAGACACTTGGGGTACGGGTGACTGAGACACTCGGGGTACGAGGGACTGAGGCACTTGGGGTACGGGTGACTGACACACTCGGGGCACAGGGGACTGAGACACTCGGGGTACAGGGGACTGAGACACTCGGGGTACAGGGGGACTGAGACACTCGGTGTACGGGGGACTGAGACACTCGGGGTACGGGGACTGAGGCACTCGGTGTACGGGGGACTGAGACACTCGGGGTACAGGGGACTGAGTGACGGGGTACAGGGGACTGGGACACTCGGGGTACAGGGGACTGAGTGACGGGGTACAGGAGACTGGGACACTCGGGGTACACGGGACTGAGACACTCGGGGTACAGGGGACTGAGACACTCGGGGTACAGGGGACTGAGACACTCGGTGTACGGGGGACTGAGACACTCGGGGTACGGGGGACTGAGACACTCGGGGTACAGGGGACTGAGACACTCGGGGTACAGAGGGACTGAGACACTCAGAGCACAGGGGACTGAGGCACGGGGTACAGGGGACTGGGACACTCGGGGTACAGGGGACTGAGAGACGGGGTACAGGGGACTGAGACACTCGGGGTACACGGGACTGAGACACTCGGGTACAGGGGACTGAGACACGGGGTACAGAGGGACTGACACACTCGGGGTACGGGGGACTGAGACACTCGAGGTACAGAGGACTGAGACACTCGAGGTACAGGGGACTGAGACACTCGGGGCACAGGGGACTGAGACAATCGGAGCACAGGGGACTGAGACACTCGGGGTACAGGGGACTGAGACACTCGGGCTACAGGGGACTGAGACACGGGGTACAGGGGGACTGAGACACTCGGGGTTCAGGGGACTGAGCCACTCGGGATACAGGGGACTGAGACACTCTGGGTACAGGGGACTGAGACACTCGGGATACAGGGGACTGAGACACTCGGGGTATAGGGGACTGAGGCACTCGGGGTACTGGGGACTGGGACACTCGGGGTACAGGGAGACTGAGACACTCAGGGTACAGGGGACTGAGACAGGCGGGGTACAGGGAACGAGACACTCGGGGTACAGGGGACTGAGACACTTGGGGTACAGGGGACTGGGACACTCGGGGTACAGGGGACTGAGACACTCGGGGAACAAGGGACTGAGACACTCGGGGTACAGGGGAATGAGACACTCGGGGTACATGGGACTGAGACACTCGGGGTACAGTGGGCTGAGACACTCGGGGTACGGCTGTCTGAGACACTCTGGGTACGGGGACTGAAACACTCAGGATCCACGGGACTGAGACACTCGGTGTACAGGGGACTGAGACACTCGGGGTACGGAGACTGACGCACTCGGGGTACGGGGGACTGAGAGACTCGGGGTACAGGGGACTGAGATACTCGGGGTACGGGGACTGAGGCACTCGGGGTACGGGGGACTGAGACACGCGGTGTACGGCAGACTGAGTCACTCGGGGTACGGGGGACTGAGACACTCGGGGTACGGGGGACTGAGACACTCGGTGTACGGGGGACTGAGACACTCAGGGTACAGGGGGACTGAGACACTCGGGGTACAGGGGACTGAGACACTCGGTGTACGGGGGACTGAGACACTCGGGGTACGGGGGACTGAGACACTCGGGGTACAGGGGACTGAGACACTCAGGATACAGGTGACTGAGACACTCAGGGTACAGGGGACTGAGACACTCGGGGTACAGGGGACTGGGACACTCGGGGTACAGGGGACTGAGACACGGGGTACAGGGGACTGGGACACTTGGGGTACAGGGGACTGAGAGACGGGGTACAGGGGGACTGAGACACTCGGGGTACGGGGGACTGAGACACTCGGGGAACGGGGAACTGAGACACTTGAGGTACAGAGGACTGAGACACTCGAGGTACAGGGGACTGAGACACTCGGGGCACAGGGGACTGAGACAATCGGAGCACAGGGGACTGAGACACTCGGGGTACGGGGGACTGGGACACTCAGGGTACAGGGGACTGAGACACTCGGGGTACAGGGGACTGAGACACTCGGGGTACGGCTGTCTGAGACACTCGGGGTACGGGGACTGAGACACTCGGGGTACAGGGGACTGAGATACTTGGGGTACAGGGGACTGAGACACTCGGGGTACGGTGGACTGGGACACTCGGGGTACAGGGGGACTGAGACACTCGAGGTACAGAGGACTGAGACACGGGGTACAGGGGGACTGAGACACTCGGGGTACAAGGGACTGAGCCACTCGGGGTACATGGGACTGAGACACTCGGGGTGCACGGGACTGAGACACTCGGGGTACAGGGGACTGAGACACGGGGTACAGGGGGATTGAGACACTCGGGATACGTGGGACTGAGACACTCGGGGTACGGGGGACTGAGACACTCGAGGTACAGAGGACTGAGACACTCGAGGTACTGGGGACTGAGACACTCGGGGCACAGGGGACTGAGACACTCGGGGCACAGTGGACTGAGACACTCGGGATACAGGGGACTGAGACACTCGGGGTACAGGGGACTGAGACACTCGGGGTACAGGGGACTGGGACACTCGGGGTACGGGGGGCGGAGACATTCAAGGTACAGGGCGACCGAGACAGGCGGGGTACAGGGGACCAAGACACTCGGGGTACAGGGGACTGAGACTCTCGGGGTACAGGGGACTGAGACACTCGGGGTACAGGGGACTGAGACACGGGGTACAGGGGACTGGGACACTCGGGGTACAGGGGACTGAGACTCTCGGGGTACAGGGGAGTGAGACACTCGGGGTACAGGGGACTGAGACGCTCGGGGTACAGGGGACTGAGACACGGGGTACAGGGGACTGAGAAGGGGTATTGGGGACTGAGACACTCGGGGTACAGGGGACTGAGACACTCGGGGTACAGGGGAACTGAGACACTCGGGGTACGGGGCTGAGCCACTCGGGGTACGGGGACTGAGACACTCGGGGTACAGGGGACTGAGACCCTCAGGGTACTGGGGGACTGAGACACTCGGGGTACAGGGGACTGAAACACTCGGGATCCACGGGACTGAGGCACTCGGGGTACGGGGACTGAGACACTCGGGGTACAGGGGACTGAGACACTCGGGGTACACGGGACTGAGACACTCGGGGTACAGGGGACTGAGACACTCGGAGTACGGCTGTCTGAGACACTCGGGGTACGGGGACTGAGACACTCGGGGTACAGGGGACTGAGACACTTGGGGTACGGGTGACTGAGACACTCGGGGTACGAGGGACTGAGGCACTTGGGGTACGGGTGACTGACACACTCGTGGCACAGGGGACTGAGACACTCGGGGTACAGGGGACTGAGACACTCGGGGTACAGGGGGACTGAGACACTCGGTGTACGGGGGACTGAGACACTCGGGGTACGGGGACTGAGACACTCGGGGTACGGGGGACTGAGACACTCGGTGTACGGGGGACTGAGACACTCGGGGTACAGGGGACTGAGTGACGGGGTACAGTGGACTGGGACACTCGGGGTACAGGGGACTGAGTGACGGGATACAGGGGACTGGGACACTCGGGGTACACGGGACTGAGACACTCGGGGTACAGGGGACTGAGACACTCGGGGTACAGGGGACTGAGACAATCGGTGTACGGGGGACTGAGACACTCGGGGTACGGGGGACTGAGACACTCGGGGTACAGGGGACTGAGACACTCGTGGTACAGGGGGACTGAGACACTCAGAGCACAGGGGACTGAGGCACGGGGTACAGGGGACTGGGACACTCGGGCTACAGGGGACTGAGAGACGGGGTACAGGGGACTGAGACACTCGGGGTACACGGGACTGAGACACTCGGGTACAGGGGACTGAGACACGGGGTACAGAGGGACTGAGACACTCGGGGTACAGGGGACTGAGACACTCGAGGTACAGAGGACTGAGACACTCGAGGTACAGGGGACTGAGACACTCGGGGTACAGGGGGACTGAGACACTCGGTGTACGGGGGACTGAGACACTCGGGGTACGGGGACTGAGGCACTCGGGGTACGGGGGACTGAGACACTCGGTGTACGGGGGACTGAGACACTCGGGGTACAGGGGACTGAGTGACGGGGTACAGTGGACTGGGACACTCGGGGTACAGGGGACTGAGTGACGGGGTACAGGGGACTGGGACACTCGGGGTACACGGGACTGAGACACTCGGGGTACAGGGGACTGAGACACTCGGGGTACAGGGGGACTGAGACACTCAGAGCACAGGGGACTGAGGCACGGGGTACAGGGGACTGAGAGACGGGGTACAGGGGACTGAGACACTCGGGGTACACGGGACTGAGACACTCGGGTACAGGGGACTGAGACACGGGGTACAGAGGGACTGAGACACTCGGGGTACAGGGGACTGAGACACTCGAGGTACAGAGGACTGAGGCACTCGAGGTACAGGGGACTGAGACACTCGGGGCACAGGGGACTGAGACAATCGGAGCACAGGGGACTGAGACACTCGGGGTACAGGGGACTGAGACACGGGGTACAGGGGGACTGAGACACTCGGGCTACAGGGGACTGAGACACGGGGTACAGGGGGACTGAGACACGCGGGGTTCAGGGGACTGAGCCACTCGGGATACAGGGGACTGAGACACTCTGGGTACAGGGGACTGAGACACTCGGAATACAGGGGACTGAGACACTCGGGGTACAGGGGACTGAGAGACGGGGTACAGGGGACTGGGACATTCGGGGTACAGGGGACTGAGACACTCGGGGTACAGGGGACTGAGACACTCGGGGTACAGGGGACTGAGACACTCGGGGTACGGGGGCTGAGCTACTCGGGGTACGGGCACTGAGACACTCGGGGTACAGGGGACGGAGACCCTCAGGGTACAGGGAGACTGAGACACTCCGGGTACAGGGGACTGAAACACTCAGGATCCTCGGGACCGAGACACTCGGGGTACAGGGGACTGAGACACTCGGGGTACACGGGACTGAGACACTCGGGGTACAGGGGACTGAGACACTCGGGGTACGGCTGTCTGAGACACTCTGGGTACGGGGACTGAAACACTCAGGATCCACGGGACTGAGACACTCGGTGTACAGGGGACTGAGACACTCGGGGTACGGAGACTGACGCACTCGGGGTACGGGGGACTGAGACACTCGGGGTACAGAGGACTGAGACACTCGGGGTACAGGGGACTGAGACACTCGGGGTACAGGGGACTGAGATACTCGGGGTACGGGGACTGAGGCACTCGGGGTACGGGGGACTGAGACACGCAGTGTACGGGGGACTGAGTCACTCGGGGTACGGGGGACTGAGACACTCGGGGTACGGGGGACTGAGACACTCGGTGTACGGGGGACTGAGACACTCGGGGTACAGGGGGACTGAGACACTCGGGGTACAGGGGACTGAGACACTCGGTGTACGGGGGACTGAGACACTCGGGGTACGGGGGACTGAGACACTCGGGGTACAGGGGACTGAGACACTCAGGATACAGGTGACTGAGACACTCAGGGTACAGGGGACTGAGACACTCGGGGTACAGGGGACTGGGACACTCGGGGTACAGGGGACTGAGACACGTGGTACAGGGGACTGGGACACTTGGGGTACAGGGGACTGAGAGACGGGGTACAGGGGGACTGAGACACTCGGGGTACGGGGGACTGAGACACTCGGGGAACGGGGGACTGAGACACTTGAGGTACAGAGGACTGAGACACTCGGGGCACAGGGGACTGAGACACTCGGGGCACAGGGGACTGAGACAATCGGAGCACAGGGGACTGAGACACTCGGGGTACGGGGGACTGGGACACTCAGGGTACAGGGGACTGAGACACTCGGGGTACAGGGGACTGAGACACTCGGGGTACGGCTGTCTGAGACACTCGGGGTACGGGGACTGAGACACTCGGGGTACAGGGGACTGAGATACGTGGGGTACAGGGGACTGAGACACTCGGGGTACAGGGGACTGGGACACTCGGGGTACAGGGGGACTGAGACACTCGAGGTACAGAGGACTGAGACACGGGGTACAGGGGGACTGAGACACTCGGGGTACAAGGGACTGAGCCACTCGGGGTACATGGGACTGAGACACTCGGGGTACACGGGACTGAGACACTCGTGGTACAGGGGACTGAGACACGGGGTACAGGGGGACTGAGACACTCGGGATACGTGGGACTGAGACACTCGGGGTACGGGGGACTGAGACACTCGAGGTACAGAGGACTGAGACATTCGAGATACTGGGGACTGAGACACTCGGGGCACAGGGGACTGAGACACTCGGGGCACAGGGGACTGAGACACTCGGGATACAGGGGACTGAGACACTCGGGGTACAGGGGACTGAGACACTCGGGGTACAGGGGACTGGGACACTCGGGGTACAGGGGGACTGAGACACTCAAGGTACAGGGCGACCTAGACAGGCGGGGTACAGGGGACCGAGACACTCGGGGTACAGGGGACTGACACACTCGGGGTACAGGGGACTGGGACACTCGGGGTACAGGGGACTGAGACTCTCGGGGTACAGGAGACTGAGACACTCGGGGTACAGGGGACTGAGACGCTCGGGGTACAGGGGACTGAGACACGGGGTACAGGGGACTGAGAAGGGGTACTGGGGACTGGGACACTCGGGGTACAGGGGACTGAGAGACGGGGTACATGGGACTGGGACATTCGGGGTACAGGGGACTGAGACACTCGGGGTACAGGGGAACTGAGACACTCGGGGTACGGGGCTGAGCCACTCGGGGTACGGGGACTGAGACACTCGGGGTACAGGGGACTGAGACCCTCAGGGTACAGGGGGACTGAGACACTCGGGGTACAGGGGACTGAAACACTCGGGATCCACGGGACTGAGGCACTCGGGGTACGGGGACTGAGACACTCGGGGTACAGGGGACTGAGACACTCGGGGTACACGGGACTGAGACACTCGGGGTACAGGGGACTGAGACACTCGGAGTACGGCTGTCTGAGACACTCGGGGTACGGGGACTGAGACACTTGGGGTACGGGTGACTGAGACACTCGGGGTACGAGGGACTGAGGCACTTGGGGTACGGGTGACTGACACACTCGGGGCACAGGGGACTGAGACACTCGGGGTACAGGGGACTGAGACACTCGGGGTACAGGGGGACTGAGACACTCGGTGTACGGGGGACTGAGACACTCGGGGTACGGGGACTGAGGCACTCGGTGTACGGGGGACTGAGACACTCGGGGTACAGGGGACTGAGTGACGGGGTACAGGGGACTGGGACACTCGGGGTACAGGGGACTGAGTGACGGTGTACAGGAGACTGGGACACTCGGGGTACACGGGACTGAGACACTCGGGGTACAGGGGACTGAGACACTCGGGGTACAGGGGACTGAGACACTCGGTGTACGGGGGACTGAGACACTCGGGGTACGGGGGACGGAGACACTCGGGGTACAGGGGACTGAGACACTCGGGGTACAGGGGGACTGAGACACTCAGAGCACAGGGGACTGAGGCACTGGGTACAGGGGACTGGGACACTCGGGGTACAGGGGACTGAGAGACGGGGTACAGGGGACTGAGACACTCGGGGTACACGGGACTGAGACACTCGGGTACAGGGGACTGAGACACGGGGTACAGAGGGACTGAGACACTCGGGGTACGGGGGACTGAGACACTCGAGGTACAGAGGACTGAGACACTCGAGGTACAGGGGACTGAGACACTCGGGGCACAGGGGACTGAGACAATCGGAGCACAGGGGACTGAGACACTCGGGGTACAGGGGACTGAGACACGGGGTACAGGGGGACTGAGACACTCGGGCTACAGGGGACTGAGACACGGGGTACAGGGGGACTGAGACACTCGGGGTTCAGGGGACTGAGCCACTCGGGATACAGGGGACTGAGACACTCTGGGTACAGGGGACTGAGACACTCGGGATACAGGGGACTGAGACACTCGGGGTACAGGGGACTGAGGCACTCGGGGTACAGGGGACTGGGACACTCGGGGTACAGGGAGACTGAGACACTCAGGGTACAGGGGACTGAGACACTCGGGGTACAGGGGACTGGGACACTCGGGGTACAGGGGGACTGAGACACTCGAGGTACAGAGGACTGAGACACGGGGTACAGGGGGACTGAGACACTCGTGGTACAAGGGACTGAGCCACTCGGGGTACAGGGGACTGAGACACTCGGGGTACACTGGACTGAGACATTCGGGGAACAGGGGACTGAGACACGGGGTACAGGGGGACTGAGACACTCGGGGTACGGGGGACTGAGACACTCGAGGTACAGAGGACTGAGACACTCGAGGTGCAGGGGACTGAGACACTCGGGGCACAGGGGACTGAGACACTCGGGGCACAGGGGACTGAGACACTCGGGGCACAGGGGACTGAGACACTCGGGATACAGGGGACTGAGCCACTCGGGATACAGGGGACTGAGACACTCTGGGTACAGGGGACTGAGACACTCGGGATACAGGGGACTGGGACACTCGGGGTACAGGGGACTGAGACACTCGGGATACAGGGGACTGAGACACTCGGGGTACAGGGCGACCGAGACAGGCGGGGTACAGGGGACTGAGACACTCGGGATACAGGGGACTGGGACACTTGGGGTACAGGGGACTGAGACACTCGGGATACAGGGGACTGAGACACTCGGGGTACAGGGGACTGGGACACTCGGGGTACAGGGGGACTGAGACACTCAGAGCACAGGGGACTGAGACACTCGGGGCACAGGGGACTGAGACACTCGGTGTACAGGGGACTGAGACACTCGGGGTACGGAGACTGAGGCACTCGGGGTACGGGGGACTGAGACACTCGGGGTACAGGGGACTGAGACACTCGGGGTACAGGGGACTGAGACACTCGGGGTACAGGGGACTGAGATACTCGGGGTACAGGGACTGAGGCACTCGGGGTACGGGGGACTGAGACACGCGGTGTACGGGGGACTGAGTCACTCGGGGTACGGGGGACTGAGACACTCGGGGTACGGGGGACTGAGACACTCGGGGTACGGGGGACTGAGACACTCGGTGTACGGGGGACTGAGACATTCGGGGTACAGGGGGACTGAGACACTCGGGGTACAGGGGACTGAGACACTCGGTGTACGGGGGACTGAGACACTCGGGGTACGGGGGACTAAGACACTCGGGGTACAGGGGACTGAGACACTCAGGATACAGATGACTGAGACACTCAGGGTACAGGGGACTGAGACACTCGGGGCACAGGGGACTGGGACACTCGGGTACAGGGGACTGAGACACAGGGTACAGGGGACTGGGACACTTGGGGTACAGGGGACTGAGAGACGGGGTACAGGGGGACTGAGACACTCGGGGTACGGGGGACTGAGACACTCGGGGAATGGGGGACTGAGACACTTGAGGTACAGAGGACTGAGACACTCGAGGTACAGGGGACTGAGAATCTCGGGGCACAGGGGACTGAGACAATCGGAGCACAGGGGACTGAGACACTCGGGGTACGGGGGACTGGGACACTCAGGGTACAGGGGACTGAGATACTTGGGGTACAGGGGACTGAGACACTCGGGGTACAGGGGACTGGGACACTCGGGGTACAGGGGGACTGAGACACTCGAGGTACAGAGGACTGAGACACGGGGTACAGGGGGACTGAGACACTCGGGGTACAAGGGACTGAGCCACTCGGGGTACATGGGACTGAGACACTCGGGGTACACGGGACTGAGACACTCGGGGTACAGGGGACTGAGACACGGGGTACAGGGGGACTGAGACACTCGCGATACGGGGGACTGAGACACTCGGGGTACGGGGGACTGAGACACTCGAGGTACAGAGGACTGAGACACTCGAGGTACTGGGGACTGAGACACTCGGGGCACAGGGGACTGAGACACTCGGGGCACAGGGGACTGAGACACTCGGGATACAGGGGACTGAGACACTCGGGGTACAGGGGACTGAGACACTCGGGGTACAGGGGACTGGGACACTCGGGGTACAGGGGGACTGAGACACTCAAGGTACAGGGCGACCTAGACAGGCGGTGTACAGGGGACCGAGACACTCGGGGTACGGAGACTGACGCACTCGGGGTACGGGGGACTGAGAGACTCGGGGTACAGGGGACTGAGGTACTCGGGGTACGGGGACTGAGGCACTCGGGGTACGGGGGACTGAGACACGCGGTGTACGGCAGACTGAGTCACTCGGGGTACGGGGGACCGAGACACTCGGGGTACGGGGGACTGAGACACTCGGTGTACGGGGGACTGAGACACTCAGGGTACAGGGGGACTGAGACACTCGGGGTACAGGGGACTGAGACACTCGGTGTACGGGGGACTGAGACACTCGGGGTACGGGGGACTGAGACACTCGGGGTACAGGGGACTGAGACACTCAGGATACAGGTGACTGAGACACTCAGGGTACAGGGGACTGAGACACTCGGGGTACAGGGGACTGGGACACTCGGGGTACAGGGGACTGAGACACGGGGTACAGGGGACTGGGACACTTGGGGTACAGGGGACTGAGAGACGGGGTACAGGGGGACTGAGACACTCGGGGTACGGGGGACTGAGACACTCGGGGAACGGGGGACTGAGACACTTGAGGTACAGAGGACTGAGACACTCGAGGTACAGGGGACTGAGACACTCGGGGCACAGGGGACTGAGACAATCGGAGCACAGGGGACTGAGACACTCGGGGTACGGGGGACTGGGACACTCAGGGTACAGGGGACTGAGACACTCGGGGTACAGGGGACTGAGACACTCGGGGTACGGCTGTCTGAGACACTCGGGGTACGGGGACTGAGACACTCGGGGTACAGGGGACTGAGATACTTGGGGTACAGGGGACTGAGACACTCGGGGTACGGTGGACTGGGACACTCGGGGTACAGGGGGACTGAGACACTCGAGGTACAGAGGACTGAGACACGGGGTACAGGGGGACTGAGACACTCGGGGTACAAGGGACTGAGCCACTCGGGGTACATGGGACTGAGACACTCGGGGTACACGGGACTGAGACACTCGGGGTACAGGGGGACTGAGACACTCGAGGTACAGAGGACTGAGACACGGGGTACAGGGGGATTGAGACACTCGGGATACGTGGGACTGAGACACTCGGGATACAGGGGACTGAGACACTCGGGGTACGGAGACTGAGGCACTCGGGGTACGGGGGACTGAGACACTCGGGGTACAGGGGACTGAGACACTCGGGGTACAGGGGACTGAGGCACTCGGGGTACAGGGGACTGAGATACTCGGGGTACGGGGACTGAGGCACTCGGGGTACGGGGGACTGAGACACGCGGTGTACGGGGGACTGAGTCACTCGGGGTACGGGGGACTGAGACACTCGGGGTACGGGGGACTGAGACACTCGGGGTACGGGGGACTGAGACACTCGGTGTAAGGGGGACTGAGACACTCGGGGTACAGGGGGACTGAGACACTCGGGGTACAGGGGACTGAGACACTCGGTGTACGGGGGACTGAGACACTCGGGGTACGGGGGACTGAGACACTCGGGGTACAGGGGACTGAGACACTCAGGATACAGATGACTGAGACACTCAGGGTACAGGGGACTGAGACACTCGGGGCACAGGGGACTGGGACACTCGGGGTACAGGGGACTGAGACACGGGGTACAGGGGACTGGGACACTTGGGGTACAGGGGACTGAGAGACGGGGTACAGGGGGACTGAGACACTCGGGGTACGGTGGACTGAGACACTCGGGGAACGGGGGACTGAGACACTTGAGGTACAGAGGACTGAGACACTCGAGGTACAGGGGACTGAGAATCTCGGGGCACAGGGGACTGAGACAATTGGAGCACAGGGGACTGAGACACTCGGGGTACGGGGGACTGGGACACTCAGGGTACAGGGGACTGAGATACTTGGGGTACAGGGGACTGAGACACTCGGGGTACAGGGGACTGGGACACTCGGGGTACAGGGGGACTGAGACACTCGAGGTACAGAGGACTGAGACACGGGGTACAGGGGGACTGAGACACTTTGGGTACAAGGGACTGAGCCACTCGGGGTACATGGGACTGAGACACTCGGGGTACACGGGACTGAGACACTCGGGGTACAGGGGACTGAGACACGGGGTACAGGGGGACTGAGACACTCGCGATACGGGGGACTGAGACACTCGGGGTACGGGGGACTGAGACACTCGAGGTACAGAGGACTGAGACACTCGAGGTACTGGGGACTGAGACACTCGGGGCACAGGGGACTGAGACACTCGGGGCACAGGGGACTGAGACACTCGGGATACAGGGGACTGAGACACTCGGGGTACAGGGGACTGAGACACTCGGGGTACAGGGGACTGGGACACTCGGGGTACAGGGGGACTGAGACACTCAAGGTACAGGGCGACCTAGACAGGCGGGGTACAGGGGACCGAGACACTCGGGGTACAGGGGACTGACACACTCGGGGTACAGGGGACTGGGACACTCGGGGTACAGGGGACTGAGACTCTCGGGGTACAGGGGACTGAGACACTCGGGGTACAGGGGACTGAGACGCTCGGGGTACAGGGGACTGAGACACGGGGTACAGGGGACTGAGAGACGGGGTACATGGATCTGGGACATTCGGGGTACAGGGGACTGAGACACTCGGGGTACGGGGACTGAGACACTCGGGGTACAGGGGACTGAGACACTCGGGGTACAGGGGAACTGAGACACTCGGGGTACGGGGCTGAGCCACTCGGGGTACGGGGACTGAGACACTCGGGGTACAGGGGACTGAGACCCTCAGGGTACAGGGGGACTGAGACACTCGGGGTACAGGGGACTGAAACACTCGGGATCCACGGGACTGAGGCACTCGGGGTACGGGGACTGAGACACTCGGGGTACAGGGGACTGAGACACTCGGGGTACACGGGACTGAGACACTCGGGGTACAGGGGACTGAGACACTCGGAGTACGGCTGTCTGAGACACTCGGGGTACGGGGACTGAGACACTTGGGGTACGGGTGACTGAGACACTCGGGGTACGAGGGACTGAGGCACTTGGGGTACGGGTGACTGACACACTCGGGGCACAGGGGACTGAGACACTCGGGGTACAGGGGACTGAGACACTCGGGGTACAGGGGGACTGAGACACTCGGTGTACGGGGGACTGAGACACTCGGGGTACGGGGACTGAGGCACTCAGTGTACGGGGGACTGAGACACTCGGGGTACAGGGGACTGAGTGACGGGGTACAGGGGACTGGGACACTCGGGGTACAGGGGACTGAGTGACGGGGTACAGGAGACTGGGACACTCGGGGTACACGGGACTGAGACACTCGGGGTACAGGGGACTGAGACACTCGGGGTACAGGGGACTGAGACACTCGGTGTACGGGGGACTGAGACACTCGGGGTACGGGGGACTGAGACACTCGGGGTACAGGGGACTGAGACACTCGGGGTACAGGGGGACTGAGACACTCAGAGCACAGGGGACTGAGGCACGGGGTACAGGGGACTGGGACACTCGGGGTACAGGGGACTGAGAGACGGGGTACAGGGGACTGAGACACTCGGGGTACACGGGACTGAGACACTCGGGTACAGGGGACTGAGACACGGGGTACAGAGGGACTGAGACACTCGGGGTACGGGGGACCGAGACACTCGAGGTACAGAGGACTGAGACACTCGAGGTACAGGGGACTGAGACACTCGGGGCACAGGGGACTGAGACAATCGGAGCACAGGGGACTGAGACACTCGGGGTACAGGGGACTGAGACACGGGGTACAGGGGGACTGAGACACTCGGGCTACAGGGGACTGAGACACGGGGTACAGGGGGACTGAGACACTCGGGGTTCAGGGGACTGAGCCACTCGGGATACAGGGGACTGAGACACTCTGGGTACAGGGGACTGAGACACTCGGGATACAGGGGACTGAGACACTCGGGGTACAGGGGACTGAGGCACTCGGGGTACAGGGGACTGGGACACTCGGGGTACAGGGAGACTGAGACACTCAGGGTACAGGGGACTGAGACACTCGGGGTACAGGGGACTGGGACACTCGGGGTACAGGGGGACTGAGACACTCGAGGTACAGAGGACTGAGACACGGGGTACAGGGAGACTGAGACACTCGTGGTACAAGGGACTGAGCCACTCGGGGTACAGGGGACTGAGACACTCGGGGTACACTGGACTGAGACATTCGGGGAACAGGGGACTGAGACACGGGGTACAGGGGGACTGAGACACTCGGGGTACGGGGGACTGAGACACTCGAGGTACAGAGGACTGAGACACTCGAGGTACAGGGGACTGAGACACTCGGGGCACAGGGGACTGAGACACTCGGGGCACAGGGGACTGAGACACTCGGGATACAGGGGACTGAGCCACTCGGGATACAGGGGACTGAGACACTCTGGGTACAGGGGACTGAGACACTCGGGATACAGGGGACTGGGACACTCGGGGTACAGGGGACTGAGACACTCGGGATACAGGGGACTGAGACACTCGGGGTACAGGGCGACCGAGACAGGCGGGGTACAGGGGACTGAGACACTCGGGATACAGGGGACTGGGACACTCGGGGTACAGGGGACTGAGACACTCGGGATACAGGGGACTGAGACACTCGGGGTACAGGGGACTGGGACACTCGGGGTACAGGAGGACTGAGACACTCAGAGCACAGGGGACTGAGACACTCGGGGCACAGGAGACTGAGACACTCGGTGTACAGGGGACTGAGACACTCGGGGTACGGAGACTGAGGCACTCGGGGTACGGGGGACTGAGACACTCGGGGTACAGGGGACTGAGACACTCGGGGTACAGGGGACTGAGACACTCGGGGTACAGGGGACTGAGATACTCGGGGTACGGGGACTGAGGCACTCGGGGTACGGGGGACTGAGACACGCGGTGTACGGGGGACTGAGTCACTCGGGGTACGGGGGACTGAGACACTCGGGGTACGGGGGACTGAGACACTCGGGGTACGGGGGACTGAGACACTCGGGGTACGGGGGACTGAGACACTCGGTGTACGGGGGACTGAGACACTCGGGGTACAGGGGGACTGAGACACTCGGGGTACGGGGGACTGAGACACTCGGTGTACGGGGGACTGAGACACTCGGGGTACGGGGGACTGAGACACTCGGGGTACAGGGGACTGTGACACTCAGGATACAGATGACTGAGACACTCAGGGTACAGGGGACTGAGACACTCGGGGCACAGGGGACTGGGACACTCGGGGTACAGGGGACTGAGACACGGGGTACAGGGGACTGGGACACTTGGGGTACAGGGGACTGAGTGACGGGGTACAGGGGGACTGAGACACTCGGGGTACGGGGGACTGAGACACTCGGGGAACGGGGGACTGAGACACTTGAGGTACAGAGGACTGAGACACTCGAGGTACAGGGGACTGAGAATCTCGGGGCACAGGGGACTGAGACAATCAGAGCACAGGGGACTGAGACACTCGGGGTACGGGGGACTGGGACACTCAGGGTACAGGGGACTGAGATACTTGGGGTACAGGGGACTGAGACACTCGGGGTACAGGGGACTGGGACACTCGGGGTACAGGGGGACTGAGACACTCGAGGTACAGAGGACTGAGACACGGGGTACAGGGGGACTGAGACACTCGGGGTACAAGGGACTGAGCCACTCGGGGTACATGGGACTGAGACACTCGGGGTACAGAGGACTGAGACACTCGAGGTACTGGGGACTGAGACACTCGGGGCACAGGGGACTGAGACACTCGGGGCACAGGGGACTGAGACACTCGGGATACAGGGGACTGAGACACTCGGGGTACAGGGGACTGAGACACTCGGGGTACAGGGGACTGGGACACTCGGGGTACAGGGGGACTGAGACACTCAAGGTACAGGGCGACCTAGACAGGCGGGGTACAGGGGACCGAGACACTCGGGGTACAGGGGACTGACACACTCGGGGTACAGGGGACTGGGACACTCGGGGTACAGGGGACTGAGACTCTCGGGGTACAGGGGACTGAGACACTCGGGGTACAGGGGACTGAGACGCTCGGGGTACAGGGGACTGAGACACGGGGTACAGGGGACTGAGAAGGGGTACTGGGGACTGGGACACTCGGGGTACAGGGGACTGAGAGACGGGGTACAGGGGACTGAGACACTCGGGGTACAGGGGAACTGAGACACTCGGGGTACAGGGGGACTGAGACACTCGGGGTACAGGGGACTGGGACACTCGGGGTACAGGGGACTGAGACTCTCGGGGTACAGGGGACTGAGACCCTCAGGGTACAGGGGGACTGAGACACTCGGGGTATAGGGGACTGAAACACTCGGGATCCACGGGACTGAGGCACTCGGGGTACGGGGACTGAGACACTCGGGGTACAGGGGACTGAGACACTCGGGGTACACGGGACTGAGACACTCGGGGTACAGGGGACTGAGACACTCGGAGTACGGCTGTCTGAGACACTCGGGGTACGGGGACTGAGACACTTGGGGTACGGGTGACTGAGACACTCGGGGTACGAGGGACTGAGGCACTTGGGGTACGGGTGACTGACACACTCGGGGCACAGGGGACTGAGACACTCGGGGTACAGGGGACTGAGACACTCGGGGTACAGGGGGACTGAGACACTCGGTGTACGGGGGACTGAGACACTCGGGGTACGGGGACTGAGGCACTCGGTGTACGGGGGACTGAGACACTCGGGGTACAGGGGACTGAGTGACGGGGTACAGGGGACTGGGACACTCGGGGTACAGGGGACTGAGTGACGGCGTACAGGAGACTGGGACACTCGGGGTACACGGGACTGAGACACTCGGGGTACAGGGGACTGAGACACTCGGGGTACAGGGGACTGAGACACTCGGTGTACGGGGGACTGAGACACTCGGGGTACGGGGGACGGAGACACTCGGGGTACAGGGGACTGAGACACTCGGGGTACAGGGGGACTGAGACACTCAGAGCACAGGGGACTGAGGCACTGGGTACAGGGGACTGGGACACTCGGGGTACACGGGACTGAGACACTCGGGTACAGGGGACTGAGACACGGGGTACAGAGGGACTGAGACACTCGGGGTACGGGGGACTGAGACACTCGAGGTACAGAGGACTGAGACACTCGAGGTACAGGGGACTGAGACACTCGGGGCACAGGGGACTGAGACAATCGGAGCACAGGGGACTGAGACACTCGGGGTACAGGGGACTGAGACACGGGGTACAGGGGGACTGAGACACTCGGGCTACAGGGGACTGAGACACGGGGTACAGGGGGACTGAGACACTCGGGGTTCAGGGGACTGAGCCACTCGGGATACAGGGGACTGAGACACTCTGGGTACAGGGGACTGAGACACTCGGGATACAGGGGACTGAGACACTCGGGGTACAGGGGACTGAGGCACTCGGGGTACAGGGGACTGGGACACTCGGGGTACAGGGAGACTGAGACACTCAGGGTACAGGGGACTGAGACACTCGGGGTACAGGGGACTGGGACACTCGGGGTACAGGGGGACTGAGACACTCGAGGTACAGAGGACTGAGACACGGGGTACAGGGGGACTGAGACACTCGTGGTACAAGGGACTGAGCCACTCGGGGTACAGGGGACTGAGACACTCGGGGTACACTGGACTGAGACATTCGGGGAACAGGGGACTGAGACACGGGGTACAGGGGGACTGAGACACTCGGGGTACGGGGGACTGAGACACTCGAGGTACAGAGGACTGAGACACTCGAGGTGCAGGGGACTGAGACACTCGGGGCACAGGGGACTGAGACACTCGGGGCACAGGGGACTGAGACACTCGGGGCACAGGGGACTGAGACACTCGGGATACAGGGGACTGAGCCACTCGGGATACAGGGGACTGAGACACTCTGGGTACAGGGGACTGAGACACTCGGGATACAGGGGACTGGGACACTCGGGGTACAGGGGACTGAGACACTCGGGATACAGGGGACTGAGACACTCGGGGTACAGGGCGACCGAGACAGGCGGGGTACAGGGGACTGAGACACTCGGGATACAGGGGACTGGGACACTTGGGGTACAGGGGACTGAGACACTCGGGATACAGGGGACTGAGACACTCGGGGTACAGGGGACTGGGACACTCGGGGTACAGGGGGACTGAGACACTCAGAGCACAGGGGACTGAGACACTCGGGGCACAGGGGACTGAGACACTCGGTGTACAGGGGACTGAGACACTCGGGGTACGGAGACTGAGGCACTCGGGGTACGGGGGACTGAGACACTCGGGGTACAGGGGACTGAGACACTCGGGGTACAGGGGACTGAGACACTCGGGGTACAGGGGACTGAGATACTCGGGGTACAGGGACTGAGGCACTCGGGGTACGGGGGACTGAGACACGCGGTGTACGGGGGACTGAGTCACTCGGGGTACGGGGGACTGAGACACTCGGGGTACGGGGGACTGAGACACTCGGGGTACGGGGGACTGAGACACTCGGTGTACGGGGGACTGAGACACTCGGGGTACAGGGGGACTGAGACACTCGGGGTACAGGGGACTGAGACACTCGGTGTACGGGGGACTGAGACACTCGGGGTACGGGGGACTAAGACACTCGGGGTACAGGGGACTGAGACACTCAGGATACAGATGACTGAGACACTCAGGGTACAGGGGACTGAGACACTCGGGGCACAGGGGACTGGGACACTCGGGTACAGGGGACTGAGACACAGGGTACAGGGGACTGGGACACTTGGGGTACAGGGGACTGAGAGACGGGGTACAGGGGGACTGAGACACTCGGGGTACGGGGGACTGAGACACTCGGGGAATGGGGGACTGAGACACTTGAGGTACAGAGGACTGAGACACTCGAGGTACAGGGGACTGAGAATCTCGGGGCACAGGGGACTGAGACAATCGGAGCACAGGGGACTGAGACACTCGGGGTACGGGGGACTGGGACACTCAGGGTACAGGGGACTGAGATACTTGGGGTACAGGGGACTGAGACACTCGGGGTACAGGGGACTGGGACACTCGGGGTACAGGGGGACTGAGACACTCGAGGTACAGAGGACTGAGACACGGGGTACAGGGGGACTGAGACACTCGGGGTACAAGGGACTGAGCCACTCGGGGTACATGGGACTGAGACACTCGGGGTACACGGGACTGAGACACTCGGGGTACAGGGGACTGAGACACGGGGTACAGGGGGACTGAGACACTCGCGATACGGGGGACTGAGACACTCGGGGTACGGGGGACTGAGACACTCGAGGTACAGAGGACTGAGACACTCGAGGTACTGGGGACTGAGACACTCGGGGCACAGGGGACTGAGACACTCGGGGCACAGGGGACTGAGACACTCGGGATACAGGGGACTGAGACACTCGGGGTACAGGGGACTGAGACACTCGGGGTACAGGGGACTGGGACACTCGGGGTACAGGGGGACTGAGACACTCAAGGTACAGGGCGACCTAGACAGGCGGTGTACAGGGGACCGAGACACTCGGGGTACGGAGACTGACGCACTCGGGGTACGGGGGACTGAGAGACTCGGGGTACAGGGGACTGAGATACTCGGGGTACGGGGACTGAGGCACTCGGGGTACGGGGGACTGAGACACGCGGTGTACGGCAGACTGAGTCACTCGGGGTACGGGGGACCGAGACACTCGGGGTACGGGGGACTGAGACACTCGGTGTACGGGGGACTGAGACACTCAGGGTACAGGGGGACTGAGACACTCGGGGTACAGGGGACTGAGACACTCGGTGTACGGGGGACTGAGACACTCGGGGTACGGGGGACTGAGACACTCGGGGTACAGGGGACTGAGACACTCAGGATACAGGTGACTGAGACACTCAGGGTACAGGGGACTGAGACACTCGGGGTACAGGGGACTGGGACACTCGGGGTACAGGGGACTGAGACACGGGGTACAGGGGACTGGGACACTTGGGGTACAGGGGACTGAGAGACGGGGTACAGGGGGACTGAGACACTCGGGGTACGGGGGACTGAGACACTCGGGGAACGGGGGACTGAGACACTTGAGGTACAGAGGACTGAGACACTCGAGGTACAGGGGACTGAGACACTCGGGGCACAGGGGACTGAGACAATCGGAGCACAGGGGACTGAGACACTCGGGGTACGGGGGACTGGGACACTCAGGGTACAGGGGACTGAGACACTCGGGGTACAGGGGACTGAGACACTCGGGGTACGGCTGTCTGAGACACTCGGGGTACGGGGACTGAGACACTCGGGGTACAGGGGACTGAGATACTTGGGGTACAGGGGACTGAGACACTCGGGGTACGGTGGACTGGGACACTCGGGGTACAGGGGGACTGAGACACTCGAGGTACAGAGGACTGAGACACGGGGTACAGGGGGACTGAGACACTCGGGGTACAAGGGACTGAGCCACTCGGGGTACATGGGACTGAGACACTCGGGGTACACGGGACTGAGACACTCGGGGTACAGGGGGACTGAGACACTCGAGGTACAGAGGACTGAGACACGGGGTACAGGGGGATTGAGACACTCGGGATACGTGGGACTGAGACACTCGGGATACAGGGGACTGAGACACTCGGGGTACGGAGACTGAGGCACTCGGGGTACGGGGGACTGAGACACTCGGGGTACAGGGGACTGAGACACTCGGGGTACAGGGGACTGAGGCACTCGGGGTACAGGGGACTGAGATACTCGGGGTACGGGGACTGAGGCACTCGGGGTACGGGGGACTGAGACACGCGGTGTACGGGGGACTGAGTCACTCGGGGTACGGGGGACTGAGACACTCGGGGTACGGGGGACTGAGACACTCGGGGTACGGGGGACTGAGACACTCGGTGTAAGGGGGACTGAGACACTCGGGGTACAGGGGGACTGAGACACTCGGGGTACAGGGGACTGAGACACTCGGTGTACGGGGGACTGAGACACTCGGGGTACGGGGGACTGAGACACTCGGGGTACAGGGGACTGAGACACTCAGGATACAGATGACTGAGACACTCAGGGTACAGGGGACTGAGACACTCGGGGCACAGGGGACTGGGACACTCGGGGTACAGGGGACTGAGACACGGGGTACAGGGGACTGGGACACTTGGGGTACAGGGGACTGAGAGACGGGGTACAGGGGGACTGAGACACTCGGGGTACGGTGGACTGAGACACTCGGGGAACGGGGGACTGAGACACTTGAGGTACAGAGGACTGAGACACTCGAGGTACAGGGGACTGAGAATCTCGGGGCACAGGGGACTGAGACAATCGGAGCACAGGGGACTGAGACACTCGGGGTACGGGGGACTGGGACACTCAGGGTACAGGGGACTGAGATACTTGGGGTACAGGGGACTGAGACACTCGGGGTACAGGGGACTGGGACACTCGGGGTACAGGGGGACTGAGACACTCGAGGTACAGAGGACTGAGACACGGGGTACAGGGGGACTGAGACACTTTGGGTACAAGGGACTGAGCCACTCGGGGTACATGGGACTGAGACACTCGGGGTACACGGGACTGAGACACTCGGGGTACAGGGGACTGAGACACGGGGTACAGGGGGACTGAGACACTCGCGATACGGGGGACTGAGACACTCGGGGTACGGGGGACTGAGACACTCGAGGTACAGAGGACTGAGACACTCGAGGTACTGGGGACTGAGACACTCGGGGCACAGGGGACTGAGACACTCGGGGCACAGGGGACTGAGACACTCGGGATACAGGGGACTGAGACACTCGGGGTACAGGGGACTGAGACACTCGGGGTACAGGGGACTGGGACACTCGGGGTACAGGGGGACTGAGACACTCAAGGTACAGGGCGACCTAGACAGGCGGGGTACAGGGGACCGAGACACTCGGGGTACAGGGGACTGACACACTCGGGGTACAGGGGACTGGGACACTCGGGGTACAGGGGACTGAGACTCTCGGGGTACAGGGGACTGAGACACTCGGGGTACAGGGGACTGAGACGCTCGGGGTACAGGGGACTGAGACACGGGGTACAGGGGACTGAGAGACGGGGTACATGGATCTGGGACATTCGGGGTACAGGGGACTGAGACACTCGGGGTACGGGGACTGAGACACTCGGGGTACAGGGGACTGAGACACTCGGGGTACAGGGGAACTGAGACACTCGGGGTACGGGGCTGAGCCACTCGGGGTACGGGGACTGAGACACTCGGGGTACAGGGGACTGAGACCCTCAGGGTACAGGGGGACTGAGACACTCGGGGTACAGGGGACTGAAACACTCGGGATCCACGGGACTGAGGCACTCGGGGTACGGGGACTGAGACACTCGGGGTACAGGGGACTGAGACACTCGGGGTACACGGGACTGAGACACTCGGGGTACAGGGGACTGAGACACTCGGAGTACGGCTGTCTGAGACACTCGGGGTACGGGGACTGAGACACTTGGGGTACGGGTGACTGAGACACTCGGGGTACGAGGGACTGAGGCACTTGGGGTACGGGTGACTGACACACTCGGGGCACAGGGGACTGAGACACTCGGGGTACAGGGGACTGAGACACTCGGGGTACAGGGGGACTGAGACACTCGGTGTACGGGGGACTGAGACACTCGGGGTACGGGGACTGAGGCACTCAGTGTACGGGGGACTGAGACACTCGGGGTACAGGGGACTGAGTGACGGGGTACAGGGGACTGGGACACTCGGGGTACAGGGGACTGAGTGACGGGGTACAGGAGACTGGGACACTCGGGGTACACGGGACTGAGACACTCGGGGTACAGGGGACTGAGACACTCGGGGTACAGGGGACTGAGACACTCGGTGTACGGGGGACTGAGACACTCGGGGTACGGGGGACTGAGACACTCGGGGTACAGGGGACTGAGACACTCGGGGTACAGGGGGACTGAGACACTCAGAGCACAGGGGACTGAGGCACGGGGTACAGGGGACTGGGACACTCGGGGTACAGGGGACTGAGAGACGGGGTACAGGGGACTGAGACACTCGGGGTACACGGGACTGAGACACTCGGGTACAGGGGACTGATACACGGGGTACAGAGGGACTGAGACACTCGGGGTACGGGGGACCGAGACACTCGAGGTACAGAGGACTGAGACACTCGAGGTACAGGGGACTGAGACACTCGGGGCACAGGGGACTGAGACAATCGGAGCACAGGGGACTGAGACACTCGGGGTACAGGGGACTGAGACACGGGGTACAGGGGGACTGAGACACTCGGGCTACAGGGGACTGAGACACGGGGTACAGGGGGACTGAGACACTCGGGGTTCAGGGGACTGAGCCACTCGGGATACAGGGGGCTGAGACACTCTGGGTACAGGGGACTGAGACACTCGGGATACAGGGAGACTGAGACACTCAGGGTACAGGGGACTGAGACACTCGGGGTACAGGGGACTGGGACACTCGGGGTACAGGGGGACTGAGACACTCGAGGTACAGAGGACTGAGACACGGGGTACAGGGAGACTGAGACACTCGTGGTACAAGGGACTGAGCCACTCGGGGTACAGGGGACTGAGACACTCGGGGTACACTGGACTGAGACATTCGGGGAACAGGGGACTGAGACACGGGGTACAGGGGGACTGAGACACTCGGGGTACGGGGGACTGAGACACTCGAGGTACAGAGGACTGAGACACTCGAGGTACAGGGGACTGAGACACTCGGGGCACAGGGGACTGAGACACTCGGGGCACAGGGGACTGAGACACTCGGGATACAGGGGACTGAGCCACTCGGGATACAGGGGACTGAGACACTCTGGGTACAGGGGACTGAGACACTCGGGATACAGGGGACTGGGACACTCGGGGTACAGGGGACTGAGACACTCGGGATACAGGGGACTGAGACACTCGGGGTACAGGGCGACCGAGACAGGCGGGGTACAGGGGACTGAGACACTCGGGATACAGGGGACTGGGACACTCGGGGTACAGGGGACTGAGACACTCGGGATACAGGGGACTGAGACACTCGGGGTACAGGGGACTGGGACACTCGGGGTACAGGAGGACTGAGACACTCAGAGCACAGGGGACTGAGACACTCGGGGCACAGGAGACTGAGACACTCGGTGTACAGGGGACTGAGACACTCGGGGTACGGAGACTGAGGCACTCGGGGTACGGGGGACTGAGACACTCGGGGTACAGGGGACTGAGACACTCGGGGTACAGGGGACTGAGACACTCGGGGTACAGGGGACTGAGATACTCGGGGTACGGGGACTGAGGCACTCGGGGTACGGGGGACTGAGACACGCGGTGTACGGGGGACTGAGTCACTCGGGGTACGGGGGACTGAGACACTCGGGGTACGGGGGACTGAGACACTCGGGGTACGGGGGACTGAGACACTCGGTGTACGGGGGACTGAGACACTCGGGGTACAGGGGGACTGAGACACTCGGGGTACAGGGGACTGAGACACTCGGTGTACGGGGGACTGAGACACTCGGGGTACGGGGGACTGAGACACTCGGGGTACAGGGGACTGAGACACTCAGGATACAGATGACTGAGACACTCAGGGTACAGGGGACTGAGACACTCGGGGCACAGGGGACTGGGACACTCGGGGTACAGGGGACTGAGACACGGGGTACAGGGGACTGGGACACTTGGGGTACAGGGGACTGAGTGACGGGGTACAGGGGGACTGAGACACTCGGGGTACGGGGGACTGAGACACTCGGGGAACGGGGGACTGAGACACTTGAGGTACAGAGGACTGAGACACTCGAGGTACAGGGGACTGAGAATCTCGGGGCACAGGGGACTGAGACAATCAGAGCACAGGGGACTGAGACACTCGGGGTACGGGGGACTGGGACACTCAGGGTACAGGGGACTGAGATACTTGGGGTACAGGGGACTGAGACACTCGGGGTACAGGGGACTGGGACACTCGGGGTACAGGGGGACTGAGACACTCGAGGTACAGAGGACTGAGACACGGGGTACAGGGGGACTGAGACACTCGGGGTACAAGGGACTGAGCCACTCGGGGTACATGGGACTGAGACACTCGGGGTACAGAGGACTGAGACACTCGAGGTACTGGGGACTGAGACACTCGGGGCACAGGGGACTGAGACACTCGGGGCACAGGGGACTGAGACACTCGGGATACAGGGGACTGAGACACTCGGGGTACAGGGGACTGAGACACTCGGGGTACAGGGGACTGGGACACTCGGGGTACAGGGGGACTGAGACACTCAAGGTACAGGGCGACCTAGACAGGCGGGGTACAGGGGACCGAGACACTCGGGGTACAGGGGACTGACACACTCGGGGTACAGGGGACTGGGACACTCGGGGTACAGGGGACTGAGACTCTCGGGGTACAGGGGACTGAGACACTCGGGGTACAGGGGACTGAGACGCTCGGGGTACAGGGGACTGAGACACGGGGTACAGGGGACTGAGAAGGGGTACTGGGGACTGGGACACTCGGGGTACAGGGGACTGAGAGACGGGGTACAGGGGACTGAGACACTCGGGGTACAGGGGAACTGAGACACTCGGGGTACGGGGCTGAGCCACTCGGGGTACGGGGACTGAGACACTCGGGGTACAGGGGACTGAGACCCTCAGGGTACAGGGGGACTGAGACACTCGGGGTATAGGGGACTGAAACACTCGGGATCCACGGGACTGAGGCACTCGGGGTACGGGGACTGAGACACTCGGGGTACAGGGGACTGAGACACTCGGGGTACACGGGACTGAGACACTCGGGGTACAGGGGACTGAGACACTCGGAGTACGGCTGTCTGAGACACTCGGGGTACGGGGACTGAGACACTTGGGGTACGGGTGACTGAGACACTCGGGGTACGAGGGACTGAGGCACTTGGGGTACGGGTGACTGACACACTCGGGGCACAGGGGACTGAGACACTCGGGGTACAGGGGACTGAGACACTCGGGGTACAGGGGGACTGAGACACTCGGTGTACGGGGGACTGAGACACTCGGGGTACGGGGACTGAGGCACTCGGTGTACGGGGGACTGAGACACTCGGGGTACAGGGGACTGAGTGACGGGGTACAGGGGACTGGGACACTCGGGGTACAGGGGACTGAGTGACGGCGTACAGGAGACTGGGACACTCGGGGTACACGGGACTGAGACACTCGGGGTACAGGGGACTGAGACACTCGGGGTACAGGGGACTGAGACACTCGGTGTACGGGGGACTGAGACACTCGGGGTACGGGGGACGGAGACACTCGGGGTACAGGGGACTGAGACACTCGGGGTACAGGGGGACTGAGACACTCAGAGCACAGGGGACTGAGGCACTGGGTACAGGGGACTGGGACACTCGGGGTACAGGGGACTGAGAGACGGGGTACAGGGGACTGAGACACTCGGGGTACACGGGACTGAGACACTCGGGTACAGGGGACTGAGACACGGGGTACAGAGGGACTGAGACACTCGGGGTACGGGGGACTGAGACACTCGAGGTACAGAGGACTGAGACACTCGAGGTACAGGGGACTGAGACACTCGGGGCACAGGGGACTGAGACAATCGGAGCACAGGGGACTGAGACACTCGGGGTACAGGGGACTGAGACACGGGGTACAGGGGGACTGAGACACTCGGGCTACAGGGGACTGAGACACGGGGTACAGGGGGACTGAGACACTCGGGGTTCAGGGGACTGAGCCACTCGGGATACAGGGGACTGAGACACTCTGGGTACAGGGGACTGAGACACTCGGGATACAGGGGACTGAGACACTCGGGGTACAGGGGACTGAGGCACTCGGGGTACAGGGGACTGGGACACTCGGGGTACAGGGAGACTGAGACACTCAGGGTACAGGGGACTGAGACACTCGGGGTACAGGGGACTGGGACACTCGGGGTACAGGGGGACTGAGACACTCGAGGTACAGAGGACTGAGACACGGGGTACAGGGGGACTGAGACACTCGTGGTACAAGGGACTGAGCCACTCGGGGTACAGGGGACTGAGACACTCGGGGTACACTGGACTGAGACATTCGGGGAACAGGGGACTGAGACACGGGGTACAGGGGGACTGAGACACTCGGGGTACGGGGGACTGAGACACTCGAGGTACAGAGGACTGAGACACTCGAGGTGCAGGGGACTGAGACACTCGGGGCACAGGGGACTGAGACACTCGGGGCACAGGGGACTGAGACACTCGGGGCACAGGGGACTGAGACACTCGGGATACAGGGGACTGAGCCACTCGGGATACAGGGGACTGAGACACTCTGGGTACAGGGGACTGAGACACTCGGGATACAGGGGACTGGGACACTCGGGGTACAGGGGACTGAGACACTCGGGATACAGGGGACTGAGACACTCGGGGTACAGGGCGACCGAGACAGGCGGGGTACAGGGGACTGAGACACTCGGGATACAGGGGACTGGGACACTTGGGGTACAGGGGACTGAGACACTCGGGATACAGGGGACTGAGACACTCGGGGTACAGGGGACTGGGACACTCGGGGTACAGGGGGACTGAGACACTCAGAGCACAGGGGACTGAGACACTCGGGGCACAGGGGACTGAGACACTCGGTGTACAGGGGACTGAGACACTCGGGGTACGGAGACTGAGGCACTCGGGGTACGGGGGACTGAGACACTCGGGGTACAGGGGACTGAGACACTCGGGGTACAGGGGACTGAGACACTCGGGGTACAGGGGACTGAGATACTCGGGGTACAGGGACTGAGGCACTCGGGGTACGGGGGACTGAGACACGCGGTGTACGGGGGACTGAGTCACTCGGGGTACGGGGGACTGAGACACTCGGGGTACGGGGGACTGAGACACTCGGTGTACGGGGGACTGAGACACTCGGGGTACAGGGGGACTGAGACACTCGGGGTACAGGGGACTGAGACACTCGGTGTACGGGGGACTGAGACACTCGGGGTACGGGGGACTAAGACACTCGGGGTACAGGGGACTGAGACACTCAGGATACAGATGACTGAGACACTCAGGGTACAGGGGACTGAGACACTCGGGGCACAGGGGACTGGGACACTCGGGTACAGGGGACTGAGACACAGGGTACAGGGGACTGGGACACTTGGGGTACAGGGGACTGAGAGACGGGGTACAGGGGGACTGAGACACTCGGGGTACGGGGGACTGAGACACTCGGGGAATGGGGGACTGAGACACTTGAGGTACAGAGGACTGAGACACTCGAGGTACAGGGGACTGAGAATCTCGGGGCACAGGGGACTGAGACAATCGGAGCACAGGGGACTGAGACACTCGGGGTACGGGGGACTGGGACACTCAGGGTACAGGGGACTGAGATACTTGGGGTACAGGGGACTGAGACACTCGGGGTACAGGGGACTGGGACACTCGGGGTACAGGGGGACTGAGACACTCGAGGTACAGAGGACTGAGACACGGGGTACAGGGGGACTGAGACACTCGGGGTACAAGGGACTGAGCCACTCGGGGTACATGGGACTGAGACACTCGGGGTACACGGGACTGAGACACTCGGGGTACAGGGGACTGAGACACGGGGTACAGGGGGACTGAGACACTCGCGATACGGGGGACTGAGACACTCGGGGTACGGGGGACTGAGACACTCGAGGTACAGAGGACTGAGACACTCGAGGTACTGGGGACTGAGACACTCGGGGCACAGGGGACTGAGACACTCGGGGCACAGGGGACTGAGACACTCGGGATACAGGGGACTGAGACACTCGGGGTACAGGGGACTGAGACACTCGGGGTACAGGGGACTGGGACACTCGGGGTACAGGGGGACTGAGACACTCAAGGTACAGGGCGACCTAGACAGGCGGTGTACAGGGGACCGAGACACTCGGGGTACGGAGACTGACGCACTCGGGGTACGGGGGACTGAGAGACTCGGGGTACAGGGGACTGAGGTACTCGGGGTACGGGGACTGAGGCACTCGGGGTACGGGGGACTGAGACACGCGGTGTACGGCAGACTGAGTCACTCGGGGTACGGGGGACCGAGACACTCGGGGTACGGGGGACTGAGACACTCGGTGTACGGGGGACTGAGACACTCAGGGTACAGGGGGACTGAGACACTCGGGGTACAGGGGACTGAGACACTCGGTGTACGGGGGACTGAGACACTCGGGGTACGGGGGACTGAGACACTCGGGGTACAGGGGACTGAGACACTCAGGATACAGGTGACTGAGACACTCAGGGTACAGGGGACTGAGACACTCGGGGTACAGGGGACTGGGACACTCGGGGTACAGGGGACTGAGACACGGGGTACAGGGGACTGGGACACTTGGGGTACAGGGGACTGAGAGACGGGGTACAGGGGGACTGAGACACTCGGGGTACGGGGGACTGAGACACTCGGGGAACGGGGGACTGAGACACTTGAGGTACAGAGGACTGAGACACTCGAGGTACAGGGGACTGAGACACTCGGGGCACAGGGGACTGAGACAATCGGAGCACAGGGGACTGAGACACTCGGGGTACGGGGGACTGGGACACTCAGGGTACAGGGGACTGAGACACTCGGGGTACAGGGGACTGAGACACTCGGGGTACGGCTGTCTGAGACACTCGGGGTACGGGGACTGAGACACTCGGGGTACAGGGGACTGAGATACTTGGGGTACAGGGGACTGAGACACTCGGGGTACGGTGGACTGGGACACTCGGGGTACAGGGGGACTGAGACACTCGAGGTACAGAGGACTGAGACACGGGGTACAGGGGGACTGAGACACTCGGGGTACAAGGGACTGAGCCACTCGGGGTACATGGGACTGAGACACTCGGGGTACACGGGACTGAGACACTCGGGGTACAGGGGGACTGAGACACTCGAGGTACAGAGGACTGAGACACGGGGTACAGGGGGATTGAGACACTCGGGATACGTGGGACTGAGACACTCGGGATACAGGGGACTGAGACACTCGGGGTACGGAGACTGAGGCACTCGGGGTACGGGGGACTGAGACACTCGGGGTACAGGGGACTGAGACACTCGGGGTACAGGGGACTGAGGCACTCGGGGTACAGGGGACTGAGATACTCGGGGTACGGGGACTGAGGCACTCGGGGTACGGGGGACTGAGACACGCGGTGTACGGGGGACTGAGTCACTCGGGGTACGGGGGACTGAGACACTCGGGGTACGGGGGACTGAGACACTCGGGGTACGGGGGACTGAGACACTCGGTGTAAGGGGGACTGAGACACTCGGGGTACAGGGGGACTGAGACACTCGGGGTACAGGGGACTGAGACACTCGGTGTACGGGGGACTGAGACACTCGGGGTACGGGGGACTGAGACACTCGGGGTACAGGGGACTGAGACACTCAGGATACAGATGACTGAGACACTCAGGGTACAGGGGACTGAGACACTCGGGGCACAGGGGACTGGGACACTCGGGGTACAGGGGACTGAGACACGGGGTACAGGGGACTGGGACACTTGGGGTACAGGGGACTGAGAGACGGGGTACAGGGGGACTGAGACACTCGGGGTACGGTGGACTGAGACACTCGGGGAACGGGGGACTGAGACACTTGAGGTACAGAGGACTGAGACACTCGAGGTACAGGGGACTGAGAATCTCGGGGCACAGGGGACTGAGACAATCGGAGCACAGGGGACTGAGACACTCGGGGTACGGGGGACTGGGACACTCAGGGTACAGGGGACTGAGATACTTGGGGTACAGGGGACTGAGACACTCGGGGTACAGGGGACTGGGACACTCGGGGTACAGGGGGACTGAGACACTCGAGGTACAGAGGACTGAGACACGGGGTACAGGGGGACTGAGACACTTTGGGTACAAGGGACTGAGCCACTCGGGGTACATGGGACTGAGACACTCGGGGTACACGGGACTGAGACACTCGGGGTACAGGGGACTGAGACACGGGGTACAGGGGGACTGAGACACTCGCGATACGGGGGACTGAGACACTCGGGGTACGGGGGACTGAGACACTCGAGGTACAGAGGACTGAGACACTCGAGGTACTGGGGACTGAGACACTCGGGGCACAGGGGACTGAGACACTCGGGGCACAGGGGACTGAGACACTCGGGATACAGGGGACTGAGACACTCGGGGTACAGGGGACTGAGACACTCGGGGTACAGGGGACTGGGACACTCGGGGTACAGGGGGACTGAGACACTCAAGGTACAGGGCGACCTAGACAGGCGGGGTACAGGGGACCGAGACACTCGGGGTACAGGGGACTGACACACTCGGGGTACAGGGGACTGGGACACTCGGGGTACAGGGGACTGAGACTCTCGGGGTACAGGGGACTGAGACACTCGGGGTACAGGGGACTGAGACGCTCGGGGTACAGGGGACTGAGACACGGGGTACAGGGGACTGAGAGACGGGGTACATGGATCTGGGACATTCGGGGTACAGGGGACTGAGACACTCGGGGTACGGGGACTGAGACACTCGGGGTACAGGGGACTGAGACACTCGGGGTACAGGGGAACTGAGACACTCGGGGTACGGGGCTGAGCCACTCGGGGTACGGGGACTGAGACACTCGGGGTACAGGGGACTGAGACCCTCAGGGTACAGGGGGACTGAGACACTCGGGGTACAGGGGACTGAAACACTCGGGATCCACGGGACTGAGGCACTCGGGGTACGGGGACTGAGACACTCGGGGTACAGGGGACTGAGACACTCGGGGTACACGGGACTGAGACACTCGGGGTACAGGGGACTGAGACACTCGGAGTACGGCTGTCTGAGACACTCGGGGTACGGGGACTGAGACACTTGGGGTACGGGTGACTGAGACACTCGGGGTACGAGGGACTGAGGCACTTGGGGTACGGGTGACTGACACACTCGGGGCACAGGGGACTGAGACACTCGGGGTACAGGGGACTGAGACACTCGGGGTACAGGGGGACTGAGACACTCGGTGTACGGGGGACTGAGACACTCGGGGTACGGGGACTGAGGCACTCAGTGTACGGGGGACTGAGACACTCGGGGTACAGGGGACTGAGTGACGGGGTACAGGGGACTGGGACACTCGGGGTACAGGGGACTGAGTGACGGGGTACAGGAGACTGGGACACTCGGGGTACACGGGACTGAGACACTCGGGGTACAGGGGACTGAGACACTCGGGGTACAGGGGACTGAGACACTCGGTGTACGGGGGACTGAGACACTCGGGGTACGGGGGACTGAGACACTCGGGGTACAGGGGACTGAGACACTCGGGGTACAGGGGGACTGAGACACTCAGAGCACAGGGGACTGAGGCACGGGGTACAGGGGACTGGGACACTCGGGGTACAGGGGACTGAGAGACGGGGTACAGGGGACTGAGACACTCGGGGTACACGGGACTGAGACACTCGGGTACAGGGGACTGAGACACGGGGTACAGAGGGACTGAGACACTCGGGGTACGGGGGACCGAGACACTCGAGGTACAGAGGACTGAGACACTCGAGGTACAGGGGACTGAGACACTCGGGGCACAGGGGACTGAGACAATCGGAGCACAGGGGACTGAGACACTCGGGGTACAGGGGACTGAGACACGGGGTACAGGGGGACTGAGACACTCGGGCTACAGGGGACTGAGACACGGGGTACAGGGGGACTGAGACACTCGGGGTTCAGGGGACTGAGCCACTCGGGATACAGGGGACTGAGACACTCTGGGTACAGGGGACTGAGACACTCGGGATACAGGGGACTGAGACACTCGGGGTACAGGGGACTGAGGCACTCGGGGTACAGGGGACTGGGACACTCGGGGTACAGGGAGACTGAGACACTCAGGGTACAGGGGACTGAGACACTCGGGGTACAGGGGACTGGGACACTCGGGGTACAGGGGGACTGAGACACTCGAGGTACAGAGGACTGAGACACGGGGTACAGGGAGACTGAGACACTCGTGGTACAAGGGACTGAGCCACTCGGGGTACAGGGGACTGAGACACTCGGGGTACACTGGACTGAGACATTCGGGGAACAGGGGACTGAGACACGGGGTACAGGGGGACTGAGACACTCGGGGTACGGGGGACTGAGACACTCGAGGTACAGAGGACTGAGACACTCGAGGTACAGGGGACTGAGACACTCGGGGCACAGGGGACTGAGACACTCGGGGCACAGGGGACTGAGACACTCGGGATACAGGGGACTGAGCCACTCGGGATACAGGGGACTGAGACACTCTGGGTACAGGGGACTGAGACACTCGGGATACAGGGGACTGGGACACTCGGGGTACAGGGGACTGAGACACTCGGGATACAGGGGACTGAGACACTCGGGGTACAGGGCGACCGAGACAGGCGGGGTACAGGGGACTGAGACACTCGGGATACAGGGGACTGGGACACTCGGGGTACAGGGGACTGAGACACTCGGGATACAGGGGACTGAGACACTCGGGGTACAGGGGACTGGGACACTCGGGGTACAGGAGGACTGAGACACTCAGAGCACAGGGGACTGAGACACTCGGGGCACAGGAGACTGAGACACTCGGTGTACAGGGGACTGAGACACTCGGGGTACGGAGACTGAGGCACTCGGGGTACGGGGGACTGAGACACTCGGGGTACAGGGGACTGAGACACTCGGGGTACAGGGGACTGAGACACTCGGGGTACAGGGGACTGAGATACTCGGGGTACGGGGACTGAGGCACTCGGGGTACGGGGGACTGAGACACGCGGTGTACGGGGGACTGAGTCACTCGGGGTACGGGGGACTGAGACACTCGGGGTACGGGGGACTGAGACACTCGGGGTACGGGGGACTGAGACGCTCGGTGTACGGGGGACTGAGACACTCGGGGTACAGGGGGACTGAGACACTCGGGGTACAGGGGACTGAGACACTCGGTGTACGGGGGACTGAGACACTCGGGGTACGGGGGACTGAGACACTCGGGGTACAGGGGACTGAGACACTCAGGATACAGATGACTGAGACACTCAGGGTACAGGGGACTGAGACACTCGGGGCACAGGGGACTGGGACACTCGGGGTACAGGGGACTGAGACACGGGGTACAGGGGACTGGGACACTTGGGGTACAGGGGACTGAGTGACGGGGTACAGGGGGACTGAGACACTCGGGGTACGGGGGACTGAGACACTCGGGGAACGGGGGACTGAGACACTTGAGGTACAGAGGACTGAGACACTCGAGGTACAGGGGACTGAGAATCTCGGGGCACAGGGGACTGAGACAATCAGAGCACAGGGGACTGAGACACTCGGGGTACGGGGGACTGGGACACTCAGGGTACAGGGGACTGAGATACTTGGGGTACAGGGGACTGAGACACTCGGGGTACAGGGGACTGGGACACTCGGGGTACAGGGGGACTGAGACACTCGAGGTACAGAGGACTGAGACACGGGGTACAGGGGGACTGAGACACTCGGGGTACAAGGGACTGAGCCACTCGGGGTACATGGGACTGAGACACTCGGGGTACAGAGGACTGAGACACTCGAGGTACTGGGGACTGAGACACTCGGGGCACAGGGGACTGAGACACTCGGGGCACAGGGGACTGAGACACTCGGGATACAGGGGACTGAGACACTCGGGGTACAGGGGACTGAGACACTCGGGGTACAGGGGACTGGGACACTCGGGGTACAGGGGGACTGAGACACTCAAGGTACAGGGCGACCTAGACAGGCGGGGTACAGGGGACCGAGACACTCGGGGTACAGGGGACTGACACACTCGGGGTACAGGGGACTGGGACACTCGGGGTACAGGGGACTGAGACTCTCGGGGTACAGGGGACTGAGACACTCGGGGTACAGGGGACTGAGACGCTCGGGGTACAAGGGACTGAGACACGGGGTACAGGGGACTGAGAAGGGGTACTGGGGACTGGGACACTCGGGGTACAGGGGACTGAGAGACGGGGTACAGGGGACTGAGACACTCGGGGTACAGGGGAACTGAGACACTCGGGGTACGGGGCTGAGCCACTCGGGGTACGGGGACTGAGACACTCGGGGTACAGGGGACTGAGACCCTCAGGGTACAGGGGGACTGAGACACTCGGGGTACAGGGGACTGAAACACTCGGGATCCACGAGACTGAGGCACTCGGGGTACGGGGACTGAGACACTCGGGGTACAGGGGACTGAGACACTCGGGGTACACGGGACTGAGACACTCGGGGTACAGGGGACTGAGACACTCGGAGTACGGGTGACTGAGACACTCGGGGTACGAGGGACTGAGGCACTTGGGGTACGGGTGACTGACACACTCGGGGCACAGGGGACTGAGACACTCGGGGTACAGGGGACTGAGACACTCGGGGTACAGGGGGACTGAGACACTCGGTGTACGGGGGACTGAGACACTCGGGGTACGGGGACTGAGGCACTCGGTGTACGGGGGACTGAGACACTCGGGGTACAGGGGACTGAGTGACGGGGTACAGGGGACTGGGACACTCGGGGTACAGGGGACTGAGTGACGGGGTACAGGAGACTGGGACACTCGGGGTACACGGGACTGAGACACTCGGGGTACAGGGGACTGAGACACTCGGGGTACAGGGGACTGAGACACTCGGTGTACGGGGGACTGAGACACTCGGGGTACGGGGGACTGAGACACTCGGGGTACAGGGGACTGAGACACTCGGGGTACAGAGGGACTGAGACACTCAGAGCACAGGGGACTGAGGCACGGGGTACAGGGGACTGGGACACTCGGGGTACAGGGGACTGAGAGACGGGGTACAGGGGACTGAGACACTCGGGGTACACGGGACTGAGACACTCGGGTACAGGGGACTGAGACACGGGGTACAGAGGGACTGACACACTCGGGGTACGGGGGACTGAGACACTCGAGGTACAGGGGACTGAGACAATCGGAGCACAGGGGACTGAGACACTCGGGGTACAGGGGACTGAGACACTCGGGCTACAGGGGACTGAGACACGGGGTACAGGGGGACTGAGACACTCGGGGTTCAGGGGACTGAGCCACTCGGGATACAGGGGACTGAGACACTCTGGGTACAGGGGACTGAGACACTCGGGATACAGGGGACTGAGACACTCGGGGTATAGGGGACTGAGGCACTCGGGGTACTGGGGACTGGGACACTCGGGGTACAGGGAGACTGAGACACTCAGGGTACAGGGGACTGAGACAGGCGGGGTACAGGGAACGAGACACTCGGGGTACAGGGGACTGAGACACTTGGGGTACAGGGGACTGGGACACTCGGGGTACAGGGGACTGAGACACTCGGGGAACAAGGGACTGAGACACTCGGGGTACAGGGGAATGAGACACTCGGGGTACATGGGACTGAGACACTCGGGGTACAGTGGGCTGAGACACTCGGGGTACGGCTGTCTGAGACACTCTGGGTACGGGGACTGAAACACTCAGGATCCACGGGACTGAGACACTCGGTGTACAGGGGACTGAGACACTCGGGGTACGGAGACTGACGCACTCGGGGTACGGGGGACTGAGAGACTCGGGGTACAGGGGACTGAGATACTCGGGGTACGGGGACTGAGGCACTCGGGGTACGGGGGACTGAGACACGCGGTGTACGGCAGACTGAGTCACTCGGGGTACGGGGGACTGAGACACTCGGGGTACGGGGGACTGAGACACTCGGTGTACGGGGGACTGAGACACTCAGGGTACAGGGGGACTGAGACACTCGGGGTACAGGGGACTGAGACACTCGGTGTACGGGGGACTGAGACACTCGGGGTACGGGGGACTGAGACACTCGGGGTACAGGGGACTGAGACACTCAGGATACAGGTGACTGAGACACTCAGGGTACAGGGGACTGAGACACTCGGGGTACAGGGGACTGGGACACTCGGGGTACAGGGGACTGAGACACGGGGTACAGGGGACTGGGACACTTGGGGTACAGGGGACTGAGAGACGGGGTACAGGGGGACTGAGACACTCGGGGTACGGGGGACTGAGACACTCGGGGAACGGGGGACTGAGACACTTGAGGTACAGAGGACTGAGACACTCGAGGTACAGGGGACTGAGACACTCGGGGCACAGGGGACTGAGACAATCGGAGCACAGGGGACTGAGACACTCGGGGTACGGGGGACTGGGACACTCAGGGTACAGGGGACTGAGACACTCGGGGTACAGGGGACTGAGACACTCGGGGTACGGCTGTCTGAGACACTCGGGGTACGGGGACTGAGACACTCGGGGTACAGAGGACTGAGATACTTGGGGTACAGGGGACTGAGACACTCGGGGTACGGTGGACTGGGACACTCGGGGTACAGGGGGACTGAGACACTCGAGGTACAGAGGACTGAGACACGGGGTACAGGGGGACTGAGACACTCGGGGTACAAGGGACTGAGCCACTCGGGGTACATGGGACTGAGACACTCGGGGTGCACGGGACTGAGACACTCGGGGTACAGGGGACTGAGACACGGGGTACAGGGGGATTGAGACACTCGGGATACGTGGGACTGAGACACTCGGGGTACGGGGGACTGAGACACTCGAGGTACAGAGGACTGAGACACTCGAGGTACTGGGGACTGAGACACTCGGGGCACAGGGGACTGAGACACTCGGGGCACAGTGGACTGAGACACTCGGGATACAGGGGACTGAGACACTCGGGGTACAGGGGACTGAGACACTCGGGGTACAGGGGACTGGGACACTCGGGGTACGGGGGGCGGAGACATTCAAGGTACAGGGCGACCGAGACAGGCGGGGTACAGGGGACCAAGACACTCGGGGTACAGGGGACTGAGACTCTCGGGGTACAGGGGACTGAGACACTCGGGGTACAGGGGACTGAGACACGGGGTACAGGGGACTGGGACACTCGGGGTACAGGGGACTGAGACTCTCGGGGTACAGGGGAGTGAGACACTCGGGGTACAGGGGACTGAGACGCTCGGGGTACAGGGGACTGAGACACGGGGTACAGGGGACTGAGAAGGGGTATTGGGGACTGAGACACTCGGCGTACAGGGGACTGAGACACTCGGGGTACAGGGGAACTGAGACACTCGGGGTACGGGGCTGAGCCACTCGGGGTACGGGGACTGAGACACTCGGGGTACAGGGGACTGAGACCCTCAGGGTACTGGGGGACTGAGACACTCGGGGTACAGGGGACTGAAACACTCGGGATCCACGGGACTGAGGCACTCGGGGTACGGGGACTGAGACACTCGGGGTACAGGGGACTGAGACACTCGGGGTACACGGGACTGAGACACTCGGGGTACAGGGGACTGAGACACTCGGAGTACGGCTGTCTGAGACACTCGGGGTACGGGGACTGAGACACTCGGGGTACAGGGGACTGAGACACTTGGGGTACGGGTGACTGAGACACTCGGGGTACGAGGGACTGAGGCACTTGGGGTACGGGTGACTGACACACTCGGGGCACAGGGGACTGAGACACTCGGGGTACAGGGGACTGAGACACTCGGGGTACAGGGGGACTGAGACACTCGGTGTACGGGGGACTGAGACACTCGGGGTACGGGGACTGAGGCACTCGGGGTACGGGGGACTGAGACACTCGGTGTACGGGGGACTGAGACACTCGGGGTACAGGGGACTGAGTGACGGGGTACAGTGGACTGGGACACTCGGGGTACAGGGGACTGAGTGACGGGGTACAGGGGACTGGGACACTCGGGGTACACGGGACTGAGACACTCGGGGTACAGGGGACTGAGACACTCGGGGTACAGGGGACTGAGACAATCGGTGTACGGGGGACTGAGACACTCGGGGTACGGGGGACTGAGACACTCGGGGTACAGGGGACTGAGACACTCGTGGTACAGGGGGACTGAGACACTCAGAGCACAGGGGACTGAGGCACGGGGTACAGGGGACTGGGACACTCGGGCTACAGGGGACTGAGAGACGGGGTACAGGGGACTGAGACACTCGGGGTACACGGGACTGAGACACTCGGGTACAGGGGACTGAGACACGGGGTACAGAGGGACTGAGACACTCGGGGTACAGGGGACTGAGACACTCGAGGTACAGAGGACTGAGACACTCGAGGTACAGGGGACTGAGACACTCGGGGTACAGGGGGACTGAGACACTCGGTGTACGGGGGACTGAGACACTCGGGGTACGGGGACTGAGGCACTCGGGGTACGGGGGACTGAGACACTCGGTGTACGGGGGACTGAGACACTCGGGGTACAGGGGACTGAGTGACGGGGTACAGTGGACTGGGACACTCGGGGTACAGGGGACTGAGTGACGGGGTACAGGGGACTGGGACACTCGGGGTACACGGGACTGAGACACTCGGGGTACAGGGGACTGAGACACTCGGGGTACAGGGGGACTGAGACACTCAGAGCACAGGGGACTGAGGCACGGGGTACAGGGGACTGAGAGACGGGGTACAGGGGACTGAGACACTCGGGGTACACGGGACTGAGACACTCGGGTACAGGGGACTGAGACACGGGGTACAGAGGGACTGAGACACTCGGGGTACAGGGGACTGAGACACTCGAGGTACAGAGGACTGAGGCACTCGAGGTACAGGGGACTGAGACACTCGGGGCACAGGGGACTGAGACAATCGGAGCACAGGGGACTGAGACACTCGGGGTACAGGGGACTGAGACACGGGGTACAGGGGGACTGAGACACTCGGGCTACAGGGGACTGAGACACGGGGTACAGGGGGACTGAGACACGCGGGGTTCAGGGGACTGAGCCACTCGGGATACAGGGGACTGAGACACTCTGGGTACAGGGGACTGAGACACTCGGAATACAGGGGACTGAGACACTCGGGGTACAGGGGACTGAGAGACGGGGTACAGGGGACTGGGACATTCGGGGTACAGGGGACTGAGACACTCGGGGTACAGGGGGACTGAGACACTCGGGGTACGGGGGCTGAGCCACTCGGGGTACGGGCACTGAGACACTCGGGGTACAGGGGACGGAGACCCTCAGGGTACAGGGAGACTGAGACACTCCGGGTACAGGGGACTGAAACACTCAGGATCCTCGGGACCGAGACACTCGGGGTACAGGGGACTGAGACACTCGGGGTACACGGGACTGAGACACTCGGGGTACAGGGGACTGAGACACTCGGGGTACGGCTGTCTGAGACACTCTGGGTACGGGGACTGAAACACTCAGGATCCACGGGACTGAGACACTCGGTGTACAGGGGACTGAGACACTCGGGGTACGGAGACTGACGCACTCGGGGTACGGGGGACTGAGACACTCGGGGTACAGAGGACTGAGACACTCGGGGTACAGGGGACTGAGACACTCGGGGTACAGGGGACTGAGATACTCGGGGTACGGGGACTGAGGCACTCGGGGTACGGGGGACTGAGACACGCGGTGTACGGGGGACTGAGTCACTCGGGGTACGGGGGACTGAGACACTCGGGGTACGGGGGACTGAGACACTCGGTGTACGGGGGACTGAGACACTCGGGGTACAGGGGGACTGAGACACTCGGGGTACAGGGGACTGAGACACTCGGTGTACGGGGGACTGAGACACTCGGGGTACGGGGGACTGAGACACTCGGGGTACAGGGGACTGAGACACTCAGGATACAGGTGACTGAGACACTCAGGGTACAGGGGACTGAGACACTCGGGGTACAGGGGACTGGGACACTCGGGGTACAGGGGACTGAGACACGTGGTACAGGGGACTGGGACACTTGGGGTACAGGGGACTGAGAGACGGGGTACAGGGGGACTGAGACACTCGGGGTACGGGGGACTGAGACACTCGGGGAACGGGGGACTGAGACACTTGAGGTACAGAGGACTGAGACACTCGGGGCACAGGGGACTGAGACACTCGGGGCACAGGGGACTGAGACAATCGGAGCACAGGGGACTGAGACACTCGGGGTACGGGGGACTGGGACACTCAGGGTACAGGGGACTGAGACACTCGGGGAACGGGGGACTGAGACACTTGAGGTACAGAGGACTGAGACACTCGGGGCACAGGGGACTGAGACACTCGGGGCACAGGGGACTGAGACAATCGGAGCACAGGGGACTGAGACACTCGGGGTACGGGGGACTGGGACACTCAGGGTACAGGGGACTGAGACACTCGGGGTACAGGGGACTGAGACACTCGGGGTACGGCTGTCTGAGACACTCGGGGTACGGGGACTGAGACACTCGGGGTACAGGGGACTGAGATACGTGGGGTACAGGGGACTGAGACACTCGGGGTACAGGGGACTGGGACACTCGGGGTACAGGGGGACTGAGACACTCGAGGTACAGAGGACTGAGACACGGGGTACAGGGGGACTGAGACACTCGGGGTACAAGGGACTGAGCCACTCGGGGTACATGGGACTGAGACACTCGGGGTACACGGGACTGAGACACTCGTGGTACAGGGGACTGAGACACGGGGTACAGGGGGACTGAGACACTCGGGATACGTGGGACTGAGACACTCGGGGTACGGGGGACTGAGACACTCGAGGTACAGAGGACTGAGACACTCGAGGTACAGGGGACTGAGACCCTCAGGGTACAGGGGGACTGAGACACTCGGGGTACAGGGGACTGAGGCACTCGGGGTACAGGGGACTGGGACACTCGGGGTACAGGGCGACCGAGACAGGCGGGGTACAGGGAACGAGACACTCGGGGTACAGGGGACTAAGACACTTGGGGTACAGGGGACTGGGACACTCGGGGTACAGGGGACTGAGACACTCGGGGAACAAGGGACTGAGACACTCGGGGTACAGGGGAATGAGATACTCGGGGTACAGGAGACTGAGACACTTGGGGTACAGGAGACTGAGACACTCGGGGTACAGGGGACTGAGACGCTCGGGGTACAAGGGACTGACGCACGGGGTACAGGGGTCTGAGACACGGGGTACAGGGGACTGGGACACTCGGGGTACAGGGGACTGAGAGACGGGGTACAGAGGACTGGGACATTCGGGGTACAGGGGACTGAGACACTCGGGGTACAGGGGGACTGAGACACTCTGGGTACGGGGGCTGAGCCACTCGGGGTAAGGGGACTGAGACACTCGGGGTACAGGGGACTGAGACCCTCAGGGTACAGGGAGACTGAGACACTCCGGGTACAGGGGACTGAAACACTCAGGATCCTCGGGACTGAGACACTCGGGGTACAGGGGACTGAGACACTCGGGGTACACGGGACTGAGACACTCGGGGGGAAAGGGGACTGAGACACTCGGGGTACGGCTGTCTGAGACACTCTGGGTACGGGGACTGAAACACTCAGGATCCACGGGACTGAGGCACTCGGGGTACGGGGACTGAGACACTCGGGGTACACGGGACTGAGACACTCGGGGTACAGGGGACTGAGACACTCGGGGTACGGCTGTCTGAGACACTCTGGGTACGGGGACTGAAACACTCAGGATCTACGGGACTGAGGCACTCGGGGTACGGGGACTGGGACACTCGGGGTACAGGTGGACTGAGACACTCGAGGTACAGAGGACTGAGACACGGGGTACAGGGGGACTGAGACACTCGGGGTACAAGGGACTGAGCCACTCGGGGTACATGGGACTGAGACACTCGGGGTACACGGGACTGAGACACTCGGGGTACAGGGGACTGAGACACGGGGTACAGGGGGACTGAGACACTCGGGATACGTGGGACTGAGACACTCGGGGTACGGGGGACTGAGACACTCGAGGTACAGAGGACTGAGACACTCGAGGTACTGGGGACTGAGACACTCGGGGCACAGGGGACTGAGACACTCGGGGCACAGGGGACTGAGACACTCGGGATACAGGGGACTGAGACACTCGGGGTACAGGGGACTGAGACACTCGGGGTACAGGGGACTGGGACACTCGGGGTACAGGGGGACTGAGGCACTCAAGGTACAGGGCGACCGAGACAGGCGGGGTACAGGGGACCGAGACACTTGGGGTACAGGGAACTGACACACTCGGGGTACAGGGGACTGGGACACTCGGGGTACAGGGGACTGAGACTCTCGGGGTACAGGGGACTGAGACACTCGGGGTACAGGGGACTGAGACGCTCGGGGTACAGGGGACTGAGACACTCGGGGTACAGGGGACTGAGAAGGGGTACTGGGGACTGGAACACTCGGGGTACAGGGGACTGAGACACTCGGGGTACAGGGGAACTGAGACACTCGGGGTACAGGGGACTGAGACACTCGGGGTACAGGGGAACTGAGACACTCGGGGTACGGGGCTGAGCCACTCGGGGTACGGGGACTGAGACACTCGGGGTACAGGGGACTGAGACCCTCAGGGTACAGGGGGACTGAGACACTCGGGGTACAGGGGACTGAGGCACTCGGGGTACAGGGGACTGGGACACTCGGGGTACAGGGAGACTGAGACACTCAGGGTACAGGGCGACCGAGACAGGCGGGGTACATGGACCGAGACACTCGGGGTACAGGGGACTGAGACACTTGGGGTACAGGGGACTGGGACACTCGGGGTACAGGGGACTGAGACACTCGGGGAACAAGGGACTGAGGCACTCGGGGCACAGGGGAATGCGACACTCGGGGTACAGGAGACTGAGACACTCGGGGTACAGGGGACTGAGACGCTCGGGGTACAAGGGACTGACGCACGGGGTACAGGGGACTGAGGCACGGGGTACAGGGGACTGGGACACTCGGGGTACAGGGTACTGAGAGACGGGGTACAGGGGACTGGGGCATTCGGGGTACAGGGGACTGAGACACTCGGGGTACAGGGGGACTGAGACACTCTGGGTACGGGGGCTGAGCCACTCGGGGTACGGGGACTGAGACACTCGGGGTACAGGGGACTGAGACCCTCAGGGTACAGGGAGACTGAGACACTCCGGGTACAGGGGACTGAAACACTCAGGATCCTCGGGACTGAGACACTCGGGGTACAGGGGACTGAGACACTCGGGGTACAGGGGACTGAGACACGGGGTACAGGGGGACTGAGACACTCGGGCTACAGGGGACTGAGACACGGGGTACAGGGGGACTGAGACACGCGGGGTTCAGGGGACTGAGCCACTCGGGATACAGGGGACTGAGACACTCTGGGTACAGGGGACTGAGACACTCGGAATACAGGGGACTGAGACACTCGGGGTACAGGGGACTGAGAGACGGGGTACAGGGGACTGGGACATTCGGGGTACAGGGGACTGAGACACTCGGGGTACAGGGGGACTGAGACACTCTGGGTACGGGGGCTGAGCCACTCGGGGTACGGGGACTGAGACACTCGGGGTACAGGGGACTGAGACCCTCAGGGTACAGGGAGACTGAGACACTCCGGGTACAGGGGACTGAAACACTCAGGATCCTCGGGACTGAGACACTCGGGGTACAGGGGACTGAGACACTCGGGGTACACGGGACTGAGACACTCGGGGTACAGGGGACTGAGACACTCGGGGTACGGCTGTCTGAAACACTCTGGGTACGGGGACTGAAACACTCAGGATCCACGGGACTGAGACACTCGGTGTACAGGGGACTGAGACACTCGGGGTACGGAGACTGACGCACTCGGGGTACGGGGGACTGAGACACTCGGGGTACAGAGGACTGAGACACTCGGGGTACAGGGGACTGAGACACTCGGGGTACAGGGGACTGAGATACTCGGGGTACGGGGACTGAGGCACTCGGGGTACGGGGGACTGAGACACGCGGTGTACGGGGGACTGAGTCACTCGGGGTACGGGGGACTGAGACACTCGGGGTACGGGGGACTGAGACACTCGGTGTACGGGGGACTGAGACACTCGGGGTACAGGGGGACTGAGACACTCGGGGTACAGGGGACTGAGACACTCGGTGTACGGGGGACTGAGACACTCGGGGTACGGGGGACCGAGACACTCGGGGTACAGGGGACTGAGACACTCAGGATACAGGTGACTGAGACACTCAGGGTACAGGGGACTGAGACACTCGGGGTACAGGGGACTGGGACAATCGGGGTACAGGGGACTGAGACACGGGGTACAGGGGACTGGGACACTTGGGGTACAGGGGACTGAGAGACGGGGTACAGGGGGACTGAGACACTCGGGGTACGGGGGACTGAGACACTCGGGGAACGGGGGACTGAGACACTTGAGGTACAGAGGACTGAGACACTCGGGGCACAGGGGACTGAGACACTCGGGGCACAGGGGACTGAGACAATCGGAGCACAGGGGACTGAGACACTCGGGGTACGGGGGACTGGGACACTCAGGGTACAGGGGACTGAGACACTCGGGGTACAGGGGACTGAGACACTCGGGGTACGGCTGTCTGAGACACTCGGGGTACGGGGACTGAGACACTCGGGGTACAGGGGACTGAGATACTTGGGGTACAGGGGACTGAGACACTCGGGGTACAGGGGACTGGGACACTCGGGGTACAGGGGGACTGAGACACTCGAGGTACAGAGGACTGAGACACGGGGTACAGGGGGACTGAGACACTCGGGGTACAAGGGACTGAGCCACTCGGGGTACATGGGACTGAGACACTCGGGGTACACGGGACTGAGACACTCGGGGTACAGGGGACTGAGACACGGGGTACAGGGGGACTGAGACACTCGGGATACGTGGGACTGAGACACTCGGGGTACGGGGGACTGAGACACTCGAGGTACAGACGACTGAGACACTCGAGGTACAGGGGACTGAGACCCTCAGGGTACAGGGGGACTGAGACACTCGGGGTACAGGGGACTGAGGCACTCGGGGTACAGGGGACTGGGACACTCGGGGTACAGGGAGACTGAGACACTCAGGGTACAGGGCGACCGAGACAGGCGGGGTACAGGGAACGAGACACTCGGGGTACAGGGGACTAAGACACTTGGGGTACAGGGGACTGGGACACTCGGGGTACAGGGGACTGAGACACTCGGGGAACAAGGGACTGAGACACTCGGGGTACAGGGGAATGAGACACTAGGGGTACAGGAGACTGAGACACTCGGGGTACAGGGGACTGAGACGCTCGGGGTACAAGGGACTGACGCACGGGGTACAGGGGTCTGAGACACGGGGTACAGGGGACTGGGACACTCGGGGTACAGGGGACTGAGACACTCGGGGTACAGGGGGACTGAGACACTCTGGGTACGGGGGCTGAGCCACTCGGGGTAAGGGGACTGAGACACTCGGGGTACAGGGGACTGAGACCCTCAGGGTACAGGGAGACTGAGACACTCCGGGTACAGGGGACTGAAACACTCAGGATCCTCGGGACTGAGACACTCGGGGTACAGGGGACTGAGACACTCGGGGTACACGGGACTGAGACACTCGGGGGAAAAGGGGACTGAGACACTCGGGGTACGGCTGTCTGAGACACTCTGGGTACGGGGACTGAAACACTCAGGATCCACGGGACTGAGGCACTCGGGGTACGGGGACTGAGACACTCGGGGTACACGGGACTGAGGCACTCGTGGTACAGGGGACTGAGACACTCGGGGTACGGCTGTCTGAGACACTCTGGGTACGGGGACTGAAACACTCAGGATCTACGGGACTGAGGCACTCGGGGTACGGGGACTGGGACACTCGGGGTACAGGGGGACTGAGACACTCGAGGTACAGAGGACTGAGACACGGGGTACAGGGGGACTGAGACACTCGGGGTACAAGGGACTGAGCCACTCTGGGTACATGGGACTGAGACACTCGGGGTACACGGGACTGAGACACTCGGGGTACAGGGGACTGAGACACGGGGTACAGGGGGACTGAGACACTCGGGATTCGTGGGACTGAGACACTCGGGGTACGGGGGACTGAGACACTCGAGGTACAGAGGACTGAGACACTCGAGGTACTGGGGACTGAGACACTCGGGGCACAGGGGACTGAGACACTCGGGGCACAGGGGACTGAGACACTCGGGATACAGGGGACTGAGACACTCGGGGTACAGGGGACTGAGACACTCGGGGTACAGGGGACTGGGACACTCGGGGTACAGGGGGACTGAGACACTCAAGGTACAGGGCGACCGAGACAGGCGGGGTACAGGGGACCGAGACACTCGGGGTACAGGGGACTGACACACTCGGGGTACAGGGGACTGGGACACTCGGGGTACAGGGGACTGAGACTCTCGGGGTACAGGGGACTGAGACACTCGGGGTACAGGGGACTGAGACGCTCGGGGTACAGGGGACTGAGACACGGGGTACAGGGGACTGAGAAGGGGTACTGGGGACTGGAACACTCGGGGTACAGGGGACTGAGAGACGGGGTAAATGGGACTGGGACATTCGGGGTACAGGGGACTGAGACACTCGGGGTACAGGGGAACTGAGACACTCGGGGTACGGGGCTGAGCCACTCGGGGTACGGGGACTGAAACACTCAGGATCTACGGGACTGAGGCACTCGGGGTACGGGGACTGGGACACTCGGGGTACAGGGGGACTGAGACACTCGAGGTACAGAGGACTGAGACACGGGGTACAGGGGGACTGAGACACTCGGGGAACAAGGGACTGAGACACTCGGGGTACAGGGGAATGAGACACTCGGGGTACAGGAGACTGAGACACTTGGGGTACAGGAGACTGAGACACTCGGGGTACAGGGGACTGAGACGCTCGGGGTACAAGGGACTGACGCACGGGGTACAGGGGTCTGAGACACGGGGTACAGGGGACTGGGACACTCGGGGTACAGGGGACTGAGAGACGGGGTACAGAGGACTGGGACATTCGGGGTACAGGGGACTGAGACACTCGGGGTACAGGGGGACTGAGACACTCTGGGTACGGGGGCTGAGCCACTCGGGGTACGGGGACTGAGACACTCGGGGTACAGGGGACTGAGACCCTCAGGGTACAGGGAGACTGAGACACTCCGGGTACAGGGGACTGAAACACTCAGGATCCTCGGGACTGAGACACTCGGGGTACAGGGGACTGAGACACTCGGGGTACACGGGACTGAGACACTCGGGGGGAAAGGGGACTGAGACACTCGGGGTACGGCTGTCTGAGACACTCTGGGTACGGGGACTGAAACACTCAGGATCCACGGGACTGAGGCACTCGGGGTACGGGGACTGAGACACTCGGGGTACACGGGACTGAGACACTCGGGGTACAGGGGACTGAGACACTCGGGGTACGGCTGTCTGAGACACTCTGGGTACGGGGACTGAAACACTCAGGATCTACGGGACTGAGGCACTCGGGGTACGGGGACTGGGACACTCGGGGTACAGGTGGACTGAGACACTCGAGGTACAGAGGACTGAGACACGGGGTACAGGGGGACTGAGACACTCGGGGTACAAGGGACTGAGCCACTCGGGGTACATGGGACTGAGACACTCGGGGTACACGGGACTGAGACACTCGGGGTACAGGGGACTGAGACACGGGGTACAGGGGGACTGAGACACTCGGGATACGTGGGACTGAGACACTCGGGGTACGGGGGACTGAGACACTCGAGGTACAGAGGACTGAGACACTCGAGGTACTGGGGACTGAGACACTCGGGGCACAGGGGACTGAGACACTCGGGGCACAGGGGACTGAGACACTCGGGATACAGGGGACTGAGACACTCGGGGTACAGGGGACTGAGACACTCGGGGTACAGGGGACTGGGACACTCGGGGTACAGGGGGACTGAGACACTCAAGGTACAGGGCGACCGAGACAGGCGGGGTACAGGGGACCGAGACACTCGGGGTACAGGGAACTGACACACTCGGGGTACAGGGGACTGGGACACTCGGGGTACAGGGGACTGAGACTCTCGGGGTACAGGGGACTGAGACACTCGGGGTACAGGGGACTGAGACGCTCGGGGTACAGGGGACTGAGACGCTCGGGGTACAGGGGACTGAGAAGGGGTACTGGGGACTGGAACACTCGGGGTACAGGGGACTGAGAGACGGGGTAAATGGGACTGGGACATTCGGGGTACAGGGGACTGAGACACTCGGGGTACAGGGGAACTGAGACACTCGGGGTACAGGGGACTGAGACACTCGGGGTACAGGGGAACTGAGACACTCGGGGTACGGGGCTGAGCCACTCGGGGTACGGGGACTGAGACACTCGGGGTACAGGGGACTGAGACCCTCAGGGTACAGGGGGACTGAGACACTCGGGGTACAGGGGACTGAGGCACTCGGGGTACAGGGGACTGGGACACTCGGGGTACAGGGGACTGAGACACTCGGGGAACAAGGGACTGAGGCACTCGGGGCACAGGGGAATGCGACACTCGGGGTACAGGAGACTGAGACACTCGGGGTACAGGGGACTGAGACGCTCGGGGTACAAGGGACTGACGCACGGGGTACAGGGGACTGAGGCACGGGGTACAGGGGACTGGGACACTCGGGGTACAGGGTACTGAGAGACGGGGTACAGGGGACTGGGGCATTCGGGGTACAGGGGACTGAGACACTCGGGGTACAGGGGGACTGAGACACTCTGGGTACGGGGGCTGAGCCACTCGGGGTACGGGGACTGAGACACTCGGGGTACAGGGGACTGAGACCCTCAGGGTACAGGGAGACTGAGACACTCCGGGTACAGGGGACTGAAACACTCAGGATCCTCGGGACTGAGACACTCGGGGTACAGGGGACTGAGACACTCGGGGTACAGGGGACTGAGACACGGGGTACAGGGGGACTGAGACACTCGGGCTACAGGGGACTGAGACACGGGGTACAGGGGGACTGAGACACGCGGGGTTCAGGGGACTGAGCCACTCGGGATACAGGGGACTGAGACACTCTGGGTACAGGGGACTGAGACACTCGGAATACAGGGGACTGAGACACTCGGGGTACAGGAGACTGAGAGACGGGGTACAGGGGACTGGGACATTCGGGGTACAGGGGACTGAGACACTCGGGGTACAGGGGGACTGAGGCACTCTGGGTACGGGGGCTGAGCCACTCGGGGTACGGGGACTGAGACACTCGGGGTACAGGGGACTGAGACCCTCAGGGTACAGGGAGACTGAGACACTCCGGGTACAGGGGACTGAAACACTCAGGATCCTCGGGACTGAGACACTCGGGGTACAGGGGACTGAGACACTCGGGGTACACGGGACTGAGACACTCGGGGTACAGGGGACTGAGACACTCGGGGTACGGCTGTCTGAAACACTCTGGGTACGGGGACTGAAACACTCAGGATCCACGGGACTGAGACACTCGGTGTACAGGGGACTGAGACACTCGGGGTACGGAGACTGACGCACTCGGGGTACGGGGGACTGAGACACTCGGGGTACAGAGGACCGAGACACTCGGGGTACAGGGGACTGAGACACTCGGGATACAGGTGACTGAGATACTCGGGGTACGGGGACTGAGGCACTCGGGGTACGGGGGACTGAGACACGCGGTGTACGGGGGACTGAGTCACTCGGGGTACGGGGGACTGAGACACTCGGGGTACGGGGGACTGAGAGACGGGGTACAGGGGGACTGAGACACTCGGGGTACGGGGGACTGAGACACTCGGGGAACGGGGGACTGAGACACTTGAGGTACAGAGGACTGAGACACTCGGGGCACAGGGGACTGAGACACTCGGGGCACAGGGGACTGAGACAATCGGAGCACAGGGGACTGAGACACTCGGGGTACGGGGGACTGGGACACTCGGGGTACAGGGGACTGAGACACTCGGGGTACAGGAGACTGAGACACTCGGGGTACGGCTGTCTGAGACACTCGGGGTACGGGGACTGAGACACTCGGGGTACAGGGGACTGAGATACTTGGGGTACAGGGGACTGAGACACTCGGGGTACAGGGGACTGGGACACTCGGGGTACAGGGGGACTGAGACACTCGAGGTACAGAGGACTGAGACACGGGGTACAGGGGGACTGAGACACTCGGGGTACAAGGGACTGAGCCACTCGGGGTACATGGGACTGAGACACTCGGGGTACACGGGACTGAGACACTCGGGGTACAGGGGACTGAGACACGGGGTACAGGGGGACTGAGACACTCGGGATACGTGGGACTGAGACACTCGGGGTACGGGGGACTGAGACACTCGAGGTACAGACGACTGAGACACTCGAGGTACAGGGGACTGAGACCCTCAGGGTACAGGGGGACTGAGACACTCGGGGTACAGGGGACTGAGGCACTCGGGGTACAGGGGACTGGGACACTCGGGGTACAGGGAGACTGAGACACTCAGGGTACAGGGCGACCGAGACAGGCGGGGTACAGGGAACGAGACACTCGGGGTACAGGGGACTAAGACACTTGGGGTACAGGGGACTGGGACACTCGGGGTACAGGGGACTGAGACACTCGGGGAACAAGGGACTGAGACACTCGGGGTACAGGGGAATGAGACACTAGGGGTACAGGAGACTGAGACACTCGGGGTACAGGGGACTGAGACGCTCGGGGTACAAGGGACTGACGCACGGGGTACAGGGGTCTGAGACACGGGGTACAGGGGACTGGGACACTCGGGGTACAGGGGACTGAGACACTCGGGGTACAGGGGGACTGAGACACTCTGGGTACGGGGGCTGAGCCACTCGGGGTAAGGGGACTGAGACACTCGGGGTACAGGGGACTGAGACCCTCAGGGTACAGGGAGACTGAGACACTCCGGGTACAGGGGACTGAAACACTCAGGATCCTCGGGACTGAGACACTCGGGGTACAGGGGACTGAGACACTCGGGGTACACGGGACTGAGACACTCGGGGGAAAAGGGGACTGAGACACTCGGGGTACGGCTGTCTGAGACACTCTGGGTACGGGGACTGAAACACTCAGGATCCACGGGACTGAGGCACTCGGGGTACGGGGACTGAGACACTCGGGGTACACGGGACTGAGGCACTCGTGGTACAGGGGACTGAGACACTCGGGGTACGGCTGTCTGAGACACTCTGGGTACGGGGACTGAAACACTCAGGATCTACGGGACTGAGGCACTCGGGGTACGGGGACTGGGACACTCGGGGTACAGGGGGACTGAGACACTCGAGGTACAGAGGACTGAGACACGGGGTACAGGGGGACTGAGACACTCGGGGTACAAGGGACTGAGCCACTCTGGGTACATGGGACTGAGACACTCGGGGTACACGGGACTGAGACACTCGGGGTACAGGGGACTGAGACACGGGGTACAGGGGGACTGAGACACTCGGGATACGTGGGACTGAGACACTCGGGGTACGGGGGACTGAGACACTCGAGGTACAGAGGACTGAGACACTCGAGGTACTGGGGACTGAGACACTCGGGGCACAGGGGACTGAGACACTCGGGGCACAGGGGACTGAGACACTCGGGATACAGGGGACTGAGACACTCGGGGTACAGGGGACTGAGACACTCGGGGTACAGGGGACTGGGACACTCGGGGTACAGGGGGACTGAGACACTCAAGGTACAGGGCGACCGAGACAGGCGGGGTACAGGGGACCGAGACACTCGGGGTACAGGGGACTGACACACTCGGGGTACAGGGGACTGGGACACTCGGGGTACAGGGGACTGAGACTCTCGGGGTACAGGGGACTGAGACACTCGGGGTACAGGGGACTGAGACGCTCGGGGTACAGGGGACTGAGACACGGGGTACAGGGGACTGAGAAGGGGTACTGGGGACTGGAACACTCGGGGTACAGGGGACTGAGAGACGGGGTAAATGGGACTGGGACATTCGGGGTACAGGGGACTGAGACACTCGGGGTACAGGGGAACTGAGACACTCGGGGTACGGGGCTGAGCCACTCGGGGTACGGGGACTGAAACACTCAGGATCTACGGGACTGAGGCACTCGGGGTACGGGGACTGGGACACTCGGGGTACAGGGGGACTGAGACACTCGAGGTACAGAGGACTGAGACACGGGGTACAGGGGGACTGAGACACTCGGGGAACAAGGGACTGAGACACTCGGGGTACAGGGGAATGAGACACTCGGGGTACAGGAGACTGAGACACTTGGGGTACAGGAGACTGAGACACTCGGGGTACAGGGGACTGAGACGCTCGGGGTACAGGGGAACTGAGACACTCGGGGTACGGGGCTGAGCCACTCGGGGTACGGGGACTGAGACACTCGGGGTACAGGGGACTGAAACCCTCAGGGTACAGGGGGACTGAGACACTCGGGGTACAGGGGACTGAGGAACTCGGGGTACAGGGGACTGGGACACTCGGGGTACAGGGAGACTGAGACACTCAGGGTACAGGGCGACCGAGACAGGCGGGGTACAGGGAACGAGACACTCGGGGTACAGGGGACTGAGACACTTGGGGTACAGGGGACTGGGACACTCGGGGTACAGGGGACTGAGACACTCGGGGAACAAGGGACTGAGACACTCGGGGTACAGGGGAATGAAACACTCGGGGTACAGGAGACTGAGACACTCGGGGTACAGGGGACTGAGACGCTCGGGGTACAAGGGACTGACGCACGGGGCACAGGGGACTGAGACACGGGGTACAGGGGACTGGGACACTCGGGGTACAGGGGACTGAGAGACGGGGTACAGGGGACTGGGACATTCGGGGTACAGGGGACTGAGACACTCGGGGTACAGGGGGACTGAGACACTCTGGGTACGGGGGCTGAGCCACTCGGGGTACGGGGACTGAGACACTCGGGGTACAGGGGACTGAGACCCTCAGGGTACAGGGAGACTGAGACACTCCGGGTACAGGGGACTGAAACACTCAGGATCCTCGGGACTGAGACACTCGGGGTACAGGGGACTGAGACACTCGGGGTACACGGGACTGAGACACTCGGGGTACAGGGGACTGAGACACTCGGGGTACGGCTGTCTGAGACACTCTGGGTACGGGGACTGAAACACTCAGGATCCACGGGACTGAGGCACTCGGGGTACGGGGACTGAGACACTCGGGGTACACGGGACTGAGACACTCGGGGTACAGGGGACTGAGACACTCGGGGTACGGCTGTCTGAGACACTCTGGGTACGGGGACTGAAACACTCAGGATCTACGGGACTGAGGCACTCGGGGTACGGGGACTGAGACACTCGGGGTACAGGGGACTGAGACACTCGGAGTACGGCTGTCTGAGACACTCGGGGTACGGGGACTGAGACACTCGGGGTACAGGGGACTGAGACACTTGGGGTACGGGTGACTGAGACACTCGGGGTACGAGGGACTGAGGCACTTGGGGTACTGGTGACTGACACACTCGGGGCACAGGGGACTGAGACACTCGGGGTACAGGGGACTGAGACACTCGGGGTACAGGGGGACTGAGACACTCGGTGTACGGGGGACTGAGACGCTCGGGGTACGGGGACTGAGGCACTCGGGGTACGGGGGACTGAGACACTCGGTGTACGGGGGACTGAGACACTCGGGGTACAGGGGACTGAGTGACGGGGTACAGTGGACTGGGACACTCGGGGTACAGGGGACTGAGTGACGGGGTACAGGGGACTGGGACACTCGGGGTACACGGGACTGAGACACTCGGGGTACAGGGGACTGAGACACTCGGGGTACAGGGGACTGAGACACTCGGTGTACGGGGGACTGAGACACTCGGGGTACGGGGGACTGAGACACTCGGGGTACAGGGGACTGAGACACTCGTGGTACAGGGGGACTGAGACACTCAGAGCACAGGGGACTGAGGCACGGGGTACAGGGGACTGGGACACTCGGGCTACAGGGGACTGAGAGACGAGGTACAGGGGACTGAGACACTCGGGGTACACGGGACTGAGACACTCGGGTACAGGGGACTGAGACACGGGGTACAGAGGGACTGAGACACTCGGGGTACAGGGGACTGAGACACTCGAGGTACAGAGGACTGAGACACTCGAGGTACAGGGGACTGAGACACTCGGGGTACAGGGGGACTGAGACACTCGGTGTACGGGGGACTGAGACACTCGGGGTACGGGGACTGAGGCACTCGGGGTACGGGGGACTGAGACACTCGGTGTACGGGGGACTGAGACACTCGGGGTACAGGGGACTGAGTGACGGGGTACAGTGGACTGGGACACTCGGGGTACAGGGGACTGAGTGACGGGGTACAGGGGACTGGGACACTCGGGGTACACGGGACTGAGACACTCGGGGTACAGGGGACTGAGACACTCGGGGTACAGGGGGACTGAGACACTCAGAGCACAGGGGACTGAGGCACGGGGTACAGGGGACTGGGACACTCGGGCTACAGGGGACTGAGACACGGGGTACAGGGGACTGAGACACTCGGGGTACACGGGACTGAGACACTCGGGTACAGGGGACTGAGACACGGGGTACAGAGGGACTGAGACACTCGGGGTACAGGGGACTGAGACACTCGAGGTACAGAGGACTGAGACACTCGAGGTACAGGGGACTGAGACACTCGGGGCACAGGGGACTGAGACAATCGGAGCACAGGGGACTGAGACACTCGGGGTACAGGGGACTGAGACACGGGGTACAGGGGGACTGAGACACTCGGGCTACAGGGGACTGAGACACGGGGTACAGGGGGACTGAGACACGCGGGGTTCAGGGGACTGAGCCACTCGGGATACAGGGGACTGAGACACTCTGGGTACAGGGGACTGAGACACTCGGAATACAGGGGACTGAGACACTCGGGGTACAGGGGACTGAGAGACGGGGTACAGGGGACTGGGACATTCGGGGTACAGGGGACTGAGACACTCGGGTTACAGGGGGACTGAGACACTCTGGGTACGGGGGCTGAGCCACTCGGGGTACGGGCACTGAGACACTCGGGGTACAGGGGACTGAGACCCTCAGGGTACAGGGAGACTGAGACACTCCGGGTACAAGGGACTGAAACACTCAGGATCCTCGGGACCGAGACACTCGGGGTACAGGGGACTGAGACACTCGGGGTACACGGGACTGAGACACTCGGGGTACAGGGGACTGAGACACTCGGGGTACGGCTGTCTGAGACACTCTGGGTACGGGGACTGAAACACTCAGGATCCACGGGACTGAGACACTCGGTGTACAGGGGACTGAGACACTCGGGGTACGGAGACTGACGCACTCGGGGTACGGGGGACTGAGACACTCGGGGTACAGAGGACTGAGACACTCGGGGTACAGGTGACTGAGACACTCGGGGTACAGGGGACTGAGATACTCGGGGTACGGGGACTGAGGCACTCGGGGTACGGGGGACTGAGACACGCGGTGTACGGGGGACTGAGTCACTCGGGGTACGGGGGACTGAGACACTCGGGGTACGGGGGACTGAGACACTCGGTGTACGGGGGACTGAGACACTCGGGGTACAGGGGGACTGAGACACTCGGGGTACAGGGGACTGAGACACTCGGTGTACGGGGGACTGAGACACTCGGGGTACGGGGGACTGAGACACTCGGGGTACAGGGGACTGAGACACTCAGGATACAGGTGACTGAGACACTCAGGGTACAGGGGACTGAGACACTCGGGGTACAGGGGACTGGGACACTCGGGGTACAGGGGACTGAGACACGTGGTACAGGGGACTGGGACACTTGGGGTACAGGGGACTGAGAGACGGGGTACAGGGGGACTGAGACACTCGGGGTACGGGGGACTGAGACACTCGGGGAACGGGGGACTGAGACACTTGAGGTACAGAGGACTGAGACACTCGGGGCACAGGGGACTGAGACACTCGGGGCACAGGGGACTGAGACAATCGGAGCACAGGGGACTGAGACACTCGGGGTACGGGGGACTGGGACACTCAGGGTACAGGGGACTGAGACACTCGGGGTACAGGGGACTGAGACACTCGGGGTACGGCTGTCTGAGACACTCGGGGTACGGGGACTGAGACACTCGGGGTACAGGGGACTGAGATACTTGGGGTACAGGGGACTGAGACACTCGGGGTACAGGGGACTGGGACACTCGGGGTACAGGGGGACTGAGACACTCGAGGTACAGAGGACTGAGACACGGGGTACAGGGGGACTGAGACACTCGGGGTACAAGGGACTGAGCCACTCGGGGTACATGGGACTGAGACACTCGGGGTACACGGGACTGAGACACTCGTGGTACAGGGGACTGAGACACGGGGTACAGGGGGACTGAGACACTCGGGATACGTGGGACTGAGACACTCGGGGTACGGGGGACTGAGACACTCGAGGTACAAAGGACTGAGACACTCGAGGTACAGGGGACTGAGACCCTCAGGGTACAGGGGGACTGAGACACTCGGGGTACAGGGGACTGAGGCACTCGGGGTACAGGGGACTGGGACACTCGGGGTACAGGGCGACCGAGACAGGCGGGGTACAGGGAACGAGACACTCGGGGTACAGGGGACTAAGACACTTGGGGTACAGGGGACTGGGACACTCGGGGTACAGGGGACTGAGACACTCGGGGAACAAGGGACTGAGACACGGAGTACAGGGGACTGGGACACTCGGGGTACAGCGGACTGAGAGACGGGGTGCAGGGGACTGAGACACGCGGGGTACAGGGGGACTGAGACACTCTGGGTACGGGGGCTGAGCCACTCGGGGTACGGGGACTGAGACACTCGGGGTACAGGGGACTGAGACCCTCAGGGTACAGGGAGACTGAGACACTCCGGGTACAGGGGACTGAAACACTCAGGATCCTCGGGACTGAGACACTCGGGGTACAGGGGACTGAGACACGGGGTACAGGGGGACTGAGACACTCGGGCTACAGGGGACTGAGACACGGGGTACAGGGGGACTGAGACACGCGGGGTTCAGGGGACTGAGCCACTCGGGATACAGGGGACTGAGACACTCTGGGTACAGGGGACTGAGACACTCGGAATACAGGGGACTGAGACACTCGGGGTACAGGGGACTGAGAGACGGGGTACAGGGGACTGGGACATTCGGGGTACAGGGGACTGAGACACTCGGGGTACAGGGGGACTGAGACACTCTGGGTACGGGGGCTGAGCCACTCGGGGTACGGGGACTGAGACACTCGGGGTACAGGGGACTGAGACCCTCAGGGTACAGGGAGACTGAGACACTCCGGGTACAGGGGACTGAAACACTCAGGATCCTCGGGACTGAGACACTCGGGGTACAGGGGACTGAGACACTCGGGGTACACGGGACTGAGACACTCGGGGTACAGGGGACTGAGACACTCGGGGTACGGCTGTCTGAGACACTCTGGGTACGGGGACTGAAACACTCAGGATCCACGGGACTGAGACACTCGGTGTACAGGGGACTGAGACACTCGGGGTACGGAGACTGACGCACTCGGGGTACGGGGTCTGAGACACTCGGGGTACAGAGGACTGAGACACTCGGGGTACAGGGGACTGAGACACTCGGGGTACAGGGGACTGAGATACTCGGGGTACGGGGACTGAGGCACTCGGGGTACGGGGGACTGAGACACGCGGTGTACGGGGGACTGAGTCACTCGGGGTACGGGGGACTGAGACACTCGGGGTACGGGGGACTGAGACACTCGGTGTACGGGGGACTGAGACACTCGGGGTACAGGGGGACTGAGACACTCGGGGTACAGGGGACTGAGACACTCGGTGTACGGGGGACTGAGACACTCGGGGTACGGGGGACCGAGACACTCGGGGTACAGGGGACTGAGACACTCAGGATACAGGTGACTGAGACACTCAGGGTACAGGGGACTGAGACACTCGGGGTACAGGGGACTGGGACACTCGGGGTACAGGGGACTGAGACACGGGGTACAGGGGACTGGGACACTTGGGGTACAGGGGACTGAGAGACGGGGTACAGGGGGACTGAGACACTCGGGGTACGGGGGACTGAGACACTCGGGGAACGGGGGACTGAGACACTTGAGGTACAGAGGACTGAGACACTCGGGTCACAGGGGACTGAGACACTCGGGGCACAGGGGACAGAGACAATCGGAGCACAGGGGACTGAGACACTCGGGGTACGGGGGACTGGGACACTCAGGGTACAGGGGACTGAGACACTCGGGGTACAGGGGACTGAGACACTCGGGGTACGGCTGTCTGAGACACTCGGGGTACGGGGACTGAGACACTCGGGGTACAGGGGACTGAGATACTTGGGGTACAGGGGACTGAGACACTCGGGGTACAGGGGACTGGGACACTCGGGGTACAGGGGGACTGAGACACTCGAGGTACAGAGGACTGAGACACGGGGTACAGGGGGACTGAGACACTCGGGGTACAAGGGACTGAGCCACTCGGGGTACATGGGACTGAGACACTCGGGGTACACGGGACTGAGACACTCGGGGTACAGGGGACTGAGACACGGGGTACAGGGGGACTGAGACACTCGGGATACGTGGGACTGAGACACTCGGGGTACGGGGGACTGAGACACTCGAGGTACAGAGGACTGAGACACTCGAGGTACAGGGGACTGAGACCCTCAGGGTACAGGGGGACTGAGACACTCGGGGTACAGGGGACTGAGGCACTCGGGGTACAGGGGACTGGGACACTCGGGGTACAGGGAGACTGAGACACTCAGGGTACAGGGCGACCGAGACAGGCGGGGTACAGGGAACGAGACACTCGGGGTACAGGGGACTAAGACACTGGGGTACAGGGGACTGGGACACTCGGGGCACAGGGGACTGAGACAATCGGAGCACAGGGGACTGAGACACTCGGGGTACGGGGGACTGGGACACTCAGGGTACAGGGGACTGAGACACTCGGGGTACAGGGGACTGAGACACTCGGGGTACGGCTGTCTGAGACACTCGGGGTACGGGGACTGAGACACTCGGGGTACAGGGGACTGAGATACTTGGGGTACAGGGGACTGAGACACTCGGGGTACGGTGGACTGGGACACTCGGGGTACAGGGGGACTGAGACACTCGAGGTACAGAGGACTGAGACACGGGGTACAGGGGGACTGAGACACTCGGGGTACAAGGGACTGAGCCACTCGGGGTACATGGGACTGAGACACTCGGGGTACACGGGACTGAGACACTCGGGGTACAGGGGGACTGAGACACTCGAGGTACAGAGGACTGAGACACGGGGTACAGGGGGATTGAGACACTCGGGATACGTGGGACTGAGACACTCGGGATACAGGGGACTGAGACACTCGGGGTACGGAGACTGAGGCACTCGGGGTACGGGGGACTGAGACACTCGGGGTACAGGGGACTGAGACACTCGGGGTACAGGGGACTGAGACACTCGGGGTACAGGGGACTGAGATACTCGGGGTACGGGGACTGAGGCACTCGGGGTACGGGGGACTGAGACACGCGGTGTACGGGGGACTGAGTCACTCGGGGTACGGGGGACTGAGACACTCGGGGTACGGGGGACTGAGACACTCGGGGTACGGGGGACTGAGACACTCGGTGTAAGGGGGACTGAGACACTCGGGGTACAGGGGGACTGAGACACTCGGGGTACAGGGGACTGAGACACTCGGTGTACGGGGGACTGAGACACTCGGGGTACGGGGGACTGAGACACTCGGGGTACAGGGGACTGAGACACTCAGGATACAGATGACTGAGACACTCAGGGTACAGGGGACTGAGACACTCGGGGCACAGGGGACTGGGACACTCGGGGTACAGGGGACTGAGACACGGGGTACAGGGGACTGGGACACTTGGGGTACAGGGGACTGAGAGACGGGGTACAGGGGGACTGAGACACTCGGGGTACGGTGGACTGAGACACTCGGGGAACGGGGGACTGAGACACTTGAGGTACAGAGGACTGAGACACTCGAGGTACAGGGGACTGAGAATCTCGGGGCACAGGGGACTGAGACAATCGGAGCACAGGGGACTGAGACACTCGGGGTACGGGGGACTGGGACACTCAGGGTACAGGGGACTGAGATACTTGGGGTACAGGGGACTGAGACACTCGGGGTACAGGGGACTGGGACACTCGGGGTACAGGGGGACTGAGACACTCGAGGTACAGAGGACTGAGACACGGGGTACAGGGGGACTGAGACACTTTGGGTACAAGGGACTGAGCCACTCGGGGTACATGGGACTGAGACACTCGGGGTACACGGGACTGAGACACTCGGGGTACAGGGGACTGAGACACGGGGTACAGGGGGACTGAGACACTCGCGATACGGGGGACTGAGACACTCGGGGTACGGGGGACTGAGACACTCGAGGTACAGAGGACTGAGACACTCGAGGTACTGGGGACTGAGACACTCGGGGCACAGGGGACTGAGACACTCGGGGCACAGGGGACTGAGACACTCGGGATACAGGGGACTGAGACACTCGGGGTACAGGGGACTGAGACACTCGGGGTACAGGGGACTGGGACACTCGGGGTACAGGGGGACTGAGACACTCAAGGTACAGGGCGACCTAGACAGGCGGGGTACAGGGGACCGAGACACTCGGGGTACAGGGGACTGACACACTCGGGGTACAGGGGACTGGGACACTCGGGGTACAGGGGACTGAGACTCTCGGGGTACAGGGGACTGAGACACTCGGGGTACAGGGGACTGAGACGCTCGGGGTACAGGGGACTGAGACACGGGGTACAGGGGACTGAGAGACGGGGTACATGGGACTGGGACATTCGGGGTACAGGGGACTGAGACACTCGGGGTACGGGGACTGAGACACTCGGGGTACAGGGGACTGAGACACTCGGGGTACAGGGGAACTGAGACACTCGGGGTACGGGGCTGAGCCACTCGGGGTACGGGGACTGAGACACTCGGGGTACAGGGGACTGAGACCCTCAGGGTACAGGGGGACTGAGACACTCGGGGTACAGGGGACTGAAACACTCGGGATCCACGGGACTGAGGCACTCGGGGTACGGGGACTGAGACACTCGGGGTACAGGGGACTGAGACACTCGGGGTACACGGGACTGAGACACTCGGGGTACAGGGGACTGAGACACTCGGAGTACGGCTGTCTGAGACACTCGGGGTACGGGGACTGAGACACTTGGGGTACGGGTGACTGAGACACTCGGGGTACGAGGGACTGAGGCACTTGGGGTACGGGTGACTGACACACTCGGGGCACAGGGGACTGAGACACTCGGGGTACAGGGGACTGAGACACTCGGGGTACAGGGGGACTGAGACACTCGGTGTACGGGGGACTGAGACACTCGGGGTACGGGGACTGAGGCACTCAGTGTACGGGGGACTGAGACACTCGGGGTACAGGGGACTGAGTGACGGGGTACAGGGGACTGGGACACTCGGGGTACAGGGGACTGAGTGACGGGGTACAGGAGACTGGGACACTCGGGGTACACGGGACTGAGACACTCGGGGTACAGGGGACTGAGACACTCGGGGTACAGGGGACTGAGACACTCGGTGTACGGGGGACTGAGACACTCGGGGTACGGGGGACTGAGACACTCGGGGTACAGGGGACTGAGACACTCGGGGTACAGGGGGACTGAGACACTCAGAGCACAGGGGACTGAGGCACGGGGTACAGGGGACTGGGACACTCGGGGTACAGGGGACTGAGAGACGGGGTACAGGGGACTGAGACACTCGGGGTACACGGGACTGAGACACTCGGGTACAGGGGACTGAGACACGGGGTACAGAGGGACTGAGACACTCGGGGTACGGGGGACCGAGACACTCGAGGTACAGAGGACTGAGACACTCGAGGTACAGGGGACTGAGACACTCGGGGCACAGGGGACTGAGACAATCGGAGCACAGGGGACTGAGACACTCGGGGTACAGGGGACTGAGACACGGGGTACAGGGGGACTGAGACACTCGGGCTACAGGGGACTGAGACACGGGGTACAGGGGGACTGAGACACTCGGGGTTCAGGGGACTGAGCCACTCGGGATACAGGGGACTGAGACACTCTGGGTACAGGGGACTGAGACACTCGGGATACAGGGGACTGAGACACTCGGGGTACAGGGGACTGAGGCACTCGGGGTACAGGGGACTGGAACACTCGGGGTACAGGGAGACTGAGACACTCAGGGTACAGGGGACTGAGACACTCGGGGTACAGGGGACTGGGACACTCGGGGTACAGGGGGACTGAGACACTCGAGGTACAGAGGACTGAGACACGGGGTACAGGGAGACTGAGACACTCGTGGTACAAGGGACTGAGCCACTCGGGGTACAGGGGACTGAGACACTCGGGGTACACTGGACTGAGACATTCGGGGAACAGGGGACTGAGACACGGGGTACAGGGGGACTGAGACACTCGGGGTACGGGGGACTGAGACACTCGAGGTACAGAGGACTGAGACACTCGAGGTACAGGGGACTGAGACACTCGGGGCACAGGGGACTGAGACACTCGGGGCACAGGGGACTGAGACACTCGGGATACAGGGGACTGAGCCACTCGGGATACAGGGGACTGAGACACTCTGGGTACAGGGGACTGAGACACTCGGGATACAGGGGACTGGGACACTCGGGGTACAGGGGACTGAGACACTCGGGATACAGGGGACTGAGACACTCGGGGTACAGGGCGACCGAGACAGGCGGGGTACAGGGGACTGAGACACTCGGGATACAGGGGACTGGGACACTCGGGGTACAGGGGACTGAGACACTCGGGATACAGGGGACTGAGACACTCGGGGTACAGGGGACTGGGACACTCGGGGTACAGGAGGACTGAGACACTCAGAGCACAGGGGACTGAGACACTCGGGGCACAGGAGACTGAGACACTCGGTGTACAGGGGACTGAGACACTCGGGGTACGGAGACTGAGGCACTCGGGGTACGGGGGACTGAGACACTCGGGGTACAGGGGACTGAGACACTCGGGGTACAGGGGACTGAGACACTCGGGGTACAGGGGACTGAGATACTCGGGGTACGGGGACTGAGGCACTCGGGGTACGGGGGACTGAGACACGCGGTGTACGGGGGACTGAGTCACTCGGGGTACGGGGGACTGAGACACTCGGGGTACGGGGGACTGAGACACTCGGGGTACGGGGGACTGAGACACTCGGTGTACGGGGGACTGAGACACTCGGGGTACAGGGGGACTGAGACACTCGGGGTACAGGGGACTGAGACACTCGGTGTACGGGGGACTGAGACACTCGGGGTACGGGGGACTGAGACACTCGGGGTACAGGGGACTGAGACACTCAGGATACAGATGACTGAGACACTCAGGGTACAGGGGACTGAGACACTCGGGGCACAGGGGACTGGGACACTCGGGGTACAGGGGACTGAGACACGGGGTACAGGGGACTGGGACACTTGGGGTACAGGGGACTGAGTGACGGGGTACAGGGGGACTGAGACACTCGGGGTACGGGGGACTGAGACACTCGGGGAACGGGGGACTGAGACACTTGAGGTACAGAGGACTGAGACACTCGAGGTACAGGGGACTGAGAATCTCGGGGCACAGGGGACTGAGCCAATCAGAGCACAGGGGACTGAGACACTCGGGGTACGGGGGACTGGGACACTCAGGGTACAGGGGACTGAGATACTTGGGGTACAGGGGACTGAGACACTCGGGGTACAGGGGACTGGGACACTCGGGGTACAGGGGGACTGAGACACTCGAGGTACAGAGGACTGAGACACGGGGTACAGGGGGACTGAGACACTCGGGGTACAAGGGACTGAGCCACTCGGGGTACATGGGACTGAGACACTCGGGGTACAGAGGACTGAGACACTCGAGGTACTGGGGACTGAGACACTCGGGGCACAGGGGACTGAGACACTCGGGGCACAGGGGACTGAGACACTCGGGATACAGGGGACTGAGACACTCGGGGTACAGGGGACTGAGACACTCGGGGTACAGGGGACTGGGACACTCGGGGTACAGGGGGACTGAGACACTCAAGGTACAGGGCGACCTAGACAGGCGGGGTACAGGGGACCGAGACACTCGGGGTACAGGGGACTGACACACTCGGGGTACAGGGGACTGGGACACTCGGGGTACAGGGGACTGAGACTCTCGGGGTACAGGGGACTGAGACACTCGGGGTACAGGGGACTGAGACGCTCGGGGTACAGGGGACTGAGACACGGGGTACAGGGGACTGAGAAGGGGTACTGGGGACTGGGACACTCGGGGTACAGGGGACTGAGAGACGGGGTACAGGGGACTGAGACACTCGGGGTACAGGGGAACTGAGACACTCGGGGTACGGGGCTGAGCCACTCGGGGTACGGGGACTGAGACACTCGGGGTACAGGGGACTGAGACCCTCAGGGTACAGGGGGACTGAGACACTCGGGGTACAGGGGACTGAAACACTCGGGATCCACGAGACTGAGGCACTCGGGGTACGGGGACTGAGACACTCGGGGTACAGGGGACTGAGACACTCGGGGTACACGGGACTGAGACACTCGGGGTACAGGGGACTGAGACACTCGGAGTACGGCTGTCTGAGACACTCGGGGTACGGGGACTGAGACACTTGGGGTACGGGTGACTGAGACACTCGGGGTACGAGGGACTGAGGCACTTGGGGTACGGGTGACTGACACACTCGGGGCACAGGGGACTGAGACACTCGGGGTACAGGGGACTGAGACACTCGGGGTACAGGGGGACTGAGACACTCGGTGTACGGGGGACTGAGACACTCGGGGTACGGGGACTGAGGCACTCGGTGTACGGGGGACTGAGACACTCGGGGTACAGGGGACTGAGTGACGGGGTACAGGGGACTGGGACACTCAGGGTACAGGGGACTGAGTGACGGGGTACAGGAGACTGGGACACTCGGGGTACACGGGACTGAGACACTCGGGGTACAGGGGACTGAGACACTCGGGGTACAGGGGACTGAGACACTCGGTGTACGGGGGACTGAGACACTCGGGGTACGGGGGACTGAGACACTCGGGGTACAGGGGACTGAGACACTCGGGGTACAGAGGGACTGAGACACTCAGAGCACAGGGGACTGAGGCACGGGGTACAGGGGACTGGGACACTCGGGGTACAGGGGACTGAGAGACGGGGTACAGGGGACTGAGACACTCGGGGTACACGGGACTGAGACACTCGGGTACAGGGGACTGAGACACGGGGTACAGAGGGACTGACACACTCGGGGTACGGGGGACTGAGACACTCGAGGTACAGAGGACTGAGACACTCGAGGTACAGGGGACTGAGACACTCGGGGCACAGGGGACTGAGACAATCGGAGCACAGGGGACTGAGACACTCGGGGTACAGGGGACTGAGACACTCGGGCTACAGGGGACTGAGACACGGGGTACAGGGGGACTGAGACACTCGGGGTTCAGGGGACTGAGCCACTCGGGATACAGGGGACTGAGACACTCTGGGTACAGGGGACTGAGACACTCGGGATACAGGGGACTGAGACACTCGGGGTATAGGGGACTGAGGCACTCGGGGTACTGGGGACTGGGACACTCGGGGTACAGGGAGACTGAGACACTCAGGGTACAGGGGACTGAGACAGGCGGGGTACAGGGAACGAGACACTCGGGGTACAGGGGACTGAGACACTTGGGGTACAGGGGACTGGGACACTCGGGGTACAGGGGACTGAGACACTCGGGGAACAAGGGACTGAGACACTCGGGGTACAGGGGAATGAGACACTCGGGGTACATGGGACTGAGACACTCGGGGTACAGTGGGCTGAGACACTCGGGGTACGGCTGTCTGAGACACTCTGGGTACGGGGACTGAAACACTCAGGATCCACGGGACTGAGACACTCGGTGTACAGGGGACTGAGACACTCGGGGTACGGAGACTGACGCACTCGGGGTACGGGGGACTGAGAGACTCGGGGTACAGGGGACTGAGATACTCGGGGTACGGGGACTGAGGCACTCGGGGTACGGGGGACTGAGACACGCGGTGTACGGCAGACTGAGTCACTCGGGGTACGGGGGACTGAGACACTCGGGGTACGGGGGACTGAGACACTCGGTGTACGGGGGACTGAGACACTCAGGGTACAGGGGGACTGAGACACTCGGGGTACAGGGGACTGAGACGCTCGGTGTACGGGGGACTGAGACACTCGGGGTACGGGGGACTGAGACACTCGGGGTACAGGGGACTGAGACACTCAGGATACAGGTGACTGAGACACTCAGGGTACAGGGGACTGAGACACTCAGGATACAGGTGACTGAGACACTCAGGGTACAGGGGACTGAGACACTCGGGGTACAGGGGACTGGGACACTCGGGGTACAGGGGACTGAGACACGGGGTACAGGGGACTGGGACACTTGGGGTACAGGGGACTGAGAGACGGGGTACAGGGGGACTGAGACACTCGGGGTACGGGGGACTGAGACACTCGGGGAACGGGGGACTGAGACACTTGAGGTACAGAGGACTGAGACACTCGAGGTACAGGGGACTGAGACACTCGGGGCACAGGGGACTGAGACAATCGGAGCACAGGGGACTGAGACACTCGGGGTACGGGGGACTGGGACACTCAGGGTACAGGGGACTGAGACACTCGGGGTACAGGGGACTGAGACACTCGGGGTACGGCTGTCTGAGACACTCGGGGTACGGGGACTGAGACACTCGGGGTACAGGGGACTGAGATACTTGGGGTACAGGGGACTGAGACACTCGGGGTACGGTGGACTGGGACACTCGGGGTACAGGGGGACTGAGACACTCGAGGTACAGAGGACTGAGACACGGGGTACAGGGGGACTGAGACACTCGGGGTACAAGGGACTGAGCCACTCGGGGTACATGGGACTGAGACACTCGGGGTGCACGGGACTGAGACACTCGGGGTACAGGGGACTGAGACACGGGGTACAGGGGGATTGAGACACTCGGGATACGTGGGACTGAGACACTCGGGATACAGGGGACTGAGACACTCGGGGTACAGGGGACTGAGACACTCGGGGTACAGGGGACTGGGACACTCGGGGTACGGGGGGCGGAGACATTCAAGGTACAGGGCGACCGAGACAGGCGGGGTACAGGGGACCAAGACACTCGGGGTACAGGGGACTGAGACTCTCGGGGTACAGGGGACTGAGACACTCGGGGTACAGGGGACTGAGACACGGGGTACAGGGGACTGGGACACTCGGGGTACAGGGGACTGAGACTCTCGGGGTACAGGGGAGTGAGACACTCGGGGTACAGGGGACTGAGACGCTCGGGGTACAGGGGACTGAGACACGGGGTACAGGGGACTGAGAAGGGGTATTGGGGACTGAGACACTCGGGGTACAGGGGACTGAGACACTCGGGGTACAGGGGAACTGAGACACTCGGGGTACGGGGCTGAGCCACTCGGGGTACGGGGACTGAGACACTCGGGGTACAGGGGACTGAGACCCTCAGGGTACTGGGGGACTGAGACACTCGGGGTACAGGGGACTGAAACACTCGGGATCCACGGGACTGAGGCACTCGGGGTACGGGGACTGAGACACTCGGGGTACAGGGGACTGAGACACTCGGGGTACACGGGACTGAGACACTCGGGGTACAGGGGACTGAGACACTCGGAGTACGGCTGTCTGAGACACTCGGGGTACGGGGACTGAGACACTCGGGGTACAGGGGACTGAGACACTTGGGGTACGGGTGACTGAGACACTCGGGGTACGAGGGACTGAGGCACTTGGGGTACGGGTGACTGACACACTCGGGGCACAGGGGACTGAGACACTCGGGGTACAGGGGACTGAGACACTCGGGGTACGGGGACTGAGGCACTCGGGGTACGGGGGACTGAGACACTCGGTGTACGGGGGACTGAGACACTCGGGGTACAGGGGACTGAGTGACGGGGTACAGTGGACTGGGACACTCGGGGTACAGGGGACTGAGTGACGGGGTACAGGGGACTGGGACACTCGGGGTACACGGGACTGAGACACTCGGGGTACAGGGGACTGAGACACTCGGGGTACAGGGGACTGAGACAATCGGTGTACGGGGGACTGAGACACTCGGGGTACGGGGGACTGAGACACTCGGGGTACAGGGGACTGAGACACTCGTGGTACAGGGGGACTGAGACACTCAGAGCACAGGGGACTGAGGCACGGGGTACAGGGGACTGGGACACTCGGGCTACAGGGGACTGAGAGACGGGGTACAGGGGACTGAGACACTCGGGGTACACGGGACTGAGACACTCGGGTACAGGGGACTGAGACACGGGGTACAGAGGGACTGAGACACTCGGGGTACAGGGGACTGAGACACTCGAGGTACAGAGGACTGAGACACTCGAGGTACAGGGGACTGAGACACTCGGGGTACAGGGGGACTGAGACACTCGGTGTACGGGGGACTGAGACACTCGGGGTACGGGGACTGAGGCACTCGGGGTACGGGGGACTGAGACACTCGGTGTACGGGGGACTGAGACACTCGGGGTACAGGGGACTGAGTGACGGGGTACAGTGGACTGGGACACTCGGGGTACAGGGGACTGAGTGACGGGGTACAGGGGACTGGGACACTCGGGGTACACGGGACTGAGACACTCGGGGTACAGGGGACTGAGACACTCGGGGTACAGGGGGACTGAGACACTCAGAGCACAGGGGACTGAGGCACGGGGTACAGGGGACTGAGAGACGGGGTACAGGGGACTGAGACACTCGGGGTACACGGGACTGAGACACTCGGGTACAGGGGACTGAGACACGGGGTACAGAGGGACTGAGACACTCGGGGTACAGGGGACTGAGACACTCGAGGTACAGAGGACTGAGGCACTCGAGGTACAGGGGACTGAGACACTCGGGGCACAGGGGACTGAGACAATCGGAGCACAGGGGACTGAGACACTCGGGGTACAGGGGACTGAGACACGGGGTACAGGGGGACTGAGACACTCGGGCTACAGGGGACTGAGACACGGGGTACAGGGGGACTGAGACACGCGGGGTTCAGGGGACTGAGCCACTCGGGATACAGGGGACTGAGACACTCTGGGTACAGGGGACTGAGACACTCGGAATACAGGGGACTGAGACACTCGGGGTACAGGGGACTGAGAGACGGGGTACAGGGGACTGGGACATTCGGGGTACAGGGGACTGAGACACTCGGGGTACAGGGGGACTGAGACACTCGGGGTACGGGGGCTGAGCCACTCGGGGTACGGGCACTGAGACACTCGGGGTACAGGGGACTGAGACCCTCAGGGTACAGGGAGACTGAGACACTCCGGGTACAGGGGACTGAAACACTCAGGATCCTCGGGACCGAGACACTCGGGGTACAGGGGACTGAGACACTCGGGGTACACGGGACTGAGACACTCGGGGTACAGGGGACTGAGACACTCGGGGTACGGCTGTCTGAGACACTCTGGGTACGGGGACTGAAACACTCAGGATCCACGGGACTGAGACACTCGGTGTACAGGGGACTGAGACACTCGGGGTACGGAGACTGACGCACTCGGGGTACGGGGGACTGAGACACTCGGGGTACAGAGGACTGAGACACTCGGGGTACAGGGGACTGAGACACTCGGGGTACAGGGGACTGAGATACTCGGGGTACGGGGACTGAGGCACTCGGGGTACGGGGGACTGAGACACGCGGTGTACGGGGGACTGAGTCACTCGGGGTACGGGGGACTGAGACACTCGGGGTACGGGGGACTGAGACACTCGGTGTACGGGGGACTGAGACACTCGGGGTACAGGGGGACTGAGACACTCGGGGTACAGGGGACTGAGACACTCGGTGTACGGGGGACTGAGACACTCGGGGTACGGGGGACTGAGACACTCGGGGTACAGGGGACTGAGACACTCAGGATACAGGTGACTGAGACACTCAGGGTACAGGGGACTGAGACACTCGGGGTACAGGGGACTGGGACACTCGGGGTACAGGGGACTGAGACACGTGGTACAGGGGACTGGGACACTTGGGGTACAGGGGACTGAGAGACGGGGTACAGGGGGACTGAGACACTCGGGGTACGGGGGACTGAGACACTCGGGGAACGGGGGACTGAGACACTTGAGGTACAGAGGACTGAGACACTCGGGGCACAGGGGACTGAGACACTCGGGGCACAGGGGACTGAGACAATCGGAGCACAGGGGACTGAGACACTCGGGGTACGGGGGACTGGGACACTCAGGGTACAGGGGACTGAGACACTCGGGGTACAGGGGACTGAGACACTCGGGGTACGGCTGTCTGAGACACTCGGGGTACGGGGACTGAGACACTCGGGGTACAGGGGACTGAGATACGTGGGGTACAGGGGACTGAGACACTCGGGGTACAGGGGACTGGGACACTCGGGGTACAGGGGGACTGAGACACTCGAGGTACAGAGGACTGAGACACGGGGTACAGGGGGACTGAGACACTCGGGGTACAAGGGACTGAGCCACTCGGGGTACATGGGACTGAGACACTCGGGGTACACGGGACTGAGACACTCGTGGTACAGGGGACTGAGACACGGGGTACAGGGGGACTGAGACACTCGGGATACGTGGGACTGAGACACTCGGGGTACGGGGGACTGAGACACTCGAGGTACAGAGGACTGAGACACTCGAGGTACAGGGGACTGAGACCCTCAGGGTACAGGGGGACTGAGACACTCGGGGTACAGGGGACTGAGGCACTCGGGGTACAGGGGACTGGGACACTCGGGGTACAGGGCGACCGAGACAGGCGGGGTACAGGGAACGAGACACTCGGGGTACAGGGGACTAAGACACTTGGGGTACAGGGGACTGGGACACTCGGGGTACAGGGGACTGAGACACTCGGGGAACAAGGGACTGACGCACGGGGTACAGGGGTCTGAGACACGGGGTACAGGGGACTGGGACACTCGGGGTACAGGGGACTGAGAGACGGGGTACAGAGGACTGGGACATTCGGGGTACAGGGGACTGAGACACTCGGGGTACAGGGGGACTGAGACACTCTGGGTACGGGGGCTGAGCCACTCGGGGTAAGGGGACTGAGACACTCGGGGTACAGGGGACTGAGACCCTCAGGGTACAGGGAGACTGAGACACTCCGGGTACAGGGGACTGAAACACTCAGGATCCTCGGGACTGAGACACTCGGGGTACAGGGGACTGAGACACTCGGGGTACACGGGACTGAGACACTCGGGGGGAAAGGGGACTGAGACACTCGGGGTACGGCTGTCTGAGACACTCTGGGTACGGGGACTGAAACACTCAGGATCCACGGGACTGAGGCACTCGGGGTACACGGGACTGAGACACTCGGGGTACAGGGGACTGAGACACTCGGGGTACGGCTGTCTGAGACACTCTGGGTACGGGGACTGAAACACTCAGGATCTACGGGACTGAGGCACTCGGGGTACGGGGACTGGGACACTCGGGGTACAGGTGGACTGAGACACTCGAGGTACAGAGGACTGAGACACGGGGTACAGGGGGACTGAGACACTCGGGGTACAAGGGACTGAGCCACTCGGGGTACATGGGACTGAGACACTCGGGGTACACGGGACTGAGACACTCGGGGTACAGGGGACTGAGACACGGGGTACAGGGGGACTGAGACACTCGGGATACGTGGGACTGAGACACTCGGGGTACGGGGGACTGAGACACTCGAGGTACAGAGGACTGAGACACTCGAGGTACTGGGGACTGAGACACTCGGGGCACAGGGGACTGAGACACTCGGGGCACAGGGGACTGAGACACTCGGGATACAGGGGACTGAGACACTCGGGGTACAGGGGACTGAGACACTCGGGGTACAGGGGACTGGGACACTCGGGGTACAGGGGGACTGAGGCACTCAAGGTACAGGGCGACCGAGACAGGCGGGGTACAGGGGACCGAGACACTCGGGGTACAGGGAACTGACACACTCGGGGTACAGGGGACTGGGACACTTGGGGTACAGGGGACTGAGACTCTCGGGGTACAGGGGACTGAGACACTCGGGGTACAGGGGACTGAGACGCTCGGGGTACAGGGGACTGAGACACTCGGGGTACAGGGGACTGAGAAGGGGTACTGGGGACTGGAACACTCGGGGTACAGGGGACTGAGACACTCGGGGTACAGGGGAACTGAGACACTCGGGGTACAGGGGACTGAGACACTCGGGGTACAGGGGAACTGAGACACTCGGGGTACGGGGCTGAGCCACTCGGGGTACGGGGACTGAGACACTCGGGGTACAGGAGACTGAGACCCTCAGGGTACAGGGGGACTGAGACACTCGGGGTACAGGGGACTGAGGCACTCGGGGTACAGGGGACTGGGACACTCGGGGTACAGGGAGACTGAGACACTCAGGGTACAGGGCGACCGAGACAGGCGGGGTACATGGACCGAGACACTCGGGGTACAGGGGACTGAGACACTTGGGGTACAGGGGACTGGGACACTCGGGGTACAGGGGACTGAGACACTCGGGGAACAAGGGACTGAGGCACTCGGGGCACAGGGGAATGCGACACTCGGGGTACAGGAGACTGAGACACTCGGGGTACAGGGGACTGAGACGCTCGGGGTACAAGGGACTGACGCACGGGGTACAGGGGACTGAGGCACGGGGTACAGGGGACTGGGACACTCGGGGTACAGGGTACTGAGAGACGGGGTACAGGGGACTGGGGCATTCGGGGTACAGGGGACTGAGACACTCGGGGTACAGGGGGACTGAGACACTCTGGGTACGGGGGCTGAGCCACTCGGGGTACGGGGACTGAGACACTCGGGGTACAGGGGACTGAGACCCTCAGGGTACAGGGAGACTGAGACACTCCGGGTACAGGGGACTGAAACACTCAGGATCCTCGGGACTGAGACACTCGGGGTACAGGGGACTGAGACACTCGGGGTACAGGGGACTGAGACACGGGGTACAGGGGGACTGAGACACTCGGGCTACAGGGGACTGAGACACGGGGTACAGGGGGACTGAGACACGCGGGGTTCAGGGGACTGAGCCACTCGGGATACAGGGGACTGAGACACTCTGGGTACAGGGGACTGAGACACTCGGAATACAGGGGACTGAGACACTCGGGGTACAGGGGACTGAGAGACGGGGTACAGGGGACTGGGACATTCGGGGTACAGGGGACTGAGACACTCGGGGTACAGGGGGACTGAGACACTCTGGGTACGGGGGCTGAGCCACTCGGGGTACGGGGACTGAGACACTCGGGGTACAGGGGACTGAGACCCTCAGGGTACAGGGAGACTGAGACACTCCGGGTACAGGGGACTGAAACACTCAGGATCCTCGGGACTGAGACACTCGGGGTACAGGGGACTGAGACACTCGGGGTACACGGGACTGAGACACTCGGGGTACAGGGGACTGAGACACTCGGGGTACGGCTGTCTGAAACACTCTGGGTACGGGGACTGAAACACTCAGGATCCACGGGACTGAGACACTCGGTGTACAGGGGACTGAGACACTCGGGGTACGGAGACTGACGCACTCGGGGTACGGGGGACTGAGACACTCGGGGTACAGAGGACTGAGACACTCGGGGTACAGGGGACTGAGACACTCGGGGTACAGGGGACTGAGATACTCGGGGTACGGGGACTGAGGCACTCGGGGTACGGGGGACTGAGACACGCGGTGTACGGGGGACTGAGTCACTCGGGGTACGGGGGACTGAGACACTCGGGGTACGGGGGACTGAGACACTCGGTGTACGGGGGACTGAGACACTCGGGGTACAGGGGGACTGAGACACTCGGGGTACAGGGGACTGAGACACTCGGTGTACGGGGGACTGAGACACTCGGGGTACGGGGGACCGAGACACTCGGGGTACAGGGGACTGAGACACTCAGGATACAGGTGACTGAGACACTCAGGGTACAGGGGACTGAGACACTCGGGGTACAGGGGACTGGGACACTCGGGGTACAGGGGACTGAGACACGGGGTACAGGGGACTGGGACACTTGGGGTACAGGGGACTGAGAGACGGGGTACAGGGGGACTGAGACACTCGGGGTACGGGGGACTGAGACACTCGGGGAACGGGGGACTGAGACACTTGAGGTACAGAGGACTGAGACACTCGGGGCACAGGGGACTGAGACACTCGGGGCACAGGGGACTGAGACAATCGGAGCACAGGGGACTGAGACACTCGGGGTACGGGGGACTGGGACACTCAGGGTACAGGGGACTGAGACACTCGGGGTACAGGGGACTGAGACACTCGGGGTACGGCTGTCTGAGACACTCGGGGTACGGGGACTGAGACACTCGGGGTACAGGGGACTGAGATACTTGGGGTACAGGGGACTGAGACACTCGGGGTACAGGGGACTGGGACACTCGGGGTACAGGGGGACTGAGACACTCGAGGTACAGAGGACTGAGACACGGGGTACAGGGGGACTGAGACACTCGGGGTACAAGGGACTGAGCCACTCGGGGTACATGGGACTGAGACACTCGGGGTACACGGGACTGAGACACTCGGGGTACAGGGGACTGAGACACGGGGTACAGGGGGACTGAGACACTCGGGATACGTGGGACTGAGACACTCGGGGTACGGGGGACTGAGACACTCGAGGTACAGACGACTGAGACACTCGAGGTACAGGGGACTGAGACCCTCAGGGTACAGGGGGACTGAGACACTCGGGGTACAGGGGACTGAGGCACTCGGGGTACAGGGGACTGGGACACTCGGGGTACAGGGAGACTGAGACACTCAGGGTACAGGGCGACCGAGACAGGCGGGGTACAGGGAACGAGACACTCGGGGTACAGGGGACTAAGACACTTGGGGTACAGGGGACTGGGACACTCGGGGTACAGGGGACTGAGACACTCGGGGAACAAGGGACTGAGACACTCGGGGTACAGGGGAATGAGACACTAGGGGTACAGGAGACTGAGACACTCGGGGTACAGGGGACTGAGACGCTCGGGGTACAAGGGACTGACGCACGGGGTACAGGGGTCTGAGACACGGGGTACAGGGGACTGGGACACTCGGGGTACAGGGGACTGAGACACTCGGGGTACAGGGGGACTGAGACACTCTGGGTACGGGGGCTGAGCCACTCGGGGTAAGGGGACTGAGACACTCGGGGTACAGGGGACTGAGACCCTCAGGGTACAGGGAGACTGAGACACTCCGGGTACAGGGGACTGAAACACTCAGGATCCTCGGGACTGAGACACTCGGGGTACAGGGGACTGAGACACTCGGGGTACACGGGACTGAGACACTCGGGGGAAAAGGGGACTGAGACACTCGGGGTACGGCTGTCTGAGACACTCTGGGTACGGGGACTGAAACACTCAGGATCCACGGGACTGAGGCACTCGGGGTACGGGGACTGAGACACTCGGGGTACACGGGACTGAGGCACTCGTGGTACAGGGGACTGAGACACTCGGGGTACGGCTGTCTGAGACACTCTGGGTACGGGGACTGAAACACTCAGGATCTACGGGACTGAGGCACTCGGGGTACGGGGACTGGGACACTCGGGGTACAGGGGGACTGAGACACTCGAGGTACAGAGGACTGAGACACGGGGTACAGGGGGACTGAGACACTCGGGGTACAAGGGACTGAGCCACTCTGGGTACATGGGACTGAGACACTCGGGGTACACGGGACTGAGACACTCGGGGTACAGGGGACTGAGACACGGGGTACAGGGGGACTGAGACACTCGGGATACGTGGGACTGAGACACTCGGGGTACGGGGGACTGAGACACTCGAGGTACAGAGGACTGAGACACTCGAGGTACTGGGGACTGAGACACTCGGGGCACAGGGGACTGAGACACTCGGGGCACAGGGGACTGAGACACTCGGGATACAGGGGACTGAGACACTCGGGGTACAGGGGACTGAGACACTCGGGGTACAGGGGACTGAGACACTCGGGGTACAGGGGACTGGGACACTCGGGGTACAGGGGGACTGAGACACTCAAGGTACAGGGCGACCGAGACAGGCGGGGTACAGGGGACCGAGACACTCGGGGTACAGGGGACTGACACACTCGGGGTACAGGGGACTGGGACACTCGGGGTACAGGGGACTGAGACTCTCGGGGTACAGGGGACTGAGACACTCGGGGTACAGGGGACTGAGACGCTCGGGGTACAGGGGACTGAGACACGGGGTACAGGGGACTGAGAAGGGGTACTGGGGACTGGAACACTCGGGGTACAGGGGACTGAGAGACGGGGTAAATGGGACTGGGACATTCGGGGTACAGGGGACTGAGACACTCGGGGTACAGGGGAACTGAGACACTCGGGGTACGGGGCTGAGCCACTCGGGGTACGGGGACTGAAACACTCAGGATCTACGGGACTGAGGCACTCGGGGTACGGGGACTGGGACACTCGGGGTACAGGGGGACTGAGACACTCGAGGTACAGAGGACTGAGACACGGGGTACAGGGGGACTGAGACACTCGGGGAACAAGGGACTGAGACACTCGGGGTACAGGGGAATGAGACACTCGGGGTACAGGAGACTGAGACACTTGGGGTACAGGAGACTGAGACACTCGGGGTACAGGGGACTGAGACGCTCGGGGTACAAGGGACTGACGCACGGGGTACAGGGGTCTGAGACACGGGGTACAGGGGACTGGGACACTCGGGGTACAGGGGACTGAGAGACGGGGTACAGAGGACTGGGACATTCGGGGTACAGGGGACTGAGACACTCGGGGTACAGGGGGACTGAGACACTCTGGGTACGGGGGCTGAGCCACTCGGGGTACGGGGACTGAGACACTCGGGGTACAGGGGACTGAGACCCTCAGGGTACAGGGAGACTGAGACACTCCGGGTACAGGGGACTGAAACACTCAGGATCCTCGGGACTGAGACACTCGGGGTACAGGGGACTGAGACACTCGGGGTACACGGGACTGAGACACTCGGGGGGAAAGGGGACTGAGACACTCGGGGTACGGCTGTCTGAGACACTCTGGGTACGGGGACTGAAACACTCAGGATCCACGGGACTGAGGCACTCGGGGTACGGGGACTGAGACACTCGGGGTACACGGGACTGAGACACTCGGGGTACAGGGGACTGAGACACTCGGGGTACGGCTGTCTGAGACACTCTGGGTACGGGGACTGAAACACTCAGGATCTACGGGACTGAGGCACCCGGGGTACGGGGACTGGGACACTCGGGGTACAGGTGGACTGAGACACTCGAGGTACAGAGGACTGAGACACGGGGTACAGGGGGACTGAGACACTCGGGGTACAAGGGACTGAGCCACTCGGGGTACATGGGACTGAGACACTCGGGGTACACGGGACTGAGACACTCGGGGTACAGGGGACTGAGACACGGGGTACAGGGGGACTGAGACACTCGGGATACGTGGGACTGAGACACTCGGGGTACGGGGGACTGAGACACTCGAGGTACAGAGGACTGAGACACTCGAGGTACTGGGGACTGAGACACTCGGGGCACAGGGGACTGAGACACTCGGGGCACAGGGGACTGAGACACTCGGGATACAGGGGACTGAGACACTCGGGGTACAGGGGACTGAGACACTCGGGGTACAGGGGACTGGGACACTCGGGGTACAGGGGGACTGAGGCACTCAAGGTACAGGGCGACCGAGACAGGCGGGGTACAGGGGACCGAGACACTCGGGGTACAGGGAACTGACACACTCGGGGTACAGGGGACTGGGACACTCGGGGTACAGGGGACTGAGACTCTCGGGGTACAGGGGACTGAGACACTCGGGGTACAGGGGACTGAGACGCTCGGGGTACAGGGGACTGAGACACTCGGGGTACAGGGGACTGAGAAGGGGTACTGGGGACTGGAACACTCGGGGTACAGGGGACTGAGACACTCGGGGTACAGGGGAACTGAGACACTCGGGGTACAGGGGACTGAGACACTCGGGGTACAGGGGAACTGAGACACTCGGGGTACGGGGCTGAGCCACTCGGGGTACGGGGACTGAGACACTCGGGGTACAGGGGACTGAGACCCTCAGGGTACTTGGGGACTGAGACACTCGGGGTACAGGGGACTGAGGCACTCGGGGTACAGGGGACTGGGACACTCGGGGTACAGGGAGACTGAGACACTCAGGGTACAGGGCGACCGAGACAGGCGGGGTACATGGACCGAGACACTCGGGGTACAGGGGACTGAGACACTTGGGGTACAGGGGACTGGGACACTCGGGGTACAGGGGACTGAGACACTCGGGGAACAAGGGACTGAGGCACTCGGGGCACAGGGGAATGCGACACTCGGGGTACAGGAGACCGAGACACTCGGGGTACAGGGGACTGAGACGCTCGGGGTACAAGGGACTGACGCACGGGGTACAGGGGACTGAGGCACGGGGTACAGGGGACTGGGACACTCGGGGTACAGGGTACTGAGAGACGGGGTACAGGGGACTGGGGCATTCGGGGTACAGGGGACTGAGACACTCGGGGTACAGGGGGACTGAGACACTCTGGGTACGGGGGCTGAGCCACTCGGGGTACGGGGACTGAGACACTCGGGGTACAGGGGACTGAGACCCTCAGGGTACAGGGAGACTGAGACACTCCGGGTACAGGGGACTGAAACACTCAGGATCCTCGGGACTGAGACACTCGGGGTACAGGGGACTGAGACACTCGGGGTACAGGGGACTGAGACACGGGGTACAGGGGGACTGAGACACTCGGGCTACAGGGGACTGAGACACGGGGTACAGGGGGACTGAGACACGCGGGGTTCAGGGGACTGAGCCACTCGGGATACAGGGGACTGAGACACTCTGGGTACAGGGGACTGAGACACTCGGAATACAGGGGACTGAGACACTCGGGGTACAGGGGACTGAGAGACGGGGTACAGGGGACTGGGACATTCGGGGTACAGGGGACTGAGACACTCGGGGTACAGGGGGACTGAGACACTCTGGGTACGGGGGCTGAGCCACTCGGGGTACGGGGACTGAGACACTCGGGGTACAGGGGACTGAGACCCTCAGGGTACAGGGAGACTGAGACACTCCGGGTACAGGGGACTGAAACACTCAGGATCCTCGGGACTGAGACACTCGGGGTACAGGGGACTGAGACACTCGGGGTACACGGGACTGAGACACTCGGGGTACAGGGGACTGAGACACTCGGGGTACGGCTGTCTGAAACACTCTGGGTACGGGGACTGAAACACTCAGGATCCACGGGACTGAGACACTCGGTGTACAGGGGACTGAGACACTCGGGGTACGGAGACTGACGCACTCGGGGTACGGGGGACTGAGACACTCGGGGTACAGAGGACTGAGACACTCGGGGTACAGGGGACTGAGACACTCGGGGTACAGGGGACTGAGATACTCGGGGTACGGGGACTGAGGCACTCGGGGTACGGGGGACTGAGACACGCGGTGTACGGGGGACTGAGTCACTCGGGGTACGGGGGACTGAGACACTCGGGGTACGGGGGACTGAGACACTCGGTGTACGGGGGACTGAGACACTCGGGGTACAGGGGGACTGAGACACTCGGGGTACAGGGGACTGAGACACTCGGTGTACGGGGGACTGAGACACTCGGGGTACGGGGGACCGAGACACTCGGGGTACAGGGGACTGAGACACTCAGGATACAGGTGACTGAGACACTCAGGGTACAGGGGACTGAGACACTCGGGGTACAGGGGACTGGGACACTCGGGGTACAGGGGACTGAGACACGGGGTACAGGGGACTGGGACACTTGGGGTACAGGGGACTGAGAGACGGGGTACAGGGGGACTGAGACACTCGGGGTACGGGGGACTGAGACACTCGGGGAACGGGGGACTGAGACACTTGAGGTACAGAGGACTGAGACACTCGGGGCACAGGGGACTGAGACACTCGGGGCACAGGGGACTGAGACAATCGGAGCACAGGGGACTGAGACACTCGGGGTACGGGGGACTGGGACACTCAGGGTACAGGGGACTGAGACACTCGGGGTACAGGGGACTGAGACACTCGGGGTACGGCTGTCTGAGACACTCGGGGTACGGGGACTGAGACACTCGGGGTACAGGGGACTGAGATACTTGGGGTACAGGGGACTGAGACACTCGGGGTACAGGGGACTGGGACACTCGGGGTACAGGGGGACTGAGACACTCGAGGTACAGAGGACTGAGACACGGGGTACAGGGGGACTGAGACACTCGGGGTACAAGGGACTGAGCCACTCGGGGTACATGGGACTGAGACACTCGGGGTACACGGGACTGAGACACTCGGGGTACAGGGGACTGAGACACGGGGTACAGGGGGACTGAGACACTCGGGATACGTGGGACTGAGACACTCGGGGTACGGGGGACTGAGACACTCGAGGTACAGACGACTGAGACACTCGAGGTACAGGGGACTGAGACCCTCAGGGTACAGGGGGACTGAGACACTCGGGGTACAGGGGACTGAGGCACTCGGGGTACAGGGGACTGGGACACTCGGGGTACAGGGAGACTGAGACACTCAGGGTACAGGGCGACCGAGACAGGCGGGGTACAGGGAACGAGACACTCGGGGTACAGGGGACTAAGACACTTGGGGTACAGGGGACTGGGACACTCGGGGTACAGGGGACTGAGACACTCGGGGAACAAGGGACTGAGACACTCGGGGTACAGGGGAATGAGACACTAGGGGTACAGGAGACTGAGACACTCGGGGTACAGGGGACTGAGACGCTCGGGGTACAAGGGACTGACGCACGGGGTACAGGGGTCTGAGACACGGGGTACAGGGGACTGGGACACTCGGGGTACAGGGGACTGAGACACTCGGGGTACAGGGGGACTGAGACACTCTGGGTACGGGGGCTGAGCCACTCGGGGTAAGGGGACTGAGACACTCGGGGTACAGGGGACTGAGACCCTCAGGGTACAGGGAGACTGAGACACTCCGGGTACAGGGGACTGAAACACTCAGGATCCTCGGGACTGAGACACTCGGGGTACAGGGGACTGAGACACTCGGGGTACACGGGACTGAGACACTCGGGGGAAAAGGGGACTGAGACACTCGGGGTACGGCTGTCTGAGACACTCTGGGTACGGGGACTGAAACACTCAGGATCCACGGGACTGAGGCACTCGGGGTACGGGGACTGAGACACTCGGGGTACACGGGACTGAGGCACTCGTGGTACAGGGGACTGAGACACTCGGGGTACGGCTGTCTGAGACACTCTGGGTACGGGGACTGAAACACTCAGGATCTACGGGACTGAGGCACTCGGGGTACGGGGACTGGGACACTCGGGGTACAGGGGGACTGAGACACTCGAGGTACAGAGGACTGAGACACGGGGTACAGGGGGACTGAGACACTCGGGGTACAAGGGACTGAGCCACTCTGGGTACATGGGACTGAGACACTCGGGGTACACGGGACTGAGACACTCGGGGTACAGGGGACTGAGACACGGGGTACAGGGGGACTGAGACACTCGGGATACGTGGGACTGAGACACTCGGGGTACGGGGGACTGAGACACTCGAGGTACAGAGGACTGAGACACTCGAGGTACTGGGGACTGAGACACTCGGGGCACAGGGGACTGAGACACTCGGGGCACAGGGGACTGAGACACTCGGGATACAGGGGACTGAGACACTCGGGGTACAGGGGACTGAGACACTCGGGGTACAGGGGACTGGGACACTCGGGGTACAGGGGGACTGAGACACTCAAGGTACAGGGCGACCGAGACAGGCGGGGTACAGGGGACCGAGACACTCGGGGTACAGGGGACTGACACACTCGGGGTACAGGGGACTGGGACACTCGGGGTACAGGGGACTGAGACTCTCGGGGTACAGGGGACTGAGACACTCGGGGTACAGGGGACTGAGACGCTCGGGGTACAGGGGACTGAGACACGGGGTACAGGGGACTGAGAAGGGGTACTGGGGACTGGAACACTCGGGGTACAGGGGACTGAGAGACGGGGTAAATGGGACTGGGACATTCGGGGTACAGGGGACTGAGACACTCGGGGTACAGGGGAACTGAGACACTCGGGGTACGGGGCTGAGCCACTCGGGGTACGGGGACTGAAACACTCAGGATCTACGGGACTGAGGCACTCGGGGTACGGGGACTGGGACACTCGGGGTACAGGGGGACTGAGACACTCGAGGTACAGAGGACTGAGACACGGGGTACAGGGGGACTGAGACACTCGGGGAACAAGGGACTGAGACACTCGGGGTACAGGGGAATGAGACACTCGGGGTACAGGAGACTGAGACACTTGGGGTACAGGAGACTGAGACACTCGGGGTACAGGGGACTGAGACGCTCGGGGTACAAGGGACTGACGCACGGGGTACAGGGGTCTGAGACACGGGGTACAGGGGACTGGGACACTCGGGGTACAGGGGACTGAGAGACGGGGTACAGAGGACTGGGACATTCGGGGTACAGGGGACTGAGACACTCGGGGTACAGGGGGACTGAGACACTCTGGGTACGGGGGCTGAGCCACTCGGGGTACGGGGACTGAGACACTCGGGGTACAGGGGACTGAGACCCTCAGGGTACAGGGAGACTGAGACACTCCGGGTACAGGGGACTGAAACACTCAGGATCCTCGGGACTGAGACACTCGGGGTACAGGGGACTGAGACACTCGGGGTACACGGGACTGAGACACTCGGGGGGAAAGGGGACTGAGACACTCGGGGTACGGCTGTCTGAGACACTCTGGGTACGGGGACTGAAACACTCAGGATCCACGGGACTGAGGCACTCGGGGTACGGGGACTGAGACACTCGGGGTACACGGGACTGAGACACTCGGGGTACAGGGGACTGAGACACTCGGGGTACGGCTGTCTGAGACACTCTGGGTACGGGGACTGAAACACTCAGGATCTACGGGACTGAGGCACTCGGGGTACGGGGACTGGGACACTCGGGGTACAGGTGGACTGAGACACTCGAGGTACAGAGGACTGAGACACGGGGTACAGGGGGACTGAGACACTCGGGGTACAAGGGACTGAGCCACTCGGGGTACATGGGACTGAGACACTCGGGGTACACGGGACTGAGACACTCGGGGTACAGGGGACTGAGACACGGGGTACAGGGGGACTGAGACACTCGGGATACGTGGGGCTGAGACACTCGGGGTACGGGGGACTGAGACACTCGAGGTACAGAGGACTGAGACACTCGAGGTACTGGGGACTGAGACACTCGGGGCACAGGGGACTGAGACACTCGGGGCACAGGGGACTGAGACACTCGGGATACAGGGGACTGAGACACTCGGGGTACAGGGGACTGAGACACTCGGGGTACAGGGGACTGGGACACTCGGGGTACAGGGGGACTGAGGCACTCAAGGTACAGGGCGACCGAGACAGGCGGGGTACAGGGGACCGAGACACTCGGGGTACAGGGAACTGACACACTCGGGGTACAGGGGACTGGGACACTCGGGGTACAGGGGACTGAGACTCTCGGGGTACAGGGGACTGAGACACTCGGGGTACAGGGGACTGAGACGCTCGGGGTACAGGGGACTGAGACGCTCGGGGTACAGGGGAATGAGAAGGGGTACTGGGGACTGGAACACTCGGGGTACAGGGGACTGAGAGACGGGGTAAATGGGACTGGGACATTCGGGGTACAGGGGACTGAGACACTCGGGGTACAGGGGAACTGAGACACTCGGGGTACAGGGGACTGAGACACTCGGGGTACAGGGGAACTGAGACACTCGGGGTACGGGGCTGAGCCACTCGGGGTACGGGGACTGAGACACTCGGGGTACAGGGGACTGAGACCCTCAGGGTACAGGGGGACTGAGACACTCGGGGTACAGGGGACTGAGGCACTCGGGGTACAGGGGACTGGGACACTCGGGGTACAGGGGACTGAGACACTCGGGGAACAAGGGACTGAGGCACTCGGGGCACAGGGGAATGCGACACTCGGGGTACAGGAGACTGAGACACTCGGGGTACAGGGGACTGAGACGCTCGGGGTACAAGGGACTGATGCACGGGGTACAGGGGACTGAGGCACGGGGTACAGGGGACTGGGACACTCGGGGTACAGGGTACTGAGAGACGGGGTACAGGGGACTGGGGCATTCGGGGTACAGGGGACTGAGACACTCGGGGTACAGGGGGACTGAGACACTCTGGGTACGGGGGCTGAGCCACTCGGGGTACGGGGACTGAGACACTCGGGGTACAGGGGACTGAGACCCTCAGGGTACAGGGAGACTGAGACACTCCGGGTACAGGGGACTGAAACACTCAGGATCCTCGGGACTGAGACACCCGGGGTACAGGGGACTGAGACACTCGGGGTACAGGGGACTGAGACACGGGGTACAGGGGGACTGAGACACTCGGGCTACAGGGGACTGAGACACGGGGTACAGGGGGACTGAGACACGCGGGGTTCAGGGGACTGAGCCACTCGGGATACAGGGGACTGAGACACTCTGGGTACAGGGGACTGAGACACTCGGAATACAGGGGACTGAGACACTCGGGGTACAGGAGACTGAGAGACGGGGTACAGGGGACTGGGACATTCGGGGTACAGGGGACTGAGACACTCGGGGTACAGGGGGACTGAGACACTCTGGGTACGGGGGCTGAGCCACTCGGGGTACGGGGACTGAGACACTCGGGGTACAGGGGACTGAGACCCTCAGGGTACAGGGAGACTGAGACACTCCGGGTACAGGGGACTGAAACACTCAGGATCCTCGGGACTGAGACACTCGGGGTACAGGGGACTGAGACACTCGGGGTACACGGGACTGAGACACTCGGGGTACAGGGGACTGAGACACTCGGGGTACGGCTGTCTGAAACACTCTGGGTACGGGGACTGAAACACTCAGGATCCACGGGACTGAGACACTCGGTGTACAGGGGACTGAGACACTCGGGGTACGGAGACTGACGCACTCGGGGTACGGGGGACTGAGACACTCGGGGTACAGAGGACCGAGACACTCGGGGTACAGGGGACTGAGACACTCGGGATACTGGTGACTGAGATACTCGGGGTACGGGGACTGAGGCACTCGGGGTACGGGGGACTGAGACACGCGGTGTACGGGGGACTGAGTCACTCGGGGTACGGGGGACTGAGACACTCGGGGTACGGGGGACTGAGAGACGGGGTACAGGGGGACTGAGACACTCGGGGTACGGGGGACTGAGACACTCGGGGAACGGGGGACTGAGACACTTGAGGTACAGAGGACTGAGACACTCGGGGCACAGGGGACTGAGACACTCGGGGCACAGGGGACTGAGACAATCGGAGCACAGGGGACTGAGACACTCGGGGTACGGGGGACTGGGACACTCGGGGTACAGGGGACTGAGACACTCGGGGTACAGGAGACTGAGACACTCGGGGTACGGCTGTCTGAGACACTCGGGGTACGGGGACTGAGACACTCGGGGTACAGGGGACTGAGATACTTGGGGTACAGGGGACTGAGACACTCGGGGTACAGGGGACTGGGACACTCGGGGTACAGGGGGACTGAGACACTCGAGGTACAGAGGACTGAGACACGGGGTACAGGGGGACTGAGACACTCGGGGTACAAGGGACTGAGCCACTCGGGGTACATGGGACTGAGACACTCGGGGTACACGGGACTGAGACACTCGGGGTACAGGGGACTGAGACACGGGGTACAGGGGGACTGAGACACTCGGGATACGTGGGACTGAGACACTCGGGGTACGGGGGACTGAGACACTCGAGGTACAGACGACTGAGACACTCGAGGTACAGGGGACTGAGACCCTCAGGGTACAGGGGGACTGAGACACTCGGGGTACAGGGGACTGAGGCACTCGGGGTACAGGGGACTGGGACACTCGGGGTACAGGGAGACTGAGACACTCAGGGTACAGGGCGACCGAGACAGGCGGGGTACAGGGAACGAGACACTCGGGGTACAGGGGACTAAGACACTTGGGGTACAGGGGACTGGGACACTCGGGGTACAGGGGACTGAGACACTCGGGGAACAAGGGACTGAGACACTCGGGGTACAGGGGAATGAGACACTAGGGGTACAGGAGACTGAGACACTCGGGGTACAGGGGACTGAGACGCTCGGGGTACAAGGGACTGACGCACGGGGTACAGGGGTCTGAGACACGGGGTACAGGGGACTGGGACACTCGGGGTACAGGGGACTGAGACACTCGGGGTACAGGGGGACTGAGACACTCTGGGTACGGGGGCTGAGCCACTCGGGGTAAGGGGACTGAGACACTCGGGGTACAGGGGACTGAGACCCTCAGGGTACAGGGAGACTGAGACACTCCGGGTACAGGGGACTGAAACACTCAGGATCCTCGGGACTGAGACACTCGGGGTACAGGGGACTGAGACACTCGGGGTACACGGGACTGAGACACTCGGGGGAAAAGGGGACTGAGACACTCGGGGTACGGCTGTCTGAGACACTCTGGGTACGGGGACTGAAACACTCAGGATCCACGGGACTGAGGCACTCGGGGTACGGGGGACTGAGGCACTCGTGGTACAGGGGACTGAGACACTCGGGGTACGGCTGTCTGAGACACTCTGGGTACGGGGACTGAAACACTCAGGATCTACGGGACTGAGGCACTCGGGGTACGGGGACTGGGACACTCGGGGTACAGGGGGACTGAGACACTCGAGGTACAGAGGACTGAGACACGGGGTACAGGGGGACTGAGACACTCGGGGTACAAGGGACTGAGCCACTCTGGGTACATGGGACTGAGACACTCGGTGTACACGGGACTGAGACACTCGGGGTACAGGGGACTGAGACACGGGGTACAGGGGGACTGAGACACTCGGGATACGTGGGACTGAGACACTCGGGGTACGGGGGACTGAGACACTCGAGGTACAGAGGACTGAGACACTCGAGGTACTGGGGACTGAGACACTCGGGGCACAGGGGACTGAGACACTCGGGGCACAGGGGACTGAGACACTCGGGATACAGGGGACTGAGACACTCGGGGTACAGGGGACTGAGACACTCGGGGTACAGGGGACTGGGACACTCGGGGTACAGGGGGACTGAGACACTCAAGGTACAGGGCGACCGAGACAGGCGGGGTACAGGGGACCGAGACACTCGGGGTACAGGGGACTGACACACTCGGGGTACAGGGGACTGGGACACTCGGGGTACAGGGGACTGAGACTCTCGGGGTACAGGGGACTGAGACACTCGGGGTACAGGGGACTGAGACGCTCGGGGTACAGGGGACTGAGACACGGGGTACAGGGGACTGAGAAGGGGTACTGGGGACTGGAACACTCGGGGTACAGGGGACTGAGAGACGGGGTAAATGGGACTGGGACATTCGGGGTACAGGGGACTGAGACACTCGGGGTACAGGGGAACTGAGACACTCGGGGTACGGGGCTGAGCCACTCGGGGTACGGGGACTGAAACACTCAGGATCTACGGGACTGAGGCACTCGGGGTACGGGGACTGGGACACTCGGGGTACAGGGGGACTGAGACACTCGAGGTACAGAGGACTGAGACACGGGGTACAGGGGGACTGAGACACTCGGGGAACAAGGGACTGAGACACTCGGGGTACAGGGGAATGAGACACTCGGGGTACAGGAGACTGAGACACTTGGGGTACAGGAGACTGAGACACTCGGGTTACAGGGGACTGAGACGCTCGGGGTACAGGGGAACTGAGACACTCGGGGTACGGGGCTGAGCCACTCGGGGTACGGGGACTGAGACACTCGGGGTACAGGGGACTGAAACCCTCAGGGTACAGGGGGACTGAGACACTCGGGGTACAGGGGACTGAGGCACTCGGGGTACAGGGGACTGGGACACTCGGGGTACAGGGAGACTGAGACACTCAGGGTACAGGGCGACCGAGACAGGCGGGGTACAGGGAACGAGACACTCGGGGTACAGGGGACTGAGACACTTGGGGTACAGGGGACTGGGACACTCGGGGTACAGGGGACTGAGACACTCGGGGAACAAGGGACTGAGACACTCGGGGTACAGGGGAATGAAACACTCGGGGTACAGGAGACTGAGACACTCGGGGTACAGGGGACTGAGACGCTCGGGGTACAAGGGACTGACGCACGGGGCACAGGGGACTGAGACACGGGGTACAGGGGACTGGGACACTCGGGGTACAGGGGACTGAGAGACGGGGTACAGGGGACTGGGACATTCGGGGTACAGGGGACTGAGACACTCGGGGTACAGGGGGACTGAGACACTCTGGGTACGGGGGCTGAGCCACTCGGGGTACGGGGACTGAGACACTCGGGGTACAGGGGACTGAGACCCTCAGGGTACAGGGAGACTGAGACACTCCGGGTACAGGGGACTGAAACACTCAGGATCCTCGGGACTGAGACACTCGGGGTACAGGGGACTGAGACACTCGGGGTACACGGGACTGAGACACTCGGGGTACAGGGGACTGAGACACTCGGGGTACGGCTGTCTGAGACACTCTGGGTACGGGGACTGAAACACTCAGGATCCACGGGACTGAGGCACTCGGGGTACGGGGACTGAGACACTCGGGGTACACGGGACTGAGACACTCGGGGTACAGGGGACTGAGACACTCGGGGTACGGCTGTCTGAGACACTCTGGGTACGGGGACTGAAACACTCAGGATCTACGGGACTGAGGCACTCGGGGTACGGGGACTGAGACACTCGGGGTACAGGGGACTGAGACACTCGGAGTACGGCTGTCTGAGACACTCGGGGTACGGGGACTGAGACACTCGGGGTACAGGGGACTGAGACACTTGGGGTACGGGTGACTGAGACACTCGGGGTACGAGGGACTGAGGCACTTGGGGTACTGGTGACTGACACACTCGGGGCACAGGGGACTGAGACACTCGGGGTACAGGGGACTGAGACACTCGGGGTACAGGGGGACTGAGACACTCGGTGTACGGGGGACTGAGACGCTCGGGGTACGGGGACTGAGGCACTCGGGGTACGGGGGACTGAGACACTCGGTGTACGGGGGACTGAGACACTCGGGGTACAGGGGACTGAGTGACGGGGTACAGTGGACTGGGACACTCGGGGTACAGGGGACTGAGTGACGGGGTACAGGGGACTGGGACACTCGGGGTACACGGGACTGAGACACTCGGGGTACAGGGGACTGAGACACTCGGGGTACAGGGGACTGAGACACTCGGTGTACGGGGGACTGAGACACTCGGGGTACGGGGGACTGAGACACTCGGGGTACAGGGGACTGAGACACTCGTGGTACAGGGGGACTGAGACACTCAGAGCACAGGGGACTGAGGCACGGGGTACAGGGGACTGGGACACTCGGGCTACAGGGGACTGAGAGACGAGGTACAGGGGACTGAGACACTCGGGGTACACGGGACTGAGACACTCGGGTACAGGGGACTGAGACACGGGGTACAGAGGGACTGAGACACTCGGGGTACAGGGGACTGAGACACTCGAGGTACAGAGGACTGAGACACTCGAGGTACAGGGGACTGAGACACTCGGGGTACAGGGGGACTGAGACACTCGGTGTACGGGGGACTGAGACACTCGGGGTACGGGGACTGAGGCACTCGGGGTACGGGGGACTGAGACACTCGGTGTACGGGGGACTGAGACACTCGGGGTACAGGGGACTGAGTGACGGGGTACAGTGGACTGGGACACTCGGGGTACAGGGGACTGAGTGACGGGGTACAGGGGACTGGGACACTCGGGGTACACGGGACTGAGACACTCGGGGTACAGGGGACTGAGACACTCGGGGTACAGGGGGACTGAGACACTCAGAGCACAGGGGACTGAGGCACGGGGTACAGGGGACTGGGACACTCGGGCTACAGGGGACTGAGACACGGGGTACAGGGGACTGAGACACTCGGGGTACACGGGACTGAGACACTCGGGTACAGGGGACTGAGACACGGGGTACAGAGGGACTGAGACACTCGGGGTACAGGGGACTGAGACACTCGAGGTACAGAGGACTGAGACACTCGAGGTACAGGGGACTGAGACACTCGGGGCACAGGGGACTGAGACAATCGGAGCACAGGGGACTGAGACACTCGGGGTACAGGGGACTGAGACACGGGGTACAGGGGGACTGAGACACTCGGGCTACAGGGGACTGAGACACGGGGTACAGGGGGACTGAGACACGCGGGGTTCAGGGGACTGAGCCACTCGGGATACAGGGGACTGAGACACTCTGGGTACAGGGGACTGAGACACTCGGAATACAGGGGACTGAGACACTCGGGGTACAGGGGACTGAGAGACGGGGTACAGGGGACTGGGACATTCGGGGTACAGGGGACTGAGACACTCGGGTTACAGGGGGACTGAGACACTCTGGGTACGGGGGCTGAGCCACTCGGGGTACGGGCACTGAGACACTCGGGGTACAGGGGACTGAGACCCTCAGGGTACAGGGAGACTGAGACACTCCGGGTACAGGGGACTGAAACACTCAGGATCCTCGGGACCGAGACACTCGGGGTACAGGGGACTGAGACACTCGGGGTACACGGGACTGAGACACTCGGGGTACAGGGGACTGAGACACTCGGGGTACGGCTGTCTGAGACACTCTGGGTACGGGGACTGAAACACTCAGGATCCACGGGACTGAGACACTCGGTGTACAGGGGACTGAGACACTCGGGGTACGGAGACTGACGCACTCGGGGTACGGGGGACTGAGACACTCGGGGTACAGAGGACTGAGACACTCGGGGTACAGGTGACTGAGACACTCGGGGTACAGGGGACTGAGATACTCGGGGTACGGGGACTGAGGCACTCGGGGTACGGGGGACTGAGACACGCGGTGTACGGGGGACTGAGTCACTCGGGGTACGGGGGACTGAGACACTCGGGGTACGGGGGACTGAGACACTCGGTGTACGGGGGACTGAGACACTCGGGGTACAGGGGGACTGAGACACTCGGGGTACAGGGGACTGAGACACTCGGTGTACGGGGGACTGAGACACTCGGGGTACGGGGGACTGAGACACTCGGGGTACAGGGGACTGAGACACTCAGGATACAGGTGACTGAGACACTCAGGGTACAGGGGACTGAGACACTCGGGGTACAGGGGACTGGGACACTCGGGGTACAGGGGACTGAGACACGTGGTACAGGGGACTGGGACACTTGGGGTACAGGGGACTGAGAGACGGGGTACAGGGGGACTGAGACACTCGGGGTACGGGGGACTGAGACACTCGGGGAACGGGGGACTGAGACACTTGAGGTACAGAGGACTGAGACACTCGAGGTACAGGGGACTGAGACACTCGGGGCACAGGGGACTGAGACACTCGGGGCACAGGGGACTGAGACAATCGGAGCACAGGGGACTGAGACACTCGGGGTACGGGGGACTGGGACACTCAGGGTACAGGGGACTGAGACACTCGGGGTACAGGGGACTGAGACACTCGGGGTACGGCTGTCTGAGACACTCGGGGTACGGGGACTGAGACACTCGGGGTACAGGGGACTGAGATACTTGGGGTACAGGGGACTGAGACACTCGGGGTACAGGGGACTGGGACACTCGGGGTACAGGGGGACTGAGACACTCGAGGTACAGAGGACTGAGACACGGGGTACAGGGGGACTGAGACACTCGGGGTACAAGGGACTGAGCCACTCGGGGTACATGGGACTGAGACACTCGGGGTACACGGGACTGAGACACTCGTGGTACAGGGGACTGAGACACGGGGTACAGGGGGACTGAGACACTCGGGATACGTGGGACTGAGACACTCGGGGTACGGGGGACTGAGACACTCGAGGTACAGAGGACTGAGACACTCGAGGTACAGGGGACTGAGACCCTCAGGGTACAGGGGGACTGAGACACTCGGGGTACAGGGGACTGAGGCACTCGGGGTACAGGGGACTGGGACACTCGGGGTACAGGGCGACCGAGACAGGCGGGGTACAGGGAACGAGACACTCGGGGTACAGGGGACTAAGACACTTGGGGTACAGGGGACTGGGACACTCGGGGTACAGGGGACTGAGACACTCGGGGTACAGGGGACTGAGACACTCGGGGTACAGGGGACTGGGACACTCGGGGTACAGGGGGACTGAGACACTCAAGGTACAGGGCGACCGAGACAGGCGGGGTACAGGGGACCGAGACACTCGGGGTACAGGGGACTGACACACTCGGGGTACAGGGGACTGGGACACTCGGGGTACAGGGGACTGAGACTCTCGGGGTACAGGGGACTGAGACACTCGGGGTACAGGGGACTGAGACGCTCGGGGTACAGGGGACTGAGACACGGGGTACAGGGGACTGAGAAGGGGTACTGGGGACTGGAACACTCGGGGTACAGGGGACTGAGAGACGGGGTAAATGGGACTGGGACATTCGGGGTACAGGGGACTGAGACACTCGGGGTACAGGGGAACTGAGACACTCGGGGTACGGGGCTGAGCCACTCGGGGTACGGGGACTGAAACACTCAGGATCTACGGGACTGAGGCACTCGGGGTACGGGGACTGGGACACTCGGGGTACAGGGGGACTGAGACACTCGAGGTACAGAGGACTGAGACACGGGGTACAGGGGGACTGAGACACTCGGGGAACAAGGGACTGAGACACTCGGGGTACAGGGGAATGAGACACTCGGGGTACAGGAGACTGAGACACTTGGGGTACAGGAGACTGAGACACTCGGGGTACAGGGGACTGAGACGCTCGGGGTACAGGGGAACTGAGACACTCGGGGTACGGGGCTGAGCCACTCGGGGTACGGGGACTGAGACACTCGGGGTACAGGGGACTGAAACCCTCAGGGTACAGGGGGACTGAGACACTCGGGGTACAGGGGACTGAGGCACTCGGGGTACAGGGGACTGGGACACTCGGGGTACAGGGAGACTGAGACACTCAGGGTACAGGGCGACCGAGACAGGCGGGGTACAGGGAACGAGACACTCGGGGTACAGGGGACTGAGACACTTGGGGTACAGGGGACTGGGACACTCGGGGTACAGGGGACTGAGACACTCGGGGAACAAGGGACTGAGACACTCGGGGTACAGGGGAATGAAACACTCGGGGTACAGGAGACTGAGACACTCGGGGTACAGGGGACTGAGACGCTCGGGGTACAAGGGACTGACGCACGGGGCACAGGGGACTGAGACACGGGGTACAGGGGACTGGGACACTCGGGGTACAGGGGACTGAGAGACGGGGTACAGGGGACTGGGACATTCGGGGTACAGGGGACTGAGACACTCGGGGTACAGGGGGACTGAGACACTCTGGGTACGGGGGCTGAGCCACTCGGGGTACGGGGACTGAGACACTCGGGGTACAGGGGACTGAGACCCTCAGGGTACAGGGAGACTGAGACACTCCGGGTACAGGGGACTGAAACACTCAGGATCCTCGGGACTGAGACACTCGGGGTACAGGGGACTGAGACACTCGGGGTACACGGGACTGAGACACTCGGGGTACAGGGGACTGAGACACTCGGGGTACGGCTGTCTGAGACACTCTGGGTACGGGGACTGAAACACTCAGGATCCACGGGACTGAGGCACTCGGGGTACGGGGACTGAGACACTCGGGGTACACGGGACTGAGACACTCGGGGTACAGGGGACTGAGACACTCGGGGTACGGCTGTCTGAGACACTCTGGGTACGGGGACTGAAACACTCAGGATCTACGGGACTGAGGCACTCGGGGTACGGGGACTGAGACACTCGGGGTACAGGGGACTGAGACACTCGGAGTACGGCTGTCTGAGACACTCGGGGTACGGGGACTGAGACACTCGGGGTACAGGGGACTGAGACACTTGGGGTACAGGTGACTGAGACACTCGGGGTACGAGGGACTGAGGCACTTGGGGTACTGGTGACTGACACACTCGGGGCACAGGGGACTGAGACACTCGGGGTACAGGGGACTGAGACACTCGGGGTACAGGGGGACTGAGACACTCGGTGTACGGGGGACTGAGACGCTCGGGGTACGGGGACTGAGGCACTCGGGGTACGGGGGACTGAGACACTCGGTGTACGGGGGACTGAGACACTCGGGGTACAGGGGACTGAGTGACGGGGTACAGTGGACTGGGACACTCGGGGTACAGGGGACTGAGTGACGGGGTACAGGGGACTGGGACACTCGGGGTACACGGGACTGAGACACTCGGGGTACAGGGGACTGAGACACTCGGGGTACAGGGGACTGAGACACTCGGTGTACGGGGGACTGAGACACTCGGGGTACGGGGGACTGAGACACTCGGGGTACAGGGGACTGAGACACTCGTGGTACAGGGGGACTGAGACACTCAGAGCACAGGGGACTGAGGCACGGGGTACAGGGGACTGGGACACTCGGGCTACAGGGGACTGAGAGACGAGGTACAGGGGACTGAGACACTCGGGGTACACGGGACTGAGACACTCGGGTACAGGGGACTGAGACACGGGGTACAGAGGGACTGAGACACTCGGGGTACAGGGGACTGAGACACTCGAGGTACAGAGGACTGAGACACTCGAGGTACAGGGGACTGAGACACTCGGGGTACAGGGGGACTGAGACACTCGGTGTACGGGGGACTGAGACACTCGGGGTACGGGGACTGAGGCACTCGGGGTACGGGGGACTGAGACACTCGGTGTACGGGGGACTGAGACACTCGGGGTACAGGGGACTGAGTGACGGGGTACAGTGGACTGGGACACTCGGGGTACAGGGGACTGAGTGACGGGGTACAGGGGACTGGGACACTCGGGGTACACGGGACTGAGACACTCGGGGTACAGGGGACTGAGACACTCGGGGTACAGGGGGACTGAGACACTCAGAGCACAGGGGACTGAGGCACGGGGTACAGGGGACTGGGACACTCGGGCTACAGGGGACTGAGACACGGGGTACAGGGGACTGAGACACTCGGGGTACACGGGACTGAGACACTCGGGTACAGGGGACTGAGACACGGGGTACAGAGGGACTGAGACACTCGGGGTACAGGGGACTGAGACACTCGAGGTACAGAGGACTGAGACACTCGAGGTACAGGGGACTGAGACACTCGGGGCACAGGGGACTGAGACAATCGGAGCACAGGGGACTGAGACACTCGGGGTACAGGGGACTGAGACACGGGGTACAGGGGGACTGAGACACTCGGGCTACAGGGGACTGAGACACGGGGTACAGGGGGACTGAGACACGCGGGGTTCAGGGGACTGAGCCACTCGGGATACAGGGGACTGAGACACTCTGGGTACAGGGGACTGAGACACTCGGAATACAGGGGACTGAGACACTCGGGGTACAGGGGACTGAGAGACGGGGTACAGGGGACTGGGACATTCGGGGTACAGGGGACTGAGACACTCGGGTTACAGGGGGACTGAGACACTCTGGGTACGGGGGCTGAGCCACTCGGGGTACGGGCACTGAGACACTCGGGGTACAGGGGACTGAGACCCTCAGGGTACAGGGAGACTGAGACACTCCGGGTACAGGGGACTGAAACACTCAGGATCCTCGGGACCGAGACACTCGGGGTACAGGGGACTGAGACACTCGGGGTACACGGGACTGAGACACTCGGGGTACAGGGGACTGAGACACTCGGGGTACGGCTGTCTGAGACACTCTGGGTACGGGGACTGAAACACTCAGGATCCACGGGACTGAGACACTCGGTGTACAGGGGACTGAGACACTCGGGGTACGGAGACTGACGCACTCGGGGTACGGGGGACTGAGACACTCGGGGTACAGAGGACTGAGACACTCGGGGTACAGGTGACTGAGACACTCGGGGTACAGGGGACTGAGATACTCGGGGTACGGGGACTGAGGCACTCGGGGTACGGGGGACTGAGACACGCGGTGTACGGGGGACTGAGTCACTCGGGGTACGGGGGACTGAGACACTCGGGGTACGGGGGACTGAGACACTCGGTGTACGGGGGACTGAGACACTCGGGGTACAGGGGGACTGAGACACTCGGGGTACAGGGGACTGAGACACTCGGTGTACGGGGGACTGAGACACTCGGGGTACGGGGGACTGAGACACTCGGGGTACAGGGGACTGAGACACTCAGGATACAGGTGACTGAGACACTCAGGGTACAGGGGACTGAGACACTCGGGGTACAGGGGACTGGGACACTCGGGGTACAGGGGACTGAGACACGTGGTACAGGGGACTGGGACACTTGGGGTACAGGGGACTGAGAGACGGGGTACAGGGGGACTGAGACACTCGGGGTACGGGGGACTGAGACACTCGGGGAACGGGGGACTGAGACACTTGAGGTACAGAGGACTGAGACACTCGAGGTACAGGGGACTGAGACACTCGGGGCACAGGGGACTGAGACACTCGGGGCACAGGGGACTGAGACAATCGGAGCACAGGGGACTGAGACACTCGGGGTACGGGGGACTGGGACACTCAGGGTACAGGGGACTGAGACACTCGGGGTACAGGGGACTGAGACACTCGGGGTACGGCTGTCTGAGACACTCGGGGTACGGGGACTGAGACACTCGGGGTACAGGGGACTGAGATACTTGGGGTACAGGGGACTGAGACACTCGGGGTACAGGGGACTGGGACACTCGGGGTACAGGGGGACTGAGACACTCGAGGTACAGAGGACTGAGACACGGGGTACAGGGGGACTGAGACACTCGGGGTACAAGGGACTGAGCCACTCGGGGTACATGGGACTGAGACACTCGGGGTACACGGGACTGAGACACTCGTGGTACAGGGGACTGAGACACGGGGTACAGGGGGACTGAGACACTCGGGATACGTGGGACTGAGACACTCGGGGTACGGGGGACTGAGACACTCGAGGTACAGAGGACTGAGACACTCGAGGTACAGGGGACTGAGACCCTCAGGGTACAGGGGGACTGAGACACTCGGGGTACAGGGGACTGAGGCACTCGGGGTACAGGGGACTGGGACACTCGGGGTACAGGGCGACCGAGACAGGCGGGGTACAGGGAACGAGACACTCGGGGTACAGGGGACTAAGACACTTGGGGTACAGGGGACTGGGACACTCGGGGTACAGGGGACTGAGACACTCGGGGAACAAGGGACTGAGACACGGAGTACAGGGGACTGGGACACTCGGGGTACAGCGGACTGAGAGACGGGGTGCAGGGGACTGAGACACTCGGGGTACAGGGGGACTGAGACACTCTGGGTACGGGGGCTGAGCCACTCGGGGTACGGGGACTGAGACACTCGGGGTACAGGGGACTGAGACCCTCAGGGTACAGGGAGACTGAGACACTCCGGGTACAGGGGACTGAAACACTCAGGATCCTCGGGACTGAGACACTCGGGGTACAGGGGACTGAGACACGGGGTACAGGGGGACTGAGACACTCGGGCTACAGGGGACTGAGACACGGGGTACAGGGGGACTGAGACACGCGGGGTTCAGGGGACTGAGCCACTCGGGATACAGGGGACTGAGACACTCTGGGTACAGGGGACTGAGACACTCGGAATACAGGGGACTGAGACACTCGGGGTACAGGGGACTGAGAGACGGGGTACAGGGGACTGGGACATTCGGGGTACAGGGGACTGAGACACTCGGGGTACAGGGGGACTGAGACACTCTGGGTACGGGGGCTGAGCCACTCGGGGTACGGGGACTGAGACACTCGGGGTACAGGGGACTGAGACCCTCAGGGTACAGGGAGACTGAGACACTCCGGGTACAGGGGACTGAAACACTCAGGATCCTCGGGACTGAGACACTCGGGGTACAGGGGACTGAGACACTCGGGGTACACGGGACTGAGACACTCGGGGTACAGGGGACTGAGACACTCGGGGTACGGCTGTCTGAGACACTCTGGGTACGGGGACTGAAACACTCAGGATCCACGGGACTGAGACACTCGGTGTACAGGGGACTGAGACACTCGGGGTACGGAGACTGACGCACTCGGGGTACGGGGGACTGAGACACTCGGGGTACAGAGGACTGAGACACTCGGGGTACAGGGGACTGAGACACTCGGGGTACAGGGGACTGAGATACTCGGGGTACGGGGACTGAGGCACTCGGGGTACGGGGGACTGAGACACGCGGTGTACGGGGGACTGAGTCACTCGGGGTACGGGGGACTGAGACACTCGGGGTACGGGGGACTGAGACACTCGGTGTACGGGGGACTGAGACACTCGGGGTACAGGGGGACTGAGACACTCGGGGTACAGGGGACTGAGACACTCGGTGTACGGGGGACTGAGACACTCGGGGTACGGGGGACCGAGACACTCGGGGTACAGGGGACTGAGACACTCAGGATACAGGTGACTGAGACACTCAGGGTACAGGGGACTGAGACACTCGGGGTACAGGGGACTGGGACACTCGGGGTACAGGGGACTGAGACACGGGGTACAGGGGACTGGGACACTTGGGGTACAGGGGACTGAGAGACGGGGTACAGGGGGACTGAGACACTCGGGGTACGGGGGACTGAGACACTCGGGGAACGGGGGACTGAGACACTTGAGGTACAGAGGACTGAGACACTCGGGTCACAGGGGACTGAGACACTCGGGGCACAGGGGACAGAGACAATCGGAGCACAGGGGACTGAGACACTCGGGGTACGGGGGACTGGGACACTCAGGGTACAGGGGACTGAGACACTCGGGGTACAGGGGACTGAGACACTCGGGGTACGGCTGTCTGAGACACTCGGGGTACGGGGACTGAGACACTCGGGGTACAGGGGACTGAGATACTTGGGGTACAGGGGACTGAGACACTCGGGGTACAGGGGACTGGGACACTCGGGGTACAGGGGGACTGAGACACTCGAGGTACAGAGGACTGAGACACGGGGTACAGGGGGACTGAGACACTCGGGGTACAAGGGACTGAGCCACTCGGGGTACATGGGACTGAGACACTCGGGGTACACGGGACTGAGACACTCGGGGTACAGGGGACTGAGACACGGGGTACAGGGGGACTGAGACACTCGGGATACGTGGGACTGAGACACTCGGGGTACGGGGGACTGAGACACTCGAGGTACAGAGGACTGAGACACTCGAGGTACAGGGGACTGAGACCCTCAGGGTACAGGGGGACTGAGACACTCGGGGTACAGGGGACTGAGGCACTCGGGGTACAGGGGACTGGGACACTCGGGGTACAGGGAGACTGAGACACTCAGGGTACAGGGCGACCGAGACAGGCGGGGTACAGGGAACGAGACACTCGGGGTACAGGGGACTAAGACACTGGGGTACAGGGGACTGGGACACTCGGGGTACAGGGGACTGAGACACTCGGGGAACAAGGGACTGAGACACTCGGGGTACAGGGGAATGAGACACTCGGGGTACAGGAGACTGAGACACTCGGGGTACAGGAGACTGAGACACTCGGGGTACAGAGGACTGAGACTCTCGGGGTACAAGGGACTGACGCACGGGGTACAGGGGTCTGAGACACGGGGTACAGGGGACTGGGACACTCGGGGTACAGGGGACTGAGACACTCGGGGTACAGGGGGACTGAGACACTCTGGGTACGGGGGCTGAGCCACTCGGGGTAAGGGGACTGAGACACTCGGGGTACAGGGGACTGAGACCCTCAGGGTACAGGGAGACTGAGACACTCCGGGTACAGGGGACTGAAACACTCAGGATCCTCGGGACTGAGACACACGGGGTACAGGGGACTGAGACACTCGGGGTACACGGGACTGAGACACTCGGGGGAAAAGGGGACTGAGACACTCGGGGTACGGCTGTCTGAGACACTCTGGGTACGGGGACTGAAACACTCAGGATCCACGGGACTGAGGCACTCGGGGTACGGGGACTGAGACACTCGGGGTACACGGGACTGAGGCACTCGTGGTACAGGGGACTGAGACACTCGGGGTACGGCTGTCTGAGACACTCTGGGTACGGGGACTGAAACACTCAGGATCTACGGGACTGAGGCACTCGGTGTACGGGGACTGGGACACTCGGGGTACAGGGGGACTGAGACACTCGAGGTACAGAGGACTGAGACACGGGGTACAGGGGGACTGAGACACTCGGGGTACAAGGGACTGAGCCACTCGGGGTACATGGGACTGAGACACTCGGGGTACACGGGACTGAGACACTCGGGGTACAGGGGACTGAGACACGGGGTACAGGGGGACTGAGACACTCGGGGTACAAGGGACTGAGCCACTCGGGGTACATGGGACTGAGACACTCGGGGTACAGGGGACTGAAACACTCAGGATCCTCGGGACTGAGACACTCGGGGTACAGGGGACTGAGACACTCGGGGTACAGGGGACTGAGACACGGGGTACAGGGGGACTGAGACACTCGGGCTACAGGGGACTGAGACACGGGGTACAGGGGGACTGAGACACGCGGGGTTCAGGGGACTGAGCCACTCGGGATACAGGGGACTGAGACACTCTGGGTACAGGGGACTGAGACACTCGGAATACAGGGGACTGAGACACTCGGGGTACAGGGGACTGAGAGACGGGGTACAGGGGACTGGGACATTCGGGGTACAGGGGACTGAGACACTCGGGGTACAGGGGGACTGAGACACTCTGGGTACGGGGGCTGAGCCACTCGGGGTACGGGGACTGAGACACTCGGGGTACAGGGGACTGAGACCCTCAGGGTACAGGGAGACTGAGACACTCCGGGTACAGGGGACTGAAACACTCAGGATCCTCGGGACTGAGACACTCGGGGTACAGGGGACTGAGACACTCGGGGTACACGGGACTGAGACACTCGGGGTACAGGGGACTGAGACACTCGGGGTACGGCTGTCTGAGACACTCTGGGTACGGGGACTGAAACACTCAGGATCCACGGGACTGAGACACTCGGTGTACAGGGGACTGAGACACTCGGGGTACGGAGACTGACGCACTCGGGGTACGGGGGACTGAGACACTCGGGGTACAGAGGACTGAGACACTCGGGGTACAGGGGACTGAGACACTCGGGGTACAGGGGACTGAGATACTCGGGGTACGGGGACTGAGGCACTCGGGGTACGGGGGACTGAGACACGCGGTGTACGGGGGACTGAGTCACTCGGGGTACGGGGGACTGAGACACTCGGGGTACGGGGGACTGAGACACTCGGTGTACGGGGGACTGAGACACTCGGGGTACAGGGGGACTGAGACACTCGGGGTACAGGGGACTGAGACACTCGGTGTACGGGGGACTGAGACACTCGGGGTACGGGGGACCGAGACACTCGGGGTACAGGGGACTGAGACACTCAGGATACAGGTGACTGAGACACTCAGGGTACAGGGGACTGAGACACTCGGGGTACAGGGGACTGGGACACTCGGGGTACAGGGGACTGAGACACGGGGTACAGGGGACTGGGACACTTGGGGTACAGGGGACTGAGAGACGGGGTACAGGGGGACTGAGACACTCGGGGTACGGGGGACTGAGACACTCGGGGAACGGGGGACTGAGACACTTGAGGTACAGAGGACTGAGACACTCGGGTCACAGGGGACTGAGACACTCGGGGCACAGGGGACAGAGACAATCGGAGCACAGGGGACTGAGACACTCGGGGTACGGGGGACTGGGACACTCAGGGTACAGGGGACTGAGACACTCGGGGTACAGGGGACTGAGACACTCGGGGTACGGCTGTCTGAGACACTCGGGGTACGGGGACTGAGACACTCGGGGTACAGGGGACTGAGATACTTGGGGTACAGGGGACTGAGACACTCGGGGTACAGGGGACTGGGACACTCGGGGTACAGGGGGACTGAGACACTCGAGGTACAGAGGACTGAGACACGGGGTACAGGGGGACTGAGACACTCGGGGTACAAGGGACTGAGCCACTCGGGGTACATGGGACTGAGACACTCGGGGTACACGGGACTGAGACACTCGGGGTACAGGGGACTGAGACACGGGGTACAGGGGGACTGAGACACTCGGGATACGTGGGACTGAGACACTCGGGGTACGGGGGACTGAGACACTCGAGGTACAGAGGACTGAGACACTCGAGGTACAGGGGACTGAGACCCTCAGGGTACAGGGGGACTGAGACACTCGGGGTACAGGGGACTGAGGCACTCGGTGTACAGGGGACTGGGACACTCGGGGTACAGGGAGACTGAGACACTCAGGGTACAGGGCGACCGAGACAGGCGGGGTACAGGGAACGAGACACTCGGGGTACAGGGGACTAAGACACTGGGGTACAGGGGACTGGGACACTCGGGGTACAGGGGACTGAGACACTCGGGGAACAAGGGACTGAGACACTCGGGGTACAGGGGAATGAGACACTCGGGGTACAGGAGACTGAGACACTCGGGGTACAGGAGACTGAGACACTCGGGGTACAGAGGACTGAGACTCTCGGGGTACAAGGGACTGACGCACGGGGTACAGGGGTCTGAGACACGGGGTACAGGGGACTGGGACACTCGGGGTACAGGGGACTGAGACACTCGGGGTACAGGGGGACTGAGACACTCTGGGTACGGGGGCTGAGCCACTCGGGGTAAGGGGACTGAGACACTCGGGGTACAGGGGACTGAGACCCTCAGGGTACAGGGAGACTGAGACACTCCGGGTACAGGGGACTGAAACACTCAGGATCCTCGGGACTGAGACACACGGGGTACAGGGGACTGAGACACTCGGGGTACACGGGACTGAGACACTCGGGGGAAAAGGGGACTGAGACACTCGGGGTACGGCTGTCTGAGACACTCTGGGTACGGGGACTGAAACACTCAGGATCCACGGGACTGAGGCACTCGGGGTACGGGGACTGAGACACTCGGGGTACACGGGACTGAGGCACTCGTGGTACAGGGGACTGAGACACTCGGGGTACGGCTGTCTGAGACACTCTGGGTACGGGGACTGAAACACTCAGGATCTACGGGACTGAGGCACTCGGTGTACGGGGACTGGGACACTCGGGGTACAGGGGGACTGAGACACTCGAGGTACAGAGGACTGAGACACGGGGTACAGGGGGACTGAGACACTCGGGGTACAAGGGACTGAGCCACTCGGGGTACATGGGACTGAGACACTCGGGGTACACGGGACTGAGACACTCGGGGTACAGGGGACTGAGACACGGGGTACAGGGGGACTGAGACACTCGGGGTACAAGGGACTGAGCCACTCGGGGTACATGGGACTGAGACACTCGGGGTACAGGGGACTGAAACACTCAGGATCCTCGGGACTGAGACACTCGGGGTACAGGGGACTGAGACACTCGGGGTACAGGGGACTGAGACACGGGGTACAGGGGGACTGAGACACTCGGGCTACAGGGGACTGAGACACGGGGTACAGGGGGACTGAGACACGCGGGGTTCAGGGGACTGAGCCACTCGGGATACAGGGGACTGAGACACTCTGGGTACAGGGGACTGAGACACTCGGAATACAGGGGACTGAGACACTCGGGGTACAGGGGACTGAGAGACGGGGTACAGGGGACTGGGACATTCGGGGTACAGGGGACTGAGACACTCGGGGTACAGGGGGACTGAGACACTCTGGGTACGGGGGCTGAGCCACTCGGGGTACGGGGACTGAGACACTCGGGGTACAGGGGACTGAGACCCTCAGGGTACAGGGAGACTGAGACACTCCGGGTACAGGGGACTGAAACACTCAGGATCCTCGGGACTGAGACACTCGAGGTACAGGGGACTGAGACACTCGGGGTACACGGGACTGAGACACTCGGGGTACAGGGGACTGAGACACTCGGGGTACGGCTGTCTGAGACACTCTGGGTACGGGGACTGAAACACTCAGGATCCACGGGACTGAGACACTCGGTGTACAGGGGACTGAGACACTCGGGGTACGGAGACTGACGCACTCGGGGTACGGGGGACTGAGACACTCGGGGTACAGAGGACTGAGACACTCGGGGTACAGGGGACTGAGACACTCGGGGTACAGGGGACTGAGATACTCGGGGTACGGGGACTGAGGCACTCGGGGTACGGGGGACTGAGACACGCGGTGTACGGGGGACTGAGTCACTCGGGGTACGGGGGACTGAGACACTCGGGGTACGGGGGACTGAGACACTCGGTGTATGGGGGACTGAGACACTCGGGGTACAGGGGGACTGAGACACTCGGGGTACAGGGGACTGAGACACTCGGTGTACGGGGGACTGAGACACTCGGGGTACGGGGGACCGAGACACTCGGGGTACAGGGGACTGAGACACTCAGGATACAGGTGACTGAGACACTCAGGGTACAGGGGACTGAGACACTCGGGGTACAGGGGACTGGGACACTCGAGGTACAGGGGACTGAGACACGGGGTACAGGGGACTGGGACACTTGGGGTACAGGGGACTGAGAGACGGGGTACAGGGGGACTGAGACACTCGGGGTACGGGGGACTGAGACACTCGGGGAACGGGGGACTGAGACACTTGAGGTACAGATGACTGAGACACTCGGGGCACAGGGGACTGAGACACTCGGGGCACAGGGGACAGAGACAATCGGAGCACAGGGGACTGAGACACTCGGGGTACGGGGGACTGGGACACTCAGGGTACAGGGGACTGAGACACTCGGGGTACAGGGGACTGAGACACTCGGGGTACGGCTGTCTGAGACACTCGGGGTACGGGGACTGAGACACTCGGGGTACAGGGGACTGAGATACTTGGGGTACAGGGGACTGAGACACTCGGGGTACAGGGGACTGGGACACTCGGGGTACAGGGGGACTGAGACACTCGAGGTACAGAGGACTGAGACACGGGGTACAGGGGGACTGAGACACTCGGGGTACAAGGGACTGAGCCACTCGGGGTACATGGGACTGAGACACTCGGGGTACACGGGACTGAGACACTCGGGGTACAGGGGACTGAGACACGGGGTACAGGGGGACTGAGACACTCGGGATACGTGGGACTGAGACACTCGGGGTACGGGGGACTGAGACACTCAAGGTACAGAGGACTGAGACACTCGAGGTACAGGGGACTGAGACCCTCAGGGTACAGGGGGACTGAGACACTCGGGGTACAGGGGACTGAGGCACTCGGGGTACAGGGGACTGGGACACTCGGGGTACAGGGAGACTGAGACACTCAGGGTACAGGGCGACCGAGACAGGCGGGGTACAGGGAACGAGACACTCGGGGTACAGGGGACTAAGACACTTGGGGTACAGGGGACTGGGACACTCGGGGTACAGGGGACTGAGACACTCGGGGAACAAGGGACTGAGACACTCGGGGTACAGGGGAATGAGACACTCGGGGTACAGGAGACTGAGACACTCGGGGTACAGGAGACTGAGACACTCGGGGTACAGGGGACTGAGACGCTCGGGGTACAAGGGACTGACGCACGGGGTACAGGGGTCTGAGACACGGGGTACAGGGGACTGGGACACTCGGGGTACAGGGGACTGAGACACTCGGGGTACAGGGGGACTGAGACACTCTGGGTACGGGGGCTGAGCCACTCGGGGTAAGGGGACTGAGACACTCGGGGTACAGGGGACTGAGACCCTCAGGGTACAGGGAGACTGAGACACTCCGGGTACAGGGGACTGAAACACTCAGGATCCTCGGGACTGAGACACTCGGGGTACAGGGGACTGAGACACTCGGGGTACACGGGACTGAGACACTCGGGGGAAAAGGGGACTGAGACACTCGGGGTACGGCTGTCTGAGACACTCTGGGTACGGGGACTGAAACACTCAGGATCCACGGGACTGAGGCACTCGGGGTACGGGGACTGAGACACTCGGGGTACACGGGACTGAGGCACTCGTGGTACAGGGGACTGAGACACTCGGGGTACGGCTGTCTGAGACACTCTGGGTACGGGGACTGAAACACTCAGGATCTACGGGACTGAGGCACTCGGGGTACGTGGACTGGGACACTCGGGGTACAGGGGGACTGAGACACTCGAGGTACAGAGGACTGAGACACGGGGTACAGGGGGACTGAGACACTCGGGGTACAAGGGACTGAGCCACTCGGGGTACATGGGACTGAGACACTCGGGGTACACGGGACTGAGACACTCGGGGTACAGGGGACTGAGACACGGGGTACAGGGGGACTGAGACACTCGGGATACGTGGGACTGAGACACTCGGGGTACGGGGGACTGAGACACTCGAGGTACAGAGGACTGAGACACTCGAGGTACTGGGGACTGAGACACTCGGGGCACAGGGGACTGAGACACTCGGGGCACAGGGGACTGAGACACTCGGGATACAGGGGACTGAGACACTCGGGGTACAGGGGACTGAGACACTCGGGGTACAGGGGACTGGGACACTCGGGGTACAGGGGGACTGAGACACTCAAGGTACAGGGCGACCGAGACAGGCGGGGTACAGGGGACCGAGACACTCGGGGTACAGGGGACTGACACACTCGGGGTACAGGGGACTGGGACACTCGGGGTACAGGGGACTGAGACTCTCGGGGTACAGGGGACTGAGACACTCGGGGTACAGGGGACTGAGACGCTCGGGGTACAGGGGACTGAGACACGGGGTACAGGGGACTGAGAAGGGGTACTGGGGACTGGAACACTCGGGGTACAGGGGACTGAGAGACGGGGTAAATGGGACTGGGACATTCGGGGTACAGGGGACTGAGACACTCGGGGTACAGGGGAACTGAGACACTCGGGGTACGGGGCTGAGCCACTCGGGGTACGGGGACTGAGACACTCGGGGTACAGGGGACTGAAACCCTCAGGGTACAGGGGGACTGAGACACTCGGGGTACAGGGGACTGAGGCACTCGGGGTACAGGGGACTGGGACACTCGGGGTACAGGGAGACTGAGACACTCAGGGTACAGGGCGACCGAGACAGGCGGGGTACAGGGAACGAGACACTCGGGGTACAGGGGACTGAGACACTTGGGGTACAGGGGACTGGGACACTCGGGGTACAGGGGACTGAGACACTCGGGGAACAAGGGACTGAGACACTCGGGGTACAGGGGAATGAAACACTCGGGGTACAGGAGACTGAGACACTCGGGGTACAGGGGACTGAGACGCTCGGGGTACAAGGGACTGACGCACGGGGTACAGGGGACTGAGACACGGGGTACAGGGGACTGGGACACTCGGGGTACAGGGGACTGAGAGACGGGGTACAGGGGACTGGGACATTCGGGGTACAGGGGACTGAGACACTCGGGGTACAGGGGGACTGAGACACTCTGGGTACGGGGGCTGAGCCACTCGGGGTACGGGGACTGAGACACTCGGGGTACAGGGGACTGAGACCCTCAGGGTACAGGGAGACTGAGACACTCCGGGTACAGGGGACTGAAACACTCAGGATCCTCGGGACTGAGACACTCGGGGTACAGGGGACTGAGACACTCGGGGTACACGGGACTGAGACACTCGGGGTACAGGGGACTGAGACACTCGGGGTACGGCTGTCTGAGACACTCTGGGTACGGGGACTGAAACACTCAGGATCCACGGGACTGAGGCACTCGGGGTACGGGGACTGAGACACTCGGGGTACACGGGACTGAGACACTCGGGGTACAGGGGACTGAGACACTCGGGGTACGGCTGTCTGAGACACTCTGGGTACGGGGACTGAAACACTCAGGATCTACGGGACTGAGGCACTCGGGGTACGAGGACTGAGACACTCGGGGTACAGGGGACTGAGACACTCGGGGTACACGGGACTGAGACACTCGGGGTACAGGGGACTGAGACACTCTGGGTAAGGCTGTCTGAGACACTCTGGGTACGGGGACTGAGACACTCGGGGTACAGGGGACTGAGACACTTGGGGTACGGGTGACTGAGACACTCGGGGTACGGGGGACTGAGACACTCGGGGTACGGGGGGACTGAGGCACTCGGGGTACGGGTGACTGACACACTCGGGGCACAGGGGACTGAGACACTCGGGGTACAGGGGACTGAGGCACTCGGGGTACGGGGGACTGAGACACTCGGTGTACGGGGGACTGAGACACTCGGGGTACAGGGGGACTGAGACACTCGGGGTACAGGGGGACTGAGACACTCGGGATGCAGGGGACTGAGGCACTCGGGGTACAGGGGACTGAGACACTCTGGGTACAGGGGACTGAGACAATCGGGATACAGGGGACTGAGACACTCGGGGTACAGGGGACTGGGGCACTCGGGGTACAGGGGGACTGAGACACTCAGAGCACAGGGGACTGAGACACGGGGTACAGGGGACTGGGACACTCGGGTACAGGGGACTGAGAGACGGGGTACAGGGGACTGAGACACTCGGGATACACGGGACTGAGACACTCGGGGTACAGGGGACTGAAACACTCGGGGTACGGGGACTGAGACACTCGGGGTACAGGGGACTTAGACCCTCAGGGTACAAGGGGACTGAGACACTCTGGGTACAGGGGACTGAAACACTCGGGATCCACGGGACTGAGGCACTCGGGGTACGGGGACTGAGACACTCAGGGTAAGGGGACTGAGACACTCGGGGTACGCGGGACTGAGACACTCGGGGTACAGGGGACTGAGACACTCGGGGTACGGCTGTCTGAGACACTCTGGGTACGGGGACTGAAACACTCGGGATCCACGGGACTGAGGCACTCGGGGTACGGGGACTGAGACACTCGGGGTACAGGGGACTGAGACACTCGGGGTACACGGGACTAAGACACTCGGGGTACGGTGGACTGAGACACTCGGGGTACGGGGGCTGAGCCACTCGGGGTACGGGGACTGAGACACTCGGGGTACAGGGGACTTAGACCCTCAGGGTACAAGGGGACTGAGACACTCTGGGTACAGGGGACTGAAACACTCGGGATCCACGGGACTGAGACACTCGGGGTACGGGGACTTAGACACTCAGGGTAAGGGGACTGAGACACTCGGGGTACGCGGGACTGAGACACTCGGGGTACAGGGGACTGAGACACTCAGGGTACAAGGGGACTGAGACACTCTGGGTACAGGGGACTGAAACACTCGGGATCCACGGGACTGAGGCACTCGGGGTAAGGGGACTGAGACACTCGGGGTACGCGGGACTGAGACACTCGGGGTACAGGGGACTGAGACACTCGGGGTACGGCTGTCTGAGACACTCTGGGTACGGGGACTGAAACACTCGGGATCCACGGGACTGAGGCACTCGGGGTACGGGGACTGAGACACTCGGGGTACAGGGGACTGAGACACTCGGGGTACACGGGACTAAGACACTCGGGGTACGGTGGACTGAGACACTCGGGGTACGGGGGCTGAGCCACTCGGGGTACGGGGACTGAGACACTCGGGGTACAGGGGACTTAGACCCTCAGGGTACAAGGGGACTGAGACACTCTGGGTACAGGGGACTGAAACACTCGGGATCCACGGGACTGAGGCACTCGGGGTACGGGGACTTAGACACTCAGGGTAAGGGGACTGAGACACTCGGGGTACGCGGGACTGAGACACTCGGGGTACAGGGGACTGAGACACTCGGGGTACGGCTGTCTGAGACACTCTGGGTACGGGGACTGAAACACTCGGGATCCACGGGACTGAGGCACTCGGGGTACGGGGACTGAGACACTCGGGGTACAGGGAACTGAGACACTCGGGGTACACGGGACTGAGACACTCGGGGTACAGGGGACTGAGACACTCGGGGTACAGGGGACTGAGACACTTGGGGTACGGTTGACTGAGACACTCGGGGTACGGGGGACTGATACACTCGGGGTACGGGGGACTGAGGCACTCGGGGTACGGGTGACTGACACACTCGGGGCACAGGGGACTGAGACACTCGGGGTACAGGGGACTGAGGCACTCGGGGTACGGGGGACTGAGACACTCGGTGTACAGGGGACTGAGACACTCGGGGTACAGGGGAACTGAGACACTCGGGGTACGGGGGACTGAGACACTCGGTGTACGGGGGACTGAGACACTCGGGGTACAGGGTGACTGAGACATTCTGGGTACGGGGACTGAAACACTCAGGATCCACGGGACTGAGGCACTCGGGGTACGGGGGACTGAGACACTCGGGGTACGGCGGTCTGAGACACTCTGGGTACGGGGACTGAGACACTCGGGGTACAGGGGACTGAGACACTTGGGATATGGGTGACTGAGACACTCGGGGTACGGGGGACTGAGACACTCGGCGTACGGGGGAGTGAGGCACTCGGGGTACGGGTGACTGACACACTCGGGGCACAGGGGACTGAGACACTCGGGATGCAGGGGACTGAGACACTCGGGGTACGGGGGACTGAGACACTCGGTGTACGGGGGACTGAGACACTCGGGGTACAGGGGGACTGAGACACTCGAGGTACAGGGGAATGAGACACTCGGGGTACAGGAGACTGAGACACTCGGGGTACAGGAGACTGAGACACTCGGGGTACAGGGGACTGAGACGCTCGGGGTACAAGGGACTGACGCACGGGGTACAGGGGTCTGAGACACGGGGTACAGGGGACTGGGACACTCGGGGTACAGGGGACTGAGACACTTGGGGTACAGGGGGACTGAGACACTCTGGGTACGGGGGCTGAGCCACTCGGGGTAAGGGGACTGAGGTACTCGGGGTACAGGGGACTGAGACCCTCAGGGTACAGGGAGACTGAGACACTCCGGGTACAGGGGACTGAAACACTCAGGATCCTCGGGACTGAGACACTCGGGGTACAGGGGACTGAGACACTCGGGGTACACGGGACTGAGACACTCGGGGGAAAAGGGGACTGAGACACTCGGGGTACGGCTGTCTGAGACACTCTGGGTACGGGGACTGAAACACTCAGGATCCACGGGACTGAGGCACTCGGGGTACGGGGACTGAGACACTCGGGGTACACGGGACTGAGGCACTCGTGGTACAGGGGACTGAGACACTCGGGGTACGGCTGTCTGAGACACTCTGGGTACGGGGACTGAAACACTCAGGATCTACGGGACTGAGGCACTCGGGGTACGGGGACTGGGACACTCGGGGTACAGGGGGACTGAGACACTCGAGGTACAGAGGACTGAGACACGGGGTACAGGGGGACTGAGACACTCGGGGTACAAGGGACTGAGCCACTCGGGGTACATGGGACTGAGACACTCGGGGTACACGGGACTGAGACACTCGGGGTACAGGGGACTGAGACACGGGGTACAGGGGGACTGAGACACTCGGGATACGTGGGACTGAGACACTCGGGGTACGGGGGACTGAGACACTCGAGGTACAGAGGACTGAGACACTCGAGGTACTGGGGACTGAGACACTCGGGGCACAGGGGACTGAGACACTCGGGGCACAGGGGACTGAGACACTCGGCGTACGGGGGAGTGAGGCACTCGGGGTACGGGTGACTGACACACTCGGGGCACAGGGGACTGAGACACTCGGGATGCAGGGGACTGAGACACTCGGGGTACGGGGGACTGAGACACTCGGTGTACGGGGGACTGAGACACTCGGGGTACAGGGGGACTGAGACACTCGAGGTACAGGGGAATGAGACTGAGACACTCGGGGTACAGGAGACTGAGACACTCGGGGTACAGGGGACTGAGACGCTCGGGGTACAAGGGACTGACGCACGGGGTACAGGGGTCTGAGACACGGGGTACAGGGGACTGGGACACTCGGGGTACAGGGGACTGAGACACTTGGGGTACAGGGGGACTGAGACACTCTGGGTACGGGGGCTGAGCCACTCGGGGTAAGGGGACTGAGGCACTCGGGGTACAGGGGACTGAGACCCTCAGGGTACAGGGAGACTGAGACACTCCGGGTACAGGGGACTGAAACACTCAGGATCCTCGGGACTGAGACACTCGGGGTACAGGGGACTGAGACACTCGGGGTACGGCTGTCTGAGACACTCTGGGTACGGGGACTGAAACACTCAGGATCTACGGGACTGAGGCACTCGGGGTACGGGGACTGGGACACTCGGGGTACAGGGGGACTGAGACACTCGAGGTACAGAGGACTGAGACACGGGGTACAGGGGGACTGAGACACTCGGGGTACAAGGGACTGAGCCACTCGGGGTACATGGGACTGAGACACTCGGGGTACACGGGACTGAGACACTCGGGGTACGGCGGTCTGAGACACTCTGGGTACGGGGACTGAGACACTCGGGGTACAGGGGACTGAGACACTTGGGATATGGGTGACTGAGACACTCGGGGTACGGGGGACTGAGACACTCGGCGTACGGGGGAGTGAGGCACTCGGGGTACGGGTGACTGACACACTCGGGGCACAGGGGACTGAGACACTCGGGATGCAGGGGACTGAGACACTCGGGGTACGGGGGACTGAGACACTCGGTGTACGGGGGACTGAGACACTCGGGGTACAGGGGGACTGAGACACTCGAGGTACAGGGGAATGAGACACTCGGGGTACAGGAGACTGAGACACTCGGGGTACAGGAGACTGAGACACTCGGGGTACAGGGGACTGAGACGCTCGGGGTACAAGGGACTGACGCACGGGGTACAGGGGTCTGAGACACGGGGTACAGGGGACTGGGACACTCGGGGTACAGGGGACTGAGACACTTGGGGTACAGGGGGACTGAGACACTCTGGGTACGGGGGCTGAGCCACTCGGGGTAAGGGGACTGAGGTACTCGGGGTACAGGGGACTGAGACCCTCAGGGTACAGGGAGACTGAGACACTCCGGGTACAGGGGACTGAAACACTCAGGATCCTCGGGACTGAGACACTCGGGGTACAGGGGACTGAGACACTCGGGGTACACGGGACTGAGACACTCGGGGGAAAAGGGGACTGAGACACTCGGGGTACGGCTGTCTGAGACACTCTGGGTACGGGGACTGAAACACTCAGGATCCACGGGACTGAGGCACTCGGGGTACGGGGACTGAGACACTCGGGGTACACGGGACTGAGGCACTCGTGGTACAGGGGACTGAGACACTCGGGGTACGGCTGTCTGAGACACTCTGGGTACGGGGACTGAAACACTCAGGATCTACGGGACTGAGGCACTCGGGGTACGGGGACTGGGACACTCGGGGTACAGGGGGACTGAGACACTCGAGGTACAGAGGACTGAGACACGGGGTACAGGGGGACTGAGACACTCGGGGTACAAGGGACTGAGCCACTCGGGGTACATGGGACTGAGACACTCGGGGTACACGGGACTGAGACACTCGGGGTACAGGGGACTGAGACACGGGGTACAGGGGGACTGAGACACTCGGGATACGTGGGACTGAGACACTCGGGGTACGGGGGACTGAGACACTCGAGGTACAGAGGACTGAGACACTCGAGGTACTGGGGACTGAGACACTCGGGGCACAGGGGACTGAGACACTCGGGGCACAGGGGACTGAGACACTCGGCGTACGGGGGAGTGAGGCACTCGGGGTACGGGTGACTGACACACTCGGGGCACAGGGGACTGAGACACTCGGGATGCAGGGGACTGAGACACTCGGGGTACGGGGGACTGAGACACTCGGTGTACGGGGGACTGAGACACTCGGGGTACAGGGGGACTGAGACACTCGAGGTACAGGGGAATGAGACTGAGACACTCGGGGTACAGGAGACTGAGACACTCGGGGTACAGGGGACTGAGACGCTCGGGGTACAAGGGACTGACGCACGGGGTACAGGGGTCTGAGACACGGGGTACAGGGGACTGGGACACTCGGGGTACAGGGGACTGAGACACTTGGGGTACAGGGGGACTGAGACACTCTGGGTACGGGGGCTGAGCCACTCGGGGTAAGGGGACTGAGGCACTCGGGGTACAGGGGACTGAGACCCTCAGGGTACAGGGAGACTGAGACACTCCGGGTACAGGGGACTGAAACACTCAGGATCCTCGGGACTGAGACACTCGGGGTACAGGGGACTGAGACACTCGGGGTACGGCTGTCTGAGACACTCTGGGTACGGGGACTGAAACACTCAGGATCTACGGGACTGAGGCACTCGGGGTACGGGGACTGGGACACTCGGGGTACAGGGGGACTGAGACACTCGAGGTACAGAGGACTGAGACACGGGGTACAGGGGGACTGAGACACTCGGGGTACAAGGGACTGAGCCACTCGGGGTACATGGGACTGAGACACTCGGGGTACACGGGACTGAGACACTCGGGGTACAGGGGACTGAGACACGGGGTACAGGGGGACTGAGACACTCGGGATACGTGGGACTGAGACACTCGGGGTACGGGGGACTGAGACACTCGAGGTACAGAGGACTGAGACACTCGAGGTACAGGGGACTGAGACCCTCGAGGTACAGAGGACTGAGACACTCGGGGTACGGGGGACTGAGACACTCGGGGTACGGGGGACTGAGACACTCGAGGTACAGAGGACTGAGACACTCGAGGTACAGAGGACTGAGACACTCGGGGTACGGGGGACTGAGACACTCGGGGTACGGGGGACTGAGACACTCGAGGTACAGAGGACTGAGACACTCGGGGTACGGGGGACTGAGACACTCGGGGTACGGGGGACTGAGACACTCGAGGTACAGAGGACTGAGACACTCGAGGTACTGGGGACTGAGACACTCGGGGCACAGGGGACTGAGACACTCGGGGTACAGGGGACTGGGACACTCGGGGTACAGGGGGACTGAGACACTCAAGGTACAGGGGACTGAGACGCTCGGGGTACAGGGGACTGAGACACGGGGTACAGGGGACTGAGAAGGGGTACTGGGGACTGGAACACTCGGGGTACGGCTGTCTGAGACACTCTGGGTACGGGGACTGAAACACTCAGGATCCACGGGACTGAGGCACTCGGGGTACGGGGACTGAGACATTCGGGGTACACGGGACTGAGACACTCGGGGTACAGGGGACTGAGACACTCGGGGTACGGCTGTCTGAGACACTCTGGGTACGGGGACTGAAACACTCAGGATCTACGGGACTGAGGCACTCGGGGTACGGGGACTGAGACACTCGGGGTACAGGGGACTGAGACACTCGGGGTACACGGGACTGAGACACTCGGGGTACAGGGGACTGAGACACTCTGGGTACGGCTGTCTGAGACACTCTGGGTACGGGGACTGAGACACTCGGGGTACAGGGGACTGAGACACTTGGGGTACGGGTGACTGAGACACTCGGGGTACGGGGGACTGAGACACTCGGGGTACGGGGGACTGAGGCACTCGGGGTACGGGTGACTGACACACTCGGGGCACAGGGGACTGAGACACTCGGGGTACAGGGGACTGAGGCACTCGGGGTACGGGGGACTGAGACACTCGGTGTACGGGGGACTGAGACACTCGGGGTACAGGGGGACTGAGACACTCGGGGTACAGGGGGACTGAGACACTCGGGATGCAGGGGACTGAGACACTCGGGGTACAGGGGACTGAGACACTCGGGGTACAGGGGACTGAGACAATCGGGATACAGGGGACTGAGACACTCGGGGTACAGGGGACTGGGGCACTCGGGGTACAGGGGGACTGAGACACTCAGAGCACAGGGGACTGAGACACGGGGTACAGGGGACTGGGACACTCGGGTACAGGGGACTGAGAGACGGGGTACAGGGGACTGAGACACTCGGGATACACGGGACTGAGACACTCGGGGTACAGGGGACTGAGACACTGGGTTCAGGGGGACTAAGACACTCGGGGTACGGTGGACTGAGACACTCGGGGTACGGGGGCTGAGCCACTCGGGGTACGGGGACTGAGACACTCGGGGTACAGGGGACTTAGACCCTCAGGGTACAAGGGGACTGAGACACTCTGGGTACAGGGGACTGAAACACTCGGGATCCACGGGACTGAGGCACTCGGGGTACGGGGACTGAGACACTCGGGGTACAGGGGACTGAGACACTCGGGGTACACGGGACTGAGACACTCGGGGTACAGGGGACTGAGACACTCGGGGTACGGCTGTCTGAGACACTCTGGGTACGGGGACCGAGACACTCGGGGTACAGGGGACTGAGACACTTGGGGTACGGTTGACTGAGACACTCGGGGTACGGGGGACTGATACACTCGGGGTACGGGGGACTGAGGCACTCGGGGTACGGGTGACTGACACACTCGGGGCACAGGGGACTGAGACACTCGGGGTACAGGGGACTGAGGCACTCGGGGTACGGGGGACTGAGACACTCGGTGTACAGGGGACTGAGACACTCGGGGTACAGGGGAACTGAGACACTCGGGGTACGGGGGACTGAGACACTCGGTGTACGGGGGACTGAGACACTCGGGGTACAGGGTGACTGAGACATTCTGGGTACGGGGACTGAAACACTCAGGATCCACGGGACTGAGGCACTCGGGGTACGGGGACTGAGACACTCGGGGTACAGGGGACTGAGACACTCGGGGTACACGGGAACTGAGACACTCGGGGTACAGGGGACTGAGACACTCGGGGTACGGCGGTCTGAGACACTCTGGGTACGGGGACTGAGACACTCGGGGTACAGGGGACTGAGACACTTGGGATATGGGTGACTGAGACACTCGGGGTACGGGGGACTGAGACACTCGGCGTACGGGGGAGTGAGGCACTCGGGGTACGGGTGACTGACACACTCGGGGCACAGGGGACTGAGACACTCGGGATGCAGGGGACTGAGACACTCGGGGTACGGGGGACTGAGACACTCGGTGTACGGGGGACTGAGACACTCGGGGTACAGGGGGACTGAGACACTCGAGGTACAGGGGGACTGAGACACTCGGGATGCTGCGGACTGAGACACTCGGGGTACAGGGGACTGAGACACTCGGGGTACAGGGGACTGAGACACTCGGGATACAGGGGACTGAGACACTCGGGGTACAGGGGACTGGGGCACTCGGGGTACAGGGGGACTGAGACACTCAGAGCACAGGGGACTGAGACACGGGGTACAGGGGACTGGGACACTCGGGTACAGGGGACTGAGAGACGGGGTACAGGGGACTGAGACACTCGGGATACACGGGACTGAGACACTCGGGGTACAGGGGACTGAGACACTGGGTTCAGGGGGACTAAGACACTCGGGGTACGGTGGACTGAGACACTCGGGGTACGGGGGCTGAGCCACTCGGGGTACGGGGACTGAGACACTCGGGGTACAGGGGACTTAGACCCTCAGGGTACAAGGGGACTGAGACACTCTGGGTACAGGGGACTGAAACACTCGGGATCCACGGGACTGAGACACTCGGGGTACGGGAACTGAGACACTCGGGGTACAGGGGACTGAGACACTCGGGGTACACGGGACTGAGACACTCGGGGTACAGGGGACTGAGACACTCGGGGTACGGCTGTCTGAGACACTCTGGGTACGGGGACTGAGACACTCGGGGTACAGTGGACTGAGACACGGGGTACAGGGGACTGTGACACTCAGGTACAGGGGACTGAGAGACGGGGTACAGGGGACTGAGACACTCGGGATACACGGGACTGAGACACTCGGGGTACAGGGGACTGAGACACTGGGTTCAGGGGGACTAAGACACTCGGGGTACGGTGGACTGAGACACTCGGGGTACGGGGGCTGAGCCACTCGGGGTACGGGGACTGAGACACTCGGGGTACAGGGGACTTAGACCCTCAGGGTACAAGGGGACTGAGACACTCTGGGTACAGGGGACTGAAACACTCGGGATCCACGGGACTGAGGCACTCGGGGTACGGGGACTGAGACACTCAGGGTAAGGGGACTGAGACACTCGGGGTACACGGGACTGAGACACTCGGGGTACAGGGGACTGAGACACTCGGGGTACGGCTGTCTGAGACACTCTGGGTACGGGGACTGAAACACTCGGGATCCACGGGACTGAGGCACTCGGGGTACGGGGACTGAGACACTCGGGGTACAGGGGACTGAGACACTCGGGGTACACGGGACTGAGACACTCGGGGTACAGGGGACTGAGACACTCGGGGTACGGCTGTCTGAGACACTCTGGGTACGGGGACCGAGACACTCGGGGTACAGGGGACTGAGACACTTGGGGTACGGTTGACTGAGACACTCGGGGTACGGGGGACTGATACACTCGGGGTACGGGGGACTGAGGCACTCGGGGTACGGGTGACTGACACACTCGGGGCACAGGGGACTGAGACACTCGGGGTACAGGGGACTGAGGCACTCGGGGTACGGGGGACTGAGACACTCGGTGTACAGGGGACTGAGACACTCGGGGTACAGGGGAACTGAGACACTCGGGGTACGGGGGACTGAGACACTCGGTGTACGGGGGACTGAGACACTCGGGGTACAGGGTGACTGAGACATTCTGGGTACGGGGACTGAAACACTCAGGATCCACGGGACTGAGGCACTCGGGGTACGGGGACTGAGACACTCGGGGTACAGGGGACTGAGACACTCGGGGTACACGGGAACTGAGACACTCGGGGTACAGGGGACTGAGACACTCGGGGTACGGCGGTCTGAGACACTCTGGGTACGGGGACTGAGACACTCGGGGTACAGGGGACTGAGACACTTGGGATATGGGTGACTGAGACACTCGGGGTACGGGGGACTGAGACACTCGGCGTACGGGGGAGTGAGGCACTCGGGGTACGGGTGACTGACACACTCGGGGCACAGGGGACTGAGACACTCGGGATGCAGGGGACTGAGACACTCGGGGTACGGGGGACTGAGACACTCGGTGTACGGGGGACTGAGACACTCGGGGTACAGGGGGACTGAGACACTCGAGGTACAGGGGGACTGAGACACTCGGGATGCAGGGGACTGAGACACTCGGTGTACAGGGGACTGAGACACTCGGGGTACAGGGGACTGAGACACTCGGGATACAGGGGACTGAGACACTCGGGGTACAGGGGACTGGGGCACTCGGGGTACAGGGGGACTGAGACACTCAGAGCACAGGGGACTGAGACACGGGGTACAGGGGACTTGGACACTCGGGGTACAGGGGACTGAGAGACGGGGTACAGGGGACTGAGACACTCGGGATACACGGGACTGAGACACTCGGGGTACAGGGGACTGAGACACTCGGGATACAGGGGACTGAGACACTCGGGGTACAGGGGACTGGGGCACTCGGGGTACAGGGGGACTGAGACACTCAGAGCACAGGGGACTGAGACACGGGGTACAGGGGACTGGGACACTCGGGTACAGGGGACTGAGAGACGGGGTACAGGGGACTGAGACACTCGGGATACACGGGACTGAGACACTCGGGGTACAGGGGACTGAGACACTGGGTTCAGGGGGACTAAGACACTCGGGGTACGGTGGACTGAGACACTCGGGGTACGGGGGCTGAGCCACTCGGGGTACGGGGACTGAGACACTCGGGGTACAGGGGACTTAGACCCTCAGGGTACAAGGGGACTGAGACACTCTGGGTACAGGGGACTGAAACACTCGGGATCCACGGGACTGAGGCACTCGGGGTACGGGGACTGAGACACTCAGGGTAAGGGGACTGAGACACTCGGGGTACACGGGACTGTGACACTCGGGGTACAGGGGATTGAGACACTCGGGGTACGGCTGTCTGAGACACTCTGGGTACGGGGACTGAAACACTCGGGATCCACAGGACTGAGGCACTCGGGGTACGGGGACTGAGACACTCGGGGTACAGGGGACTGAGACACTCGGGGTACACGGGACTGAGACACTCGGGGTACAGGGGACTGAGACACTCGGGGTACGGCTGTCTGAGACACTCTGGGTACGGGGACTGAGACACTCGGGGTACGGGGGACTGAGGCACTCGGGGTACAGGGGGACTGAGACACTCGGGGTACAGGGGACTGAGGCACTCGGGGTACGGGGGACTGAGACACTCGGTGTACGGGGGACTGAGACACTCGGGGTACAGGGGGACTGAGACACTCGGGGTACAGGGGGACTGAGACACTCGGGATGCAGGGGACTGAGACACTCGGTGTACAGGGGACTGAGACACTCGGGGTACAGGGGACTGAGACACTCGGGATACAGGGGACTGAGACACTCAGGGGACTGGGGCACTCGGGGTACAGGGGGACTGAGACACTCAGAGCACAGGGGACTGAGACACGGGGTACAGGGGACTTGGACACTCGGGGTACAGGGGACTGAGAGACGGGGTACAGGGGACTGAGACACTCGGGATACACGGGACTGAGACACTCGGGGTACAGGGGACTGAGACACTGGGTTCCGGGGGACTAAGACACTCGGGGTACGGTGGACTGAGACACTCGGGGTACGGGGGCTGAGCCACTCGGGGTACGGGGACTGAGACACTCGGGGTACAGGGGACTTAGACCCTCAGGGTACAAGGGGACTGAGACACTCTGGGTACAGGGGACTGAAACACTCGGGATCCACGGGACTGAGGCACTCGGGGTACGGGGACTGAGACACTCGGGGTAAGGGGACTGAGACACTCGGGGTACACGGGACTGAGACACTCGGGATCCACGGGACTGAGGCACTCGGGGTACGGGGACTGAGACACTCGGGGTACAGGGGACTGAGACCCTCAGGGTACAGGGAGACTGAGACACTGGGTTCAGGGGGACTAAGACACTCGGGGTACGGTGGACTGAGACACTCGGGGTACGGGGGCTGAGCCACTCGGGGTACGGGGACTGAGACACTCGGGGTACAGGGGACTTAGACCCTCAGGGTACAAGGGGACTGAGACACTCTGGGTACAGGGGACTGAAACACTCGGGATCCACGGGACTGAGGCACTCGGGGTACGGGGACTGAGACACTCAGGGTAAGGGGACTGAGACACTCGGGGTACACGGGACTGAGACACTCGGGGTACAGGGGACTGAGCCACTCGGGGTACGGCTGTCTGAGACACTCTGGGTACGGGGACTGAAACACTCGGGATCCACGGGACTGAGGCACTCGGGGTACGGGGACTGAGACACTCGGGGTACAGGGGACTGAGACACTCGGGGTACACGGGACTGAGACACTCGGGGTACAGGGGACTGAGACACTCGGGGTACGGCTGTCTGAGACACTCTGGGTACGGGGACCGAGACACTCGGGGTACAGGGGACTGAGACACTTGGGGTACGGTTGACTGAGACACTCGGGGTACGGGGGACTGATACACTCGGGGTACGGGGGACTGAGGCACTCGGGGTACGGGTGACTGACACACTCGGGGCACAGGGGACTGAGACACTCGGGGTACAGGGGACTGAGGCACTCGGGGTACGGGGGACTGAGACACTCGGTGTACAGGGGACTGAGACACTCGGGGTACAGGGGAACTGAGACACTCGGGGTACGGGGGACTGAGACACTCGGTGTACGGGGGACTGAGACACTCGGGGTACAGGGTGACTGAGACATTCTGGGTACGGGGACTGAAACACTCAGGATCCACGGGACTGAGGCACTCGGGGTACGGGGACTGAGACACTCGGGGTACAGGGGACTGAGACACTCGGGGTACACGGGAACTGAGACACTCGGGGTACAGGGGACTGAGACACTCGGGGTACGGCGGTCTGAGACACTCTGGGTACGGGGACTGAGACACTCGGGGTACAGGGGACTGAGACACTTGGGATATGGGTGACTGAGACACTCGGGGTACGGGGGACTGAGACACTCGGCGTACGGGGGAGTGAGGCACTCGGGGTACGGGTGACTGACACACTCGGGGCACAGGGGACTGAGACACTCGGGATGCAGGGGACTGAGACACTCGGGGTACGGGGGACTGAGACACTCGGTGTACGGGGGACTGAGACACTCGGGGTACAGGGGGACTGAGACACTCGAGGTACAGGGGGACTGAGACACTCGGGATGCTGCGGACTGAGACACTCGGGGTACAGGGGACTGAGACACTCGGGGTACAGGGGACTGAGACACTCGGGATACAGGGGACTGAGACACTCGGGGTACAGGGGACTGGGGCACTCGGGGTACAGGGGGACTGAGACACTCAGAGCACAGGGGACTGAGACACGGGGTACAGGGGACTGGGACACTCGGGTACAGGGGACTGAGAGACGGGGTACAGGGGACTGAGACACTCGGGATACACGGGACTGAGACACTCGGGGTACAGGGGACTGAGACACTGGGTTCAGGGGGACTAAGACACTCGGGGTACGGTGGACTGAGACACTCGGGGTACGGGGGCTGAGCCACTCGGGGTACGGGGACTGAGACACTCGGGGTACAGGGGACTTAGACCCTCAGGGTACAAGGGGACTGAGACACTCTGGGTACAGGGGACTGAAACACTCGGGATCCACGGGACTGAGGCACTCGGGGTACGGGGACTGAGACACTCAGGGTAAGGGGACTGAGACACTCGGGGTACACGGGACTGAGACACTCGGGGTACAGGGGACTGAGACACTCGGGGTACGGCTGTCTGAGACACTCTGGGTACGGGGACTGAAACACTCGGGATCCACGGGACTGAGGCACTCGGGGTACGGGGACTGAGACACTCGGGGTACAGGGGACTGAGACACTCGGGGTACACGGGACTGAGACACTCGGGGTACAGGGGACTGAGACACTCGGGGTACGGCTGTCTGAGACACTCTGGGTACGGGGACCGAGACACTCGGGGTACAGGGGACTGAGACACTTGGGGTACGGTTGACTGAGACACTCGGGGTACGGGGGACTGATACACTCGGGGTACGGGGGACTGAGGCACTCGGGGTACGGGTGACTGACACACTCGGGGCACAGGGGACTGAGACACTCGGGGTACAGGGGACTGAGGCACTCGGGGTACGGGGGACTGAGACACTCGGTGTACAGGGGACTGAGACACTCGGGGTACAGGGGAACTGAGACACTCGGGGTACGGGGGACTGAGACACTCGGTGTACGGGGGACTGAGACACTCGGGGTACAGGGTGACTGAGACATTCTGGGTACGGGGACTGAAACACTCAGGATCCACGGGACTGAGGCACTCGGGGTACGGGGACTGAGACACTCGGGGTACAGGGGACTGAGACACTCGGGGTACACGGGAACTGAGACACTCGGGGTACAGGGGACTGAGACACTCGGGGTACGGCGGTCTGAGACACTCTGGGTACGGGGACTGAGACACTCGGGGTACAGGGGACTGAGACACTTGGGATATGGGTGACTGAGACACTCGGGGTACGGGGGACTGAGACACTCGGCGTACGGGGGAGTGAGGCACTCGGGGTACGGGTGACTGACACACTCGGGGCACAGGGGACTGAGACACTCGGGATGCAGGGGACTGAGACACTCGGGGTACGGGGGACTGAGACACTCGGTGTACGGGGGACTGAGACACTCGGGGTACAGGGGGACTGAGACACTCGAGGTACAGGGGGACTGAGACACTCGGGATGCTGCGGACTGAGACACTCGGGGTACAGGGGACTGAGACACTCGGGGTACAGGGGACTGAGACACTCGGGATACAGGGGACTGAGACACTCGGGGTACAGGGGACTGGGGCACTCGGGGTACAGGGGGACTGAGACACTCAGAGCACAGGGGACTGAGACACGGGGTACAGGGGACTGGGACACTCGGGTACAGGGGACTGAGAGACGGGGTACAGGGGACTGAGACACTCGGGATACACGGGACTGAGACACTCGGGGTACAGGGGACTGAGACACTGGGTTCAGGGGGACTAAGACACTCGGGGTACGGTGGACTGAGACACTCGGGGTACGGGGGCTGAGCCACTCGGGGTACGGGGACTGAGACACTCGGGGTACAGGGGACTTAGACCCTCAGGGTACAAGGGGACTGAGACACTCTGGGTACAGGGGACTGAAACACTCGGGATCCACGGGACTGAGACACTCGGGGTACGGGAACTGAGACACTCGGGGTACAGGGGACTGAGACACTCGGGGTACACGGGACTGAGACACTCGGGGTACAGGGGACTGAGACACTCGGGGTACGGCTGTCTGAGACACTCTGGGTACGGGGACTGAGACACTCGGGGTACAGTGGACTGAGACACGGGGTACAGGGGACTGTGACACTCAGGTACAGGGGACTGAGAGACGGGGTACAGGGGACTGAGACACTCGGGATACACGGGACTGAGACACTCGGGGTACAGGGGACTGAGACACTGGGTTCAGGGGGACTAAGACACTCGGGGTACGGTGGACTGAGACACTCGGGGTACGGGGGCTGAGCCACTCGGGGTACGGGGACTGAGACACTCGGGGTACAGGGGACTTAGACCCTCAGGGTACAAGGGGACTGAGACACTCTGGGTACAGGGGACTGAAACACTCGGGATCCACGGGACTGAGGCACTCGGGGTACGGGGACTGAGACACTCAGGGTAAGGGGACTGAGACACTCGGGGTACACGGGACTGAGACACTCGGGGTACAGGGGACTGAGACACTCGGGGTACGGCTGTCTGAGACACTCTGGGTACGGGGACTGAAACACTCGGGATCCACGGGACTGAGGCACTCGGGGTACGGGGACTGAGACACTCGGGGTACAGGGGACTGAGACACTCGGGGTACACGGGACTGAGACACTCGGGGTACAGGGGACTGAGACACTCGGGGTACGGCTGTCTGAGACACTCTGGGTACGGGGACCGAGACACTCGGGGTACAGGGGACTGAGACACTTGGGGTACGGTTGACTGAGACACTCGGGGTACGGGGGACTGATACACTCGGGGTACGGGGGACTGAGGCACTCGGGGTACGGGTGACTGACACACTCGGGGCACAGGGGACTGAGACACTCGGGGTACAGGGGACTGAGGCACTCGGGGTACGGGGGACTGAGACACTCGGTGTACAGGGGACTGAGACACTCGGGGTACAGGGGAACTGAGACACTCGGGGTACGGGGGACTGAGACACTCGGTGTACGGGGGACTGAGACACTCGGGGTACAGGGTGACTGAGACATTCTGGGTACGGGGACTGAAACACTCAGGATCCACGGGACTGAGGCACTCGGGGTACGGGGACTGAGACACTCGGGGTACAGGGGACTGAGACACTCGGGGTACACGGGAACTGAGACACTCGGGGTACAGGGGACTGAGACACTCGGGGTACGGCGGTCTGAGACACTCTGGGTACGGGGACTGAGACACTCGGGGTACAGGGGACTGAGACACTTGGGATATGGGTGACTGAGACACTCGGGGTACGGGGGACTGAGACACTCGGCGTACGGGGGAGTGAGGCACTCGGGGTACGGGTGACTGACACACTCGGGGCACAGGGGACTGAGACACTCGGGATGCAGGGGACTGAGACACTCGGGGTACGGGGGACTGAGACACTCGGTGTACGGGGGACTGAGACACTCGGGGTTCCGGGGGACTGAGACACTCGAGGTACAGGGGGACTGAGACACTCGGGATGCAGGGGACTGAGACACTCGGTGTACAGGGGACTGAGACACTCGGGGTACAGGGGACTGAGACACTCGGGATACAGGGGACTGAGACACTCGGGGTACAGGGGACTGGGGCACTCGGGGTACAGGGGGACTGAGACACTCAGAGCACAGGGGACTGAGACACGGGGTACAGGGGACTTGGACACTCGGGGTACAGGGGACTGAGAGACGGGGTACAGGGGACTGAGACACTCGGGATACACGGGACTGAGACACTCGGGGTACAGGGGACTGAGACACTCGGGATACAGGGGACTGAGACACTCGGGGTACAGGGGACTGGGGCACTCGGGGTACAGGGGGACTGAGACACTCAGAGCACAGGGGACTGAGACACGGGGTACAGGGGACTGGGACACTCGGGTACAGGGGACTGAGAGACGGGGTACAGGGGACTGAGACACTCGGGATACACGGGACTGAGACACTCGGGGTACAGGGGACTGAGACACTGGGTTCAGGGGGACTAAGACACTCGGGGTACGGTGGACTGAGACACTCGGGGTACGGGGGCTGAGCCACTCGGGGTACGGGGACTGAGACACTCGGGGTACAGGGGACTTAGACCCTCAGGGTACAAGGGGACTGAGACACTCTGGGTACAGGGGACTGAAACACTCGGGATCCACGGGACTGAGGCACTCGGGGTACGGGGACTGAGACACTCAGGGTAAGGGGACTGAGACACTCGGGGTACACGGGACTGTGACACTCGGGGTACAGGGGATTGAGACACTCGGGGTACGGCTGTCTGAGACACTCTGGGTACGGGGACTGAAACACTCGGGATCCACGGGACTGAGGCACTCGGGGTACGGGGACTGAGACACTCGGGGTACAGGGGACTGAGACACTCGGGGTACACGGGACTGAGACACTCGGGGTACAGGGGACTGAGACACTCGGGGTACGGCTGTCTGAGACACTCTGGGTACGGGGACTGAGACACTCGGGGTACGGGGGACTGAGGCACTCGGGGTACAGGGGGACTGAGACACTCGGGGTACAGGGGACTGAGGCACTCGGGGTACGGGGGACTGAGACACTCGGTGTACGGGGGACTGAGACACTCGGGGTACAGGGGGACTGAGACACTCGGGGTACAGGGGGACTGAGACACTCGGGATGCAGGGGACTGAGACACTCGGTGTACAGGGGACTGAGACACTCGGGGTACAGGGGACTGAGACACTCGGGATACAGGGGACTGAGACACTCAGGGGACTGGGGCACTCGGGGTACAGGGGGACTGAGACACTCAGAGCACAGGGGACTGAGACACGGGGTACAGGGGACTTGGACACTCGGGGTACAGGGGACTGAGAGACGGGGTACAGGGGACTGAGACACTCGGGATACACGGGACTGAGACACTCGGGGTACAGGGGACTGAGACACTGGGTTCCGGGGGACTAAGACACTCGGGGTACGGTGGACTGAGACACTCGGGGTACGGGGGCTGAGCCACTCGGGGTACGGGGACTGAGACACTCGGGGTACAGGGGACTTAGACCCTCAGGGTACAAGGGGACTGAGACACTCTGGGTACAGGGGACTGAAACACTCGGGATCCACGGGACTGAGGCACTCGGGGTACGGGGACTGAGACACTCGGGGTAAGGGGACTGAGACACTCGGGGTACACGGGACTGAGACACTCGGGATCCACGGGACTGAGGCACTCGGGGTACGGGGACTGAGACACTCGGGGTACAGGGGACTGAGACCCTCAGGGTACAGGGAGACTGAGACACTCCGGGTGCAGGGGACTGAAACACTCAGGATCCTCGGGACTGAGACACTCGGGGTACAGGGGACTGAGACACTCGGGGTACACGGGACTGAGACACTCGGGGGAAAAGGGGACTGAGACACTCGGGGTACGGCTGTCTGAGACACTCTGGGTACGGGGACTGAAACACTCAGGATCCACGGGACTGAGGCACTCGGGGTACGGGGACTGAGACACTCGGGGTACAGGGGACTGAGACACTCGGGGTACACGGGACTGAGACACTCGGGGTACAGGGGACTGAGACACTCGGGGTACGGCTGTCTGAGACACTCTGGGTACGGGGACCGAGACACTCGGGGTACAGGGGACTGAGACACTTGGGGTACGGTTGACTGAGACACTCGGGGTACGGGGGACTGATACACTCGGGGTACGGGGGACTGAGGCACTCGGGGTACGGGTGACTGACACACTCGGGGCACAGGGGACTGAGACACTCGGGGTACAGGGGACTGAGGCACTCGGGGTACGGGGGACTGAGACACTCGGTGTACAGGGGACTGAGACACTCGGGGTACAGGGGAACTGAGACACTCGGGGTACGGGGGACTGAGACACTCGGTGTACGGGGGACTGAGACACTCGGGGTACAGGGTGACTGAGACATTCTGGGTACGGGGACTGAAACACTCAGGATCCACGGGACTGAGGCACTCGGGGTACGGGGACTGAGACACTCGGGGTACAGGGGACTGAGACACTCGGGGTACACGGGAACTGAGACACTCGGGGTACAGGGGACTGAGACACTCGGGGTACGGCGGTCTGAGACACTCTGGGTACGGGGACTGAGACACTCGGGGTACAGGGGACTGAGACACTTGGGATATGGGTGACTGAGACACTCGGGGTACGGGGGACTGAGACACTCGGCGTACGGGGGAGTGAGGCACTCGGGGTACGGGTGACTGACACACTCGGGGCACAGGGGACTGAGACACTCGGGATGCAGGGGACTGAGACACTCGGGGTACGGGGGACTGAGACACTCGGTGTACGGGGGACTGAGACACTCGGGGTACAGGGGGACTGAGACACTCGAGGTACAGGGGGACTGAGACACTCGGGATGCAGCGGACTGAGACACTCGGGGTACAGGGGACTGAGACACTCGGGGTACAGGGGACTGAGACACTCGGGGTACAGGGGACTGGGGCACTCGGGGTACAGGGGGACTGAGACACTCAGAGCACAGGGGACTGAGACACGGGGTACAGGGGACTGGGACACTCGGGTACAGGGGACTGAGAGACGGGGTACAGGGGACTGAGACACTCGGGATACACGGGACTGAGACACTCGGGGTACAGGGGACTGAGACACTGGGTTCAGGGGGACTAAGACACTCGGGGTACGGTGGACTGAGACACTCGGGGTACGGGGGCTGAGCCACTCGGGGTACGGGGACTGAGACACTCGGGGTACAGGGGACTTAGACCCTCAGGGTACAAGGGGACTGAGACACTCTGGGTACAGGGGACTGAAACACTCGGGATCCACGGGACTGAGACACTCGGGGTACGGGAACTGAGACACTCGGGGTACAGGGGACTGAGACACTCGGGGTACACGGGACTGAGACACTCGGGGTACAGGGGACTGAGACACTCGGGGTACGGCTGTCTGAGACACTCTGGGTACGGGGACTGAGACACTCGGGGTACAGTGGACTGAGACACGGGGTACAGGGGACTGGGACACTCAGGTACAGGGGACTGAGAGACGGGGTACAGGGGACTGAGACACTCGGGATACACGGGACTGAGACACTCGGGGTACAGGGGACTGAGACACTGGGTTCAGGGGGACTAAGACACTCGGGGTACGGTGGACTGAGACACTCGGGGTACGGGGGCTGAGCCACTCGGGGTACGGGGACTGAGACACTCGGGGTACAGGGGACTTAGACCCTCAGGGTACAAGGGGACTGAGACACTCTGGGTACAGGGGACTGAAACACTCGGGATCCACGGGACTGAGGCACTCGGCGTACGGGGACTGAGACACTCAGGGTAAGGGGACTGAGACACTCGGGGTACACGGGACTGTGACACTCGGGGTACAGGGTATTGAGACACTCGGGGTACGGCTGTCTGAGACACTCTGGGTACGGGGACTGAAACACTCGGGATCCACGGGACTGAGGCACTCGGGGTACGGGGACTGAGACACTCGGGGTACAGGGAACTGAGACACTCGGGGTACACGGGACTGAGACACTCGGGGTACAGGGGACTGAGACACTCGGGGTACGGCTGTCTGAGACACTCTGGGTACGGGGACTGAGACACTCGGGGTACAGGGGACTGAGACACTTGGGGTACGGGTGACTGAGACACTCGGGGTACGGGGGACTGAGACACTCGGGGTACGGGGGACTGAGGCACTCGGGGTACAGGGGGACTGAGACACTCGGGGTACAGGGGACTGAGGCACTCGGGGTACGGGGGACTGAGACACTCGGTGTACGGGGGACTGAGACACTCGGGGTACAGGGGGACTGAGACACTCGGGGTACAGGGGGACTGAGACACTCGGGATGCAGGGGACTGAGACACTCGGTGTACAGGGGACTGAGACACTCGGGGTACAGGGGACTGAGACACTCGGGATACAGGGGACTGAGACACTCGGGGTACAGGGGACTGGGGCACTCGGGGTACAGGGGGACTGAGACACTCAGAGCACAGGGGACTGAGACACGGGGTACAGGGGACTTGGACACTCGGGGTACAGGGGACTGAGAGACGGGGTACAGGGGACTGAGACACTCGGGATACACGGGACTGAGACACTCGGGGTACAGGGGACTGAGACACTCGGGATACAGGGGACTGAGACACTCGGGGTACAGGGGACTGGGGCACTCGGGGTACAGGGGGACTGAGACACTCAGAGCACAGGGGACTGAGACACGGGGTACAGGGGACTGGGACACTCGGGTACAGGGGACTGAGAGACGGGGTACAGGGGACTGAGACACTCGGGATACACGGGACTGAGACACTCGGGGTACAGGGGACTGAGACACTGGGTTCAGGGGGACTAAGACACTCGGGGTACGGTGGACTGAGACACTCGGGGTACGGGGGCTGAGCCACTCGGGGTACGGGGACTGAGACACTCGGGGTACAGGGGACTTAGACCCTCAGGGTACAAGGGGACTGAGACACTCTGGGTACAGGGGACTGAAACACTCGGGATCCACGGGACTGAGGCACTCGGGGTACGGGGACTGAGACACTCAGGGTAAGGGGACTGAGACACTCGGGGTACACGGGACTGTGACACTCGGGGTACAGGGGATTGAGACACTCGGGGTACGGCTGTCTGAGACACTCTGGGTACGGGGACTGAAACACTCAGGATCCACGGGACTGAGGCACTCGGGGTACGGGGACTGAGACACTCGGGGTACAGGGGACTGAGACACTCGGGGTACACGGGACTGAGACACTCGGGGTACAGGGGACTGAGACACTCGGGGTACGGCTGTCTGAGACACTCTGGGTACGGGGACTGAGACACTCGGGGTACGGGGGACTGAGGCACTCGGGGTACAGGGGGACTGAGACACTCGGGGTACAGGGGACTGAGGCACTCGGGGTACGGGGGACTGAGACACTCGGTGTACGGGGGACTGAGACACTCGGGGTACAGGGGGACTGAGACACTCGGGGTACAGGGGGACTGAGACACTCGGGATGCAGGGGACTGAGACACTCGGTGTACAGGGGACTGAGACACTCGGGGTACAGGGGACTGAGACACTCGGGATACAGGGGACTGAGACACTCAGGGGACTGGGGCACTCGGGGTACAGGGGGACTGAGACACTCAGAGCACAGGGGACTGAGACACGGGGTACAGGGGACTTGGACACTCGGGGTACAGGGGACTGAGAGACGGGGTACAGGGGACTGAGACACTCGGGATACACGGGACTGAGACACTCGGGGTACAGGGGACTGAGACACTGGGTTCCGGGGGACTAAGACACTCGGGGTACGGTGGACTGAGACACTCGGGGTACGGGGGCTGAGCCACTCGGGGTACGGGGACTGAGACACTCGGGGTACAGGGGACTTAGACCCTCAGGGTACAAGGGGACTGAGACACTCTGGGTACAGGGGACTGAAACACTCGGGATCCACGGGACTGAGGCACTCGGGGTACGGGGACTGAGACACTCGGGGTAAGGGGACTGAGACACTCGGGGTACACGGGACTGAGACACTCGGGATCCACGGGACTGAGGCACTCGGGGTACGGGGACTGAGACACTCGGGGTACAGGGGACTGAGACCCTCAGGGTACAGGGAGACTGAGACACTCCGGGTACAGGGGACTGAAACACTCAGGATCCTCGGGACTGAGACACTCGGGGTACAGGGGACTGAGACACTCGGGGTACACGGGACTGAGACACTCGGGGGAAAAGGGGACTGAGACACTCGGGGTACGGCTGTCTGAGACACTCTGGGTACGGGGACTGAAACACTCAGGATCCACGGGACTGAGGCACTCGGGGTACGGGGACTGAGACACTCGGGGTACACGGGACTGAGGCACTCGTGGTACAGGGGACTGAGACACTCGGGGTACGGCTGTCTGAGACACTCTGGGTACGGGGACTGAAACACTCAGGATCTACGGGACTGAGGCACTCGGGGTACGGGGACTGGGACACTCGGGGTACAGGGGGACTGAGACACTCGAGGTACAGAGGACTGAGACACGGGGTACAGGGGGACTGAGACACTCGGGGTACAAGGGACTGAGCCACTCGGGGTACATGGGACTGAGACACTCGGGGTACACGGGACTGAGACACTCGGGGTACAGGGGACTGAGACACGGGGTACAGGGGGACTGAGACACTCGGGATACGTGGGACTGAGACACTCGGGGTACGGGGGACTGAGACACTCGAGGTACAGAGGACTGAGACACTCGAGGTACTGGGGACTGAGACACTCGGGGCACAGGGGACTGAGACACTCGGGGCACAGGGGACTGAGACACTCGGGATACAGGGGACTGAGACACTCGGGGTACAGGGGACTGAGACACTCGGGGTACAGGGGACTGGGACACTCGGGGTACAGGGGGACTGAGACACTCAAGGTACAGGGCGACCGAGACAGGCGGGGTACAGGGGACCGAGACACTCGGGGTACAGGGGACTGACACACTCGGGGTACAGGGGACTGGGACACTCGGGGTACAGGGGACTGAGACTCTCGGGGTACAGGGGACTGAGACACTCGGGGTACAGGGGACTGAGACGCTCGGGGTACAGGGGACTGAGACACGGGGTACAGGGGGACTGAGACACTCGGGATACGTGGGACTGAGACACTCGGGGTACGGGGGACTGAGACACTCGAGGTACAGAGGACTGAGACACTCGAGGTACTGGGGACTGAGACACTCGGGGCACAGGGGACTGAGACACTCGGGGCACAGGGGACTGAGACACTCGGGATACAGGGGACTGAGACACTCGGGGTACAGGGGACTGAGACACTCGGGGTACAGGGGACTGGGACACTCGGGGTACAGGGGGACTGAGACACTCAAGGTACAGGGCGACCGAGACAGGCGGGGTACAGGGGACCGAGACACTCGGGGTACAGGGGACTGACACACTCGGGGTACAGGGGACTGGGACTCTCGGGGTACAGGGGACTGAGACACTCGGGGTACAGGGGACTGAGACGCTCGGGGTACAGGGGACTGAGACACGGGGTACAGGGGACTGAGAAGGGGTACTGGGGACTGGAACACTCGGGGTACAGGGGACTGAGACGCTCGGGGTACAGGGGACTGGGACACTCGGGGTACAGGGGACTGAGAGACGGGGTAAATGGGACTGGGACATTCGGGGTACAGGGGACTGAGACACTCGGGGTACAGGGGAACTGAGACACTCGGGGTACGGGGCTGAGCCACTCGGGGTACGGGGACTGAGACACTCGGGGTACAGGGGACTGAAACCCTCAGGGTACAGGGGGACTGAGACACTCGGGGTACAGGGGACTGAGGCACTCGGGGTACGGGGGACTGAGCCACTCGGGGTACGGGGGAACTGAGGCACTCGGGGTACGGGGGACTGAGACACTCGGGGTACGGGGGAACTGAGACACTCGGGGTACGGGGCTGAGCCACTCGGGGTACGGGGACTGAGACACTCGGGGTACAGGGGACTGAGACCCTCAGGGTACAGGGGGACTGAGACACTCGGGGTACAGGGGACTGAGGCACTCGGGGTACAGGGGACTGGGACACTCGGGGTACAGGGAGACTGAGACACTCAGGGTACAGGGCGACCGAGACAGGCGGGGTACAGGGAACGAGACACTCGGGGTACAGGGGACTGAGACACTTGGTGTACAGGGGACTGGGACACTCGGGGTACAGGGGACTGAGACACTCGGGGAACAAGGGACTGAGACACTCGGGGTACAGGGGAATGAAACACTCGGGGTACAGGAGACTGAGACACTCGGGGTACAGGGGACTGAGACGCTCGGGGTACAAGGGCCTGACGCACGGGGTACAGGGGACTGAGACACGGGGTACAGGGGACTGGGACACTCGGGGTACAGGGGACTGAGAGACGGGGTACAGGGGACTGGGACATTCGGGGTACAGGGGACTGAGACACTCGGGGTACAGGGGACTGAGACACTCTGGGTACGGGGGCTGAGTCACTCGGGGTACGGGGACTGAGACACTCGGGGTACAGGGGACTGAGACCCTCAGGGTACAGGGAGACTGAGACACTCCGGGTACAGGGGACTGAAACACTCAGGATCCTCGGGACTGAGACACTCGGGGTACAGGGGACTGAGACACTCGGGGTACACGGGACTGAGACACTCGGGGTACAGGGGACTGAGACACTCGGGGTACGGCTGTCTGAGATACTCTGGGTACGGGGACTGAAACACTCAGGATCCACGGGGCTGAGGCACTCGGGGTACGGGGACTGAGACACTCGGGGTACACGGGACTGAGACACTCGGGGTACAGGGGACTGAGACACTCGGGGTACGGCTGTCTGAGACACTCTGGGTACGGGGACTGAAACACTCAGGATCTACGGGACTGAGGCACTCGGGGTACGGGGACTGAGACACTCGGGGTACAGGGGACTGAGACACTCGGGGTACACGGGACTGAGACACTCGGGGTACAGGGGACTGAGACACTCTGGGTACGGCTGTCTGAGACACTCTGGGTACGGGGACTGAGACACTCGGGGTACAGGGGACTGAGACACTTGGGGTACGGGTGACTGAGACACTCGGGGTACGGGGGACTGAGACACTCGGGGTACGGGGGACTGAGGCACTCGGGGTACGGGTGACTGACACACTCGGGGCACAGGGGACTGAGACACTCGGGGTACAGGGGACTGAGGCACTCGGGGTACGGGGGACTGAGACACTCGGTGTACGGGGGACTGAGACACTCGGGGTACAGGGGGACTGAGACACTCGGGGTACAGGGGGACTGAGACACTCGGGATGCAGGGGACTGAGACACTCGGGGTACAGGGGACTGAGACACTCGGGGTACAGGGGACTGAGACAATCGGGATACAGGGGACTGAGACACTCGGGGTACAGGGGACTGGGGCACTCGGGGTACAGGGGGACTGAGACACTCAGAGCACAGGGGACTGAGACACGGGGTACAGGGGACTGGGACACTCGGGTACAGGGGACTGAGAGACGGGGTACAGGGGACTGAGACACTCGGGATACACGGGACTGAGACACTCGGGTTACAGGGGACTGAGACACTGGGTTCAGGGGACTAAGACACTCGGGGTACGGTGGACTGAGACACTCGGGGTACGGGGGCTGAGCCACTCGGGGTACGGGGACTGAGACACTCGGGGTACAGGGGACTTAGACCCTCAGGGTACAAGGGGACTGAGACACTCTGGGTACAGGGGACTGAAACACTCGGGATCCACGGGACTGAGGCACTCGGGGTACGGGGACTGAGACACTCAGGGTAAGGGGACTGAGACACTCGGGGTACACGGGACTGAGGCACTCGGGGTACGGGGACTGAGACACTCGGTGTACAGGGGACTGAGACACTCGGGGTACACGGGACTGAGACACTCGGGGTACAGGGGACTGAGACACTCGGGGTACGGCTGTCTGAGACACTCTGGGTACGGGGACCGAGACACTCGGGGTACAGGGGACTGAGACACTTGGGGTACGGTTGACTGAGACACTCGGGGTACGGGGGACTGATACACTCGGGGTACGGGGGACTGAGGCACTCGGGGTACGGGTGACTGACACACTCGGGGCACAGGGGACTGAGACACTCGGGGTACAGGGGACTGAGGCACTCGGGGTACGGGGGACTGAGACACTCGGTGTACAGGGGACTGAGACACTCGGGGTACAGGGGAACTGAGACACTCGGGGTACGGGGGACTGAGACACTCGGTGTACGGGGGACTGAGACACTCGGGGTACAGGGTGACTGAGACATTCTGGGTACGGGGACTGAAACACTCAGGATCCACGGGACTGAGGCACTCGGGGTACGGGGACTGAGACACTCGGGGTACAGGGGACTGAGACACTCGGGGTACACGGGAACTGAGACACTCGGGGTACAGGGGACTGAGACACTCGGGGTACGGTGGTCTGAGACACTCTGGGTACGGGGACTGAGACACTCGGGATATGGGTGACTGAGACACTCGGGGTACGGGGGACTGAGACACTCGGCGTACGGGGGACTGAGGCACTCGGGGTACGGGTGACTGACACACTCGGGGCACAGGGGACTGAGACACTCGGGATGCAGGGGACTGAGACACTCGGGGTACGGGGGACTGAGACACTCGGTGTACGGGGGACTGAGACACTCGGGGTACAGGGGGACTGAGACACTCGAGGTACAGGGGGACTGAGACACTCGGGATGCAGCGGACTGAGACACTCGGGGTACAGGGGACTGAGACACTCGGGGTACAGGGGACTGAGACACTCGGGATACAGGGGACTGAGACACTCGGGGTACAGGGGACTGGGGCACTCGGGGTACAGGGGGACTGAGACACTCAGAGCACAGGGGACTGAGACACGGGGTACAGGGGACTGGGACACTCGGGTACAGGGGACTGAGAGACGGGGTACAGGGGACTGAGACACTCGGGATACACGGGACTGAGACACTCGGGGTACAGGGGACTGAGACACTGGGTTCAGGGGGACTAAGACACTCGGGGTACGGTGGACTGAGACACTCGGGGTACGGGGGCTGAGCCACTCGGGGTACGGGGACTGAGACACTCGGGGTACAGGGGACTTAGACCCTCAGGGTACAAGGGGACTGAGACACTCTGGGTACAGGGGACTGAAACACTCGGGATCCACGGGAATGAGGCACTCGGGGTACGGGGACTGAGACACTCAGGGTAAGGGGACTGAGACACTCGGGGTACACGGGACTGTGACACTCGGGGTACAGGGGATTGAGACACTCGGGGTACGGCTGTCTGAGACACTCTGGGTACGGGGACTGAAACACTCGGGATCCACGGGACTGAGGCACTCGGGGTACGGGAACTGAGACACTCGGGGTACAGGGGACTGAGACACTCGGGGTACACGGGACTGAGACACTCGGGGTACAGGGGACTGAGACACTCGGGGTACGGCTGTCTGAGACACTGGGTACGGGGACTGAGACACTCGGGGTACAGGGGACTGAGACACGGGGTACAGGGGACTGGGACACTCGGGTACAGGGGACTGAGAGACGGGGTACAGGGGACTGAGACACTCGGGATACATGGGACTGAGACACTCGGGGTACAGGGGACTGAGACACTGGGTTCAGGGGGATTAAGACACTCGGGGTGCGGTGGACTGAGACACTCGGGGTACGGGGGCTGAGCCACTCGGGGTACGGGGACTGAGACACTCGGGGTACAGGGGACTTAGACCCTCAGGGTACAAGGGGACTGAGACACTCTGGGTACAGGGGACTGAAACACTCGGGATCCACGGGACTGAGGCACTCGGCGTACGGGGACTGAGACACTCAGGGTAAGGGGACTGAGACACTCGGGGTACACGGGACTGTGACACTCGGGGTACAGGGTATTGAGACACTCGGGGTACGGCTGTCTGAGACACTCTGGGTACGGGGACTGAAACACTCGGGATCCACGGGACTGAGGCACTCGGGGTACGGGGACTGAGACACTCGGGGTACAGGGGACTGAGACACTCGGGGTACACGGGACTGAGACACTCGGGGTACAGGGGACTGAGACACTCGGGGTACGGCTGTCTGAGACACTCTGGGTACGGGGACTGAGACACTCGGGGTACAGGGGACTGAGACACTTGGGGTACGGGTGACTGAGACACTCGGGGTACGGGGGACTGAGACACTCGGGGTACGGGGGACTGAGGCACTCGGGGTACAGGGGGACTGAGACACTCGGGGTACAGGGGACTGAGGCACTCGGGGTACGGGGGACTGAGACACTCGGTGTACGGGGGACTGAGACACTCGGGGTACAGGGGGACTGAGATACTCGGGGTACAGGGGGACTGAGACACTCGGGATGCAGGGGACTGAGACACTCGGTGTACAGGGGACTGAGACACTCGGGGTACAGGGGACTGAGACACTCGGGATACAGGGGACTGAGACACTCGGGGTACAGGGGACTGGGGCACTCGGGGTACAGGGGGACTGAGACACTCAGAGCACAGGGGACTGAGACACGGGGTACAGGGGACTTGGACACTCGGGGTACAGGGGACTGAGAGACGGGGTACAGGGGACTGAGACACTCGGGATACACGGGACTGAGACACTCGGGGTACAGGGGACTGAGACACTCGGGATACAGGGGACTGAGACACTCGGGGTACAGGGGACTGGGGCACTCGGGGTACAGGGGGACTGAGACACTCAGAGCACAGGGGACTGAGACACGGGGTACACGGGACTGGGACACTCGGGTACAGGGGACTGAGAGACGGGGTACAGGGGACTGAGACACTCGGGATACACGGGACTGAGACACTCGGGGTACAGGGGACTGAGACACTGGGTTCAGGGGGACTAAGACACTCGGGGTACGGTGGACTGAGACACTCGGGGTACGGGGCTGAGCCACTCGGGGTACGGGGACTGAGACACTCGGGGTACAGGGGACTTAGACCCTCAGGGTACAAGGGGACTGAGACACTCTGGGTACAGGGGACTGAAACACTCGGGATCCACGGGACTGAGGCACTCGGGGTACGGGGACTGAGACACTCAGGGTAAGGGGACTGAGACACTCGGGGTACACGGGACTGTGACACTCGGGGTACAGGGGATTGAGACACTCGGGGTACGGCTGTCTGAGACACTCTGGGTACGGGGACTGAAACACTCGGGATCCACGGGACTGAGGCACTCGGGGTACGGGGACTGAGACACTCGGGGTACAGGGGACTGAGACACTCGGGGTACACGGGACTGAGACACTCGGGGTACAGGGGACTGAGACACTCGGGGTACGGCTGTCTGAGACACTCTGGGTACGGGGACTGAGACACTCGGGGTACGGGGGACTGAGGCACTCGGGGTACAGGGGGACTGAGACACTCGGGGTACAGGGGACTGAGGCACTCGGGGTACGGGGGACTGAGACACTCGGTGTACGGGGGACTGAGACACTCGGGGTACAGGGGGACTGAGACACTCGGGGTACAGGGGGACTGAGACACTCGGGATGCAGGGGACTGAGACACTCGGTGTACAGGGGACTGAGACACTCGGGGTACAGGGGACTGAGACACTCGGGATACAGGGGACTGAGACACTCGGGGTACAGGGGACTGGGGCACTCGGGGTACAGGGGGACTGAGACACTCAGAGCACAGGGGACTGAGACACGGGGTACAGGGGACTTGGACACTCGGGGTACAGGGGACTGAGACACTGGGTTCCGGGGGACTAAGACACTCGGGGTACGGTGGACTGAGACACTCGGGGTACAGGGGACTTAGACCCTCAGGGTACAAGGGGACTGAGACACTCTGGGTACAGAGGACTGAAACACTCGGGATCCACGGGACTGAGGCACTCGGGGTACGGGGACTGAGACACTCGGGGTAAGGGGACTGAGACACTCGGGGTACACGGGACTGAGACACTCGGGGTACAGGGGACTGAGACACTCGGGGTACGGCTGTCTGAGACACTCGGGGTACGGGGACTGAGACACTCGGGGTACAGGGGACTGAGACACTCGGGGTACAGGGGACCGAGACACTTGGGGTACGGGTGACTGAGACACTCGGGGTACGGGGGACTGAGACACTCGGGGCACAGGGGACTGAGACACTCGGGGTACAGGGGACTGAGGCACTCGGGGTACGGGGGACTGAGACACGGGGTACAGGGGACTGGGACACTCGGGGTACAGGGGACTGAGAGACGGGGTACAGGGGACTGAGCCACTCGGAGTACACGGGACTGAGACACTCGGGATACAGGGGACTGAGACACTCGGTGTACGGGGGACTGAGACACTCGGGGTACGGGGGACCGAGACACTCGGTGTACGGGGGACTGAGAGACGGGGTACAGGGGACTGAGACACGGGGTACAGGGGACTGGGACACTCGGGGTACAGGGGACTGAGAGACGGGGTACAGGGGACTGAGACACTCGGGGTACACGGGACTGAGACACTCGGGGTACAGGGGACTGAGACACTCTGGGTACAGGGGACTGAGACACTCTGGGTACAGGGGACTGAGACACTCGGGGTACGGGGGACTGAGACACTCGGGGTACAGGGGACTGAGACACTCGAGGTACAGAGGACTGAGACACCCGAGGTACAGGGGACTGAGACACTCGGGGCACAGGGGACTGAGACAATCGGAGCACAGGGGACTGAGACACTCGGGGTACAGGGGACTGAGACACGGGGTACAGGGGACTGAGCCACTCTTGGTACAGGGGACTGAGACACTCTGGGTACAGGGGACAGGGACACTCGGGGTACAGGGGGACTGAGACACTCGAGGTACAGAGGACTGAGACACTCGGGGTAGAGGGGACTGAGACACTCTGGGTACAGGGGACTGAGACACTCTGGGTACAGGGGACTGAGCCGCTCTGGGTACAGGGGACTGAGACACTCTGGGTACAGGGGACTGAGCCACTCTGGGTACAGGGGACTGAGACACTCTGGGTACAGGGGACTGAGACACTCTGGGTACAGGGGACTGAGACACTCTGGGTACAGGGGACTGAGACACTCGGGATACAGGGGACTGAGACACTCTGGGTACAGGGGACTGAGACACTCTGGGTACAGGGGACTGAGACACTCGGGATACAGGGGACTGAGACACTCGGAGTACAGGGGACTGAGACACTCGGGGTACAGGGGACTGGGACACTCGGGGTACAGGGGGACTGAGACACTCGAGGTACAGAGGACTGAGACACGGGGTACAGGGGGACTGAGACACTCGGGGTACACGGGACTGAGACACTCGGGGTACAGGGGACTGAGACACGGGGTACGGGGGACTGAGACACTCGGGGTACGGGGGACTGAGACACTCGGGGTACGGAGGACTGAGGCACTCGAGGTACAGGGGACTGAGACACTCGGGGCACGGGACTGAGACACTCGGGGCACAGGGGACTGAGACACTCGGGGCACAGGGGACGGAGACACGGGGTACAGGGGGACTGAGACACTCGGGGCACAGGGGACTGAGACACTCGGGGCACAGGGGACTGAGACACGGGGTACAGGGGGACTGAGACACTCGGGCTGCAGGGGACTGAGCCACTCGGAGTACAGGGGACTGAGACACTCTATGTACAGGGGACTGAGACACTCGGGATACAGGGGACTGAGACACTCGGGGTACAGGGGACCGAAACACTCGGGGTACAGGGGACTGGGACACTCGGGGTACAGGGGGACTGAGACACTCGAGGTGCAGAGGACTGAGACACGGGGTACAGGGGGACTGAGACACTCGGGGTACAAGGGACTGAGCCACTCGGGGTACAGGGGACTGAGACACTCGGGGTACACGGGACTGAGACACTCGGGTACAGGGGACTGAGACACGGGGTACAGGGCGACTGAGACACTCGGGGTACGATGGGACTGAGACACTCGGGGTACGGGGGACTGAGACACTCGAGGTACAGAGGACTGAGGCACTCGAGGTACAGGGGACTGAGACACTCGGGGCACAGGGGACTGAGACACTCGGGGCACAGGGGACTGAGACACGGGGTACAGGGGGACTGAGGCACTCGGGGTTCAGGGGACTGAGCCACTCGGGATACAGGGGACTGAGACACTCTGGGTACAGGGGACTGAGACAGTCGGGATACAGGGGACTGAGACACTCGGGGTACAGGGGACTGAGACACTCGGGGCACAGGGGACTGAGACACGGGGTACAGGGGGACTGAGACACTCGGGGTTCAGGGGACTGAGCCACTCGGGATACAGGGGACTGAGACACTCTGGGTACAGGGGACTGAGACACTCTGGGTACAGGGGACTGAGACACTCGGGGTACAGGGGACTGAGACACTCGGGGTACAGGGGACTGGGACACTCGGGGTACAGGGGACTGAGACACTCGGGGAACAAGGGACCGAGACACTCGGGGTACAGGGGAATGAGACACTCGGGGTACAGGAGACTGAGACACTCGGGGTACAGGGGACTGAGACATTCGGGGAACAAGGGACCGAGACACTCGGGGTACAGGGGACCGAGACACTCAGGGTACAGGGGACTGAGACGCTCGGGGTACAAGGGACTGAGACACGGGGTATAGGGGACTGGGACACTCGGGGTACACGGGACTGAGATACTCGGGGTACAGGGGACTGAAACACTCAGGATCTACGGGACTGAGGCACTCGGGGTACGGGGACTGAGACACTCGGGGTACACGGGACTGAGACACTCGGGGTACAGGGGACTGAGACACTCGGGGTACGGCTGTCTGAGACACTCTGGGTACTGGGACTGGAACACTCGGGATCCACGGGACTGAGGCACTCGGGGTACGGGGACTGAGACACTCGGGGTACAGGGGACTGAGACACTCGGGGTACACGGGACTGAGACACTCGGGGTACAGGGGACTGAGACACTCGGGGTACGGCTGTCTGAGACACTCTGGGTACGGGGACTGAGACACTCGGGGTACAGGGGACTGAGACACTTGGGGTACGGGTGACTGAGACACTCGGGGTACAGGGGACTGAGACACTCGGGGTACACGGGACTGAGACACTCGGGGTACAGGGGACTGAGACACTCGGGGTACGGCTGTCTGAGACACTCGGGGTACGGGGACTGAGACACTCGGGGTACAGGGGACTGAGGCACTTGGGGTACGGGTGACTGAGACACTCGGGGTACGGGGGACTGAGACACTCGGGGTACAGGGGACTGAGGCACTCGGGGTACGGGTGACTGACACACTCGGGGCACAGGGGACTGAGACACTCGGGGTACAGGGGACTGAGGCACTCGGGGTACGGGGGACTGAGACATTCGGTGTACGGGGGACTGAGACACTCGGGGTACAGGGGGACTGAGACACTCGGGGTACAGGGGGACTGAGACACTCGGGTTGCAGGGGACTGAGACACTCGGGATACAGGGGACTGAGACACTCGGGGTACAGGGGACTGAGACACTCGGGGTACAGGGGACTGAGACACTCGAGGTACAGGGGACTGAGACACTCGGGGTACAGGGGACTGAGACACTCGGGATACAGGGGACTGAGACACTCTGGGTACAGGGGACTGGGGCACTCGGGGTACAGGGGGACTGAGACACTCAGAGCACAGGGGACTGAGACACGGGGTACAGGGGACTGGGACACTCGGGGTACAGGGGACTGAGAGACGGGGTACAGGGGACTGAGGCACTCGGGATACACGAGACTGAGACACTCGGGGTACAGGGGACTGAGACACTGGGTACAGGGGGACTAAGACACTCAGGGTACGGTGGACTGAGACACTCGGGGTACGGGGGACTGAGACACTCGAGGTACAGGGGACTGAGACACTCGGCGCACAGGGGACTGAGACACTCGGGGTACAGTGGACTGAGACACGGTGTACAGGGGACTGAGACACGGGGTACAGGGGACTGGGACACTCGGGGTACAGGGGACTGAGACACTCAGGGTACAGGGGGACTGAGACACTCGGGGTACGGGGGCTGAGCCACTCGGGGTACGGGGACTGAGACACTCGGGGTACGGGGGACTGAGACACTCGGGGTACAGGGGACTGAGAGACGGGGTACAGGGGACTGGGACATTCGGGGTACAGGGGACTGAGACACTCAGGGTACAGGGGGACTGAGACACTCGGGGTACGGGGGCTGAGCCACTCGGGGTACGGGGACTGAGACACTCGGGGTACGGGGGACTGAGACACTCGGGGTACAGGGGACTGAGACACTCGAGGTACAGAGGACTGAGACACCCGAGGTACAGGGGACTGAGACACGGGGTACAGGGGACTGAGACACTCTGGGTACAGGGGACAGGGACACTCGGGGTACAGGGGGACTGAGACACTCGAGGTACAGAGGACTGAGACACTCGGGGTAGAGGGGACTGAGACACTCTGGGTACAGGGGACTGAGACACTCTGGGTACAGGGGACTGAGCCGCTCTGGGTACAGGGGACTGAGACACTCTGGGTACAGGGGACTGAGCCACTCTGGGTACAGGGGACTGAGACACTCTGGGTACAGGGGACTGAGACACTCTGGGTACAGGGGACTGAGACACTCTGGGTACAGGGGACTGAGACACTCGGGATACAGGGGACTGAGACACTCTGGGTACAGGGGACTGAGACACTCTGGGTACAGGGGACTGAGACACTCGGGATACAGGGGACTGAGACACTCGGAGTACAGGGGACTGAGACACTCGGGGTACAGGGGACTGGGACACTCGGGGTACAGGGGGACTGAGACACTCGAGGTACAGAGGACTGAGACACGGGGTACAGGGGGACTGAGACACTCGGGGTACACGGGACTGAGACACTCGGGGTACAGGGGACTGAGACACGGGGTACGGGGGACTGAGACACTCGGGGTACGGGGGACTGAGACACTCGGGGTACGGAGGACTGAGGCACTCGAGGTACAGGGGACTGAGACACTCGGGGCACGGGACTGAGACACTCGGGGCACAGGGGACTGAGACACTCGGGGCACAGGGGACGGAGACACGGGGTACAGGGGGACTGAGACACTCGGGGCACAGGGGACTGAGACACTCGGGGCACAGGGGACTGAGACACGGGGTACAGGGGGACTGAGACACTCGGGCTACAGGGGACTGAGCCACTCGGAGTACAGGGGACTGAGACACTCGGGGTACACGGGACTGAGACACTCGGGGTACAGGGGACCGAAACACTCGGGGTACAGGGGACTGGGACACTCGGGGTACAGGGGGACTGAGACACTCGAGGTGCAGAGGACTGAGACACGGGGTACAGGGGGACTGAGACACTCGGGGTACAAGGGACTGAGCCACTCGGGGTACAGGGGACTGAGACACTCGGGGTACACGGGACTGAGACACTCGGGGTACAGGGGACTGAGACACGGGGTACAGGGCGACTGAGACACTCGGGGTACGGGGGACTGAGACACTCGGGGTACGGGGGACTGAGACACTCGAGGTACAGAGGACTGAGGCACTCGAGGTACAGGGGACTGAGACACTCGGGGCACAGGGGACTGAGACACGGGGTACAGGGGGACTGAGACACTCGGGGTTCAGGGGACTGAGCCACTCGGAATACAGGGGACTGAGACACTCTGGGTACAGGGGACTGAGACAGTCGGGATACAGGGGACTGAGACACTCGGGGTACAGGGGACTGAGACACTCGGGGCACAGGGGACTGAGACACGGGGTACAGGGGGACTGAGACACTCGGGGTTCAGGGGACTGAGCCACTCGGGATACAGGGGACTGAGACACTCTGGGTACAGGGGACTGAGACACTCTGGGTACAGAGGACTGAGACACTCGGGGTACAGGGGACTGAGACACTCGGGGTACAGGGGACTGGGACACTCGGGGTACAGGGGACTGAGACACTCGGGGAACAAGGGACCGAGACACTCGGGGTACAGGGGAATGAGACACTCGGGGTACAGGAGACTGAGACACTCGGGGTAGAGGGGACTGAGACACTCGGGGAACAAGGGACCAAGACACTCGGGGTACAGGGGACCGAGACACTCAGGGTACAGGGGACTGAGACGCTCGGGGTACAAGGGACTGAGACACGGGGTATAGGGGACTGAGACACGAGGTACAGGGGACTGGGACACTCGGGGTACAGGGGACTGAGAGACGGGGTACAGGGGACTGGGACATTCGGGGTACAGGGGACTGAGACACTCGGGGTACAGGGGGACTGAGGCACTCTGGGTACAGGGGACTGAGACCCTCAGGGTACAGGGAGACTGAGACACTCTGGGTACAGGGGACTGAAACACTCAGGATCTACGGGACTGAGGCACTCGGGGTACGGGGACTGAGACACTCGGGGTACAGGGGACTGAGACACTCGGGGTACACGGGACTGAGACACTCGGGGTACAGGGGACTGAGACACTCGGGGTACGGCTGTCTGAGACACTCTGGGTACTGGGACTGGAACACTCGGGATCCACGGGACTGAGGCACTCGGGGTACGGGGACTGAGACACTCGGGGTACAGGGGACTGAGACACTCGGGGTACACGGGACTGAGACACTCGGGGTACAGGGGACTGAGACACTCGGGGTACGGCTGTCTGAGACACTCTGGGTACGGGGACTGAGACACTCGGGGTACAGGGGACTGAGACACTTGGGGTACGGGTGACTGAGACACTCGGGGTACGGGGGACTGAGACACTCGGGGTACAGGGGACTGAGGCACTCGGGGTACGGGTGACTGACACACTCGGGGCACAGGGGACTGAGACAATCGGGGTACAGGGGACTGAGGCACTCGGGGTACGGGGGACTGAGACATTCGGTGTACGGGGGACTGAGACACTCGGGGTACAGGGGGACTGAGACACTCGGGGTACAGGGGGACTGAGACACTCGGGATGCAGGGGACTGAGACACTCGAGGTACAGGGGACTGAGACACTCTGGGTACAGGGGACTGAGACACTCGGGGTACAGGGGACTGGGGCACTCGGGGTACAGGGGGACTGAGACACTCAGAGCACAGGGGACTGAGACACGGGGTACAGGGGACTGGGACACTCGGGGTACAGGGGACTGAGAGACGGGGTACAGGGGACTGAGGCACTCGGGATACACGAGACTGAGACACTCGGGGTACAGGGGACTGAGACACTGGGTACAGGGGGACTAAGACACTCGGGGTACGGTGGACTGAGACACTCGGGGTACGGGGGACTGAGACACTCGAGGTACAGGGGACTGAGACACTCGGCGCACAGGGGACTGAGACACTCGGGGTACAGTGGACTGAGACACGGTGTACAGGGGACTGAGACACGGGGTACAGGGGACTGGGACACTCGGGTACAGGGGACTGAGAGACGGGGTACAGGGGACTGAGACACTCGGAATACACGGGACTGAGACACTCGGGGTACAGGGGACTGAGACACTGGGTTCAGGGGACTAAGACACTCGGGGTACGGTGGACTGAGACACTCGGGGTACGGGGGACTGAGACACTCGGGGTACGGGGGACTGAGGCACTCGGGGTACGGAGGATTGAGGCACTCGAGGTACAGGGGACTGAGACACTCGGGGCACAGGGGACTGAGACACTCGGAGTACAGGGGACTGAGACACTCTATGTACAGGGGACTGAGACACTCGGGATACAGGGGACTGAGACACTCGGGGTACAGGGGACCGAAACACTCGGGGTACAGGGGACTGGGACACTCGGGGTACAGGGGGACTGAGACACTCGAGGTACAGAGGACTGAGACACGGGGTACAGGGGGACTGAGACACTCGGGGTACAAGGGACTGAGCCACTCGGGGTACAGGGGACTGAGACACTCGGGGTACACGGGACTGAGACACTCGGGGTACAGGGGACTGAGACACGGGGTACAGGGCGACTGAGACACTCGGGGTACGGGGGACTGAGACACTCGGGGTACGGGGGACTGAGACACTCGAGGTACAGAGGACTGAGGCACTCGAGGTACAGGGGACTGAGACACTCGGGGCACAGGGGACTGAGACACTCGGGGCACAGGGGACTGAGACACGGGGTACAGGGGGACTGAGACACTCGGGGTTCAGGGGACTGAGCCACTCGGGATACAGGGGACTGAGACACTCTGGGTACAGGGGACTGAGACAGTCGGGATACAGGGGACTGAGACACTCGGGGTACAGGGGACTGAGACACTCGGGGCACAGGGGACTGAGACACGGGGTACAGGGGGACTGAGACACTCGGGGTTCAGGGGACTGAGCCACTCGGGATACAGGGGACTGAGACACTCTGGGTACAGGGGGACTGAGACACTCTGGGTACAGGGGACCGAGACACTCGGGGTACAGGGGACTGAGACACGGGGTACAGGGGGACTGAGACACTCGGGGTTCAGGGGACTGAGCCACTCGGGATACAGGGGACTGAGACACTCTGGGTACAGGGGACTGAGACACTCTGGGTACAGGGGACTGAGACACTCGGGGTACAGGGGACTGGGACACTCGGGGTACAGGGGACTGAGACACTCGGGGAACAAGGGACCGAGACACTCGGGGTACAGGGGAATGAGACACTCGGGGTACAGGAGACTGAGACACTCGGGGTACAGGGGACTGAGACACTCGGGGAACAAGGGACCGAGACACTCGGGGTACAGGGGACCGAGACACTCAGGGTACAGGGGACTGAGACGCTCGGGGTACAAGGGACTGAGACACGGGGTATAGGGGACTGAGACACGAGGTATAGGGGACTGGGACACTCGGGGTACAGGGGACTGAGAGACGGGGTACAGGGGACTGGGACATTCGGGGTACAGGGGACTGAGACACTCGGGGTACAGGGGGACTGAGGCACTCTGGGTACAGGGGACTGAGACCCTCAGGGTACAGGGAGACTGAGACACTCGGGGTACAGGGGACTGAAACACTCAGGATCTACGGGACTGAGGCACTCGGGGTACGGGGACTGAGACACTCGGGGTACAGGGGACTGAGACACTCGGGGTACACGGGACTGAGACACTCGGGGTACAGGGGACTGAGACACTCGGGGTACGGCTGTCTGAGACACTCTGGGTACTGGGACTGGAACACTCGGGATCCACGGGACTGAGGCACTCGGGGTACGGGGACTGAGACACTCGGGGTACAGGGGACTGAGACACTCGGGGTACACGGGACTGAGACACTCGGGGTACAGGGGACTGAGACACTCGGGGTACGGCTGTCTGAGACACTCTGGGTACGGGGACTGAGACACTCGGGGTACAGGGGACTGAGACACTTGGGGTACGGGTGACTGAGACACTCGGGGTACGGGGGACTGAGACACTCGGGGAACAGGGGACTGAGGCACTCGGGGTACGGGTGACTGACACACTCGGGGCACAGGGGACTGAGACAATCGGGGTACAGGGGACTGAGGCACTCGGGGTACGGGGGACTGAGACATTCGGTGTACGGGGGACTGAGACACTCGGGGTACAGGGGGACTGAGACACTCGGGGTACAGGGGGACTGAGACACTCGGGATGCAGGGGACTGAGACACTCGAGGTACAGGGGACTGAGACACTCGGGGTACAGGGGACTGAGACACTCGGGATACAGGGGACTGAGACACTCGGGGTACAGGGGACTGGGGCACTCGGGGTACAGGGGGACTGAGACACTCAGAGCACAGGGGACTGAGACACGGGGTACAGGGGACTGGGACACTCGGGGTACAGGGGACTGAGAGACGGGGTACAGGGGACTGAGGCACTCGGGATACACGAGACTGAGACACTCGGGGTACAGGGGACTGAGACACTGGGTACAGGGGGACTAAGACACTCGGGGTACGGTGGACTGAGACACTCGGGGTACGGGGGACTGAGACACTCGAGGTACAGGGGACTGAGACACTCGGCGCACAGGGGACTGAGACACTCGGGGTACAGTGGACTGAGACACGGTGTACAGGGGACTGAGACACGGGGTACAGGGGACTGGGACACTCGGGTACAGGGGACTGAGAGACGGGGTACAGGGGACTGAGACACTCGGGGTACGGTGGACTGAGACACTCGGGGTACGGGGGACTGAGACACTCGGGGTACGGGGGACTGAGGCACTCGGGGTACGGAGGATTGAGGCACTCGAGGTACAGGGGACTGAGACACTCGGGGCACAGGGGACTGAGACACTCGGAGTACAGGGGACTGAGACACTCGGGATACAGGGGACTGAGACACTCGGGGTACAGGGGACCGAAACACTCGGGGTACAGGGGACTGGGACACTCGGGGTACAGGGGGACTGAGACACTCGAGGTACAGAGGACTGAGACACGGGGTACAGGGGGACTGAGACACTCGGGGTACAAGGGACTGAGCCACTCGGGGTACAGGGGACTGAGACACTCGGGGTACACGGGACTGAGACACTCGGGGTACAGGGGACTGAGACACGGGGTACAGGGTGACTGAGACACTCGGGGTACGGGGGACTGAGACACTCGGGGTACGGGGGACTGAGACACTCGAGGTACAGAGGACTGAGGCACTCGAGGTACAGGGGACTGAGACACTCGGGGCACAGGGGACTGAGACACTCGGGGCACAGGGGACTGAGACACGGGGTACAGGGGGACTGAGACACTCGGGGTTCAGGGGACTGAGCCACTCGGGATACAGGGGACTGAGACACTCTGGGTACAGGGGACTGAGACAGTCGGGATACAGGGGACTGAGACACTCGGGGTACAGGGGACTGAGACACTCGGGGCACAGGGGACTGAGACACGGGGTACAGGGGGACTGAGACACTCGGGGTTCAGGGGACTGAGCCACTCGGGATACAGGGGACTGAGACACTCTGGGTACAGGGGACTGAGACACTCTGGGTACAGGGGACCGAGACACTCGGGGTACAGGGGACTGGGACACTCGGGGTACAGGGGACTGAGACACTCGGGGAACAAGGGACCGAGACACTCGGGGTACAGGGGAATGAGACACTCGGGGTACAGGAGACTGAGACACTCGGGGTACAGGGGACTGAGACACTCGGGGAACAAGGGACCGAGACACTCGGGGTACAGGGGACCGAGACACTCAGGGTACAGGGGACTGAGACGCTCGGGGTACAAGGGACTGAGACACGGGGTATAGGGGACTGAGACACGAGGTACAGGGGACTGGGACACTCGGGGTACAGGGGACTGAGAGACGGGGTACAGGGGACTGGGACATTCGGGGTACAGGGGACTGAGACACACGGGGTACAGGGGACTGAGACACTCGGGGTACAGGGGGACTGAGGCACTCGGGGTACAGGGGGACTGAGGCACTCTGGGTACAGGGGACTGGGGCACTCGGGGTACGGGGACTGAGACACTCGGGGTACAGGGGACTGAGACCCTCAGGGTACAGGGAGACTGAGACACTCCGGGTACAGGGGACTGAAACACTCAGGATCCTCGGGACTGAGACACTCGGGGTACAGGGGACTGAGACACTCGGGGTACAGGGGGACTGAGGCACTCTGGGTACAGGGGACTGAGACCCTCAGGGTACAGGGAGACTGAGACACTCGGGGTACAGGGGACTGAAACACTCAGGATCTACGGGACTGAGGCACTCGGGGTACGGGGACTGAGACACTCGGGGTACAGGGGACTGAGACACTCGGGGTACACGGGACTGAGACACTCGGGGTACAGGGGACTGAGACACTCGGGGTACGGCTGTCTGAGACACTCTGGGTACTGGGACTGGAACACTCGGGATCCACGGGACTGAGGCACTCGGGGTACGGGGACTGAGACACTCGGGGTACAGGGGACTGAGACACTCGGGGTACACGGGACTGAGACACTCGGGGTACAGGGGACTGAGACACTCGGGGTACGGCTGTCTGAGACACTCTGGGTACGGGGACTGAGACACTCGGGGTACAGGGGACTGAGACACTTGGGGTACGGGTGACTGAGACACTCGGGGTACGGGGGACTGAGACACTCGGGGTACAGGGGACTGAGGCACTCGGGGTACGGGTGACTGACACACTCGGGGCACAGGGGACTGAGACACTCGGGGTACAGGGGACTGAGGCATTCGGGGTACGGGGGACTGAGACACTCGGTGTACGGGGGACTGAGACACTCGGGGTACAGGGGGACTGAGACACTCGGGGTACAGGGGGACTGAGACACTCGGGATGCAGGGGACTGAGACACTTGAGGTACAGGGGACTGAGACACTCGGGGTACAGGGGACTGAGACACTCGGGATACAGGGGACTGAGACACTCGGGGTACAGGGTACTGGGGCACTCGGGGTACAGGGGGACTGAGACACTCAGAGCACAGGAGACTGAGACACGGGGTACAGGGGACTGGGACACTCGGGGTACAGGGGACTGAGAGACGGGGTACAGGGGACTGAGGCACTCGGGATACACGAGACTGAGACACTCGGGGTACAGGGGACTGAGACACTGGGTACAGGGGGACTGAGACACTCGGGGTACGGGGGACTAAGACACTCGGGGTACGGTGGACTGAGACACTCGGGGTACGGGGGACTGAGACACTCGAGGTACAGGGGACTGAGACACTCGGCGCACAGGGGACTGAGACACTCGGGGTACAGGGGACTGAGACACGGTGTACAGGGGACTGAGACACGGGGTACAGGGGACTGGGACACTCGGGGTACAGGGGACTGAGAGACAGGGTACAGGGGACTGAGACATTCGGGGTACAGGGGACTGAGACACTCAGGGTACAGGGGGACTGAGACACTCGGGGTACGGGGGCTGAGCCACTCGGGGTACGGGGACTGAGACACTCGGGGTACAGGGGACTTAGACCCTCAGGGTACAAGGGGACTGAGACACTCTGGGTACAGGGGACTGAAACACTCGGGATCCAGGGGACTGAGGCACTCGGGGTACGGGGACTGAGACACTCGGGGTAAGGGGACTGAGACACTCGGGGTACACGGGACTGAGACACACGGGGTACAGAGGACTGAGACACTCGGGGTACGGCTGTCTGAGACACTCGGGGTACGGGGACTGAGACACTCGGGGTACAGGGGACCGAGACATTCGGGGTACGGGGGACCGAGACACTCGGGGTACGGGGGACTGAGACACTCGGGGTACGGGGGACTGAGGCACTCGGGGTACGGAGGACTGAGGCACTCGAGGTACAGGGGACTGAGACACTCGGGGCACAGGGGACTGAGACACTCGGGGCACAGGGGACTGAGACACTCGGGGCACAGGGGACTGAGACACTCGGGATACAGGGGACTGAGACACTCGGGGTACAGGGGACCGAATCACTCGGGGTACAGGGGACTGGGACACTCGGGGTACAGGGGGACTGAGACACTCGAGGTACAGAGGACTGAGACACGGGGTACAGGGGGACTGAGACACTCGGGGTACAAGGGACTGAGCCACTCGGGGTACAGGGGACTGAGACACTCGGGGTACAGGGGACTGAGACACGGTGTACAGGGGGACTGAGACACTCGGGGTACGGGGAACTGAGACATTCGGGGTACGGGGGACTGAGACACTCGAGGTACAGAGGACTGAGGCACTCGAGGTACAGGGGACTGAGACACTCGGGGCACAGGGGACTGAGACACTCGGGGCACAGGGGACTGAGACACTCGGGGCACAGGGGACTGAGACACTCGGGGCACAGGGGACTGAGGCACTCTGGGTACGGGGGCTGAGCCACTCGGGGTACGGGGACTGAGACACTCGGGGTACAGGGGACTGAGACCCTCAGGGTACAGGGAGACTGAGACACTCCGGGTACAGGGGACTGAAACACTCAGGATCTACGGGACTGAGGCACTCGGGGTACGGGGACTGAGACACTCGGGGTACAGGGGACTGAGACACTCGGGGTACACGGGACTGAGACACTCGGGGTACAGGGGACTGAGACACTCGGGGTACGGCTGTCTGAGACACTCTGGGTACGGGGACTGGAACAACTCGGGATCCACGGGACTGAGGCACTCGGGGTACGGGGACTGAGACACTCGGGGTACAGGGGACTGAGACACTCGGGGTACACGGGACTGAGACACTCGGGGTACAGGGGACTGAGACACTCGGGGTACGGCTGTCTGAGACACTCTGGGTACGGGGACTGAGACACTCGGGGTACAGGGGACTGAGACACTTGGGGTACGGGTGACTGAGACACTCGGGGTACGGGGGACTGAGACACTTGGGGTACAGGGGACTGAGGCACTCGGGGTACGGGTGACTGACACACTCGGGGCACAGGGGACTGAGGCACTCGGGGTACGGGGGACTGAGACACTCGGTGTACGGGGGACTGAGACACTCGGGGTACAGGGGGACTGAGACACTCGGGGTACAGGGGACTGAGACACTCGGGATACAGGGGACTGAGACACTCGGGGTACAGGGGACTGGGGCACTCGGGGTACAGGGGGACTGAGACACTCAGAGCACAGGGGACTGAGACACGGGGTACAGCGGACTGGGACACTCGGGGTACAGGGGACTGAGAGACGGGGTACAGGGGACTGAGGCACTCGGGATACACGGGACTGAGACACTCGGGGTACAGGGGACTGAGACACTGGGTACAGGGGGACTAAGACACTCGGGGTACGGTGGACTGAGACACTCGGGGTACGGGGAACTGAGACACTCGAGGTACAGGGGACTGAGACACTCGGCGCACAGGGGACTGAGACACTCGGGGTACAGTGGACTGAGACACGGTGTACAGGGGACTGAGACACGGGGTACAGGGGACTGGGACACTCGGGGTACAGGGGACTGAGACACTCGGGGTACAGTGGACTGAGACACGGTGTACAGGGGACTGAGACACGGGGTACAGGGGACTGGGACACTCGGGGTACAGGGGACTGGGACACTCGGGGTACAGGGGACTGAGACACTCAGGGTACAGGGGGACTGAGACACTCGGGGTACGGGGGCTGAGCCACTCGGGGTACGGGGACTGAGACACTCGGGGTACAGGGGACTTAGACCCTCAGGGTACAAGGGGACTGAGACACTCTGGGTACAGGGGACTGAAACACTCGGGATCCACGGGACTGAGGCACTCGGGGTACGGGGACTGAGACACTCGGGGTAAGGGGACTGAGACACTCGGGGTACACGGGACTGAGACACTCGGGGTACAGAGGACTGAGACACTCGGGGTACGGCTGTCTGAGACACTCGGGGTACGGGGACTGAGACACTCGGGGTACAGGGGACCGAGACACTCGGGGTACGGGGGACCGAGACACTCGGGGTACGGGGGACTGAGACACTCGGGGTACGGGGGACTGAGACACTCGGGGTACGGAGGACTGAGACACTCGGGGCACAGGGGACTGAGACACTCGGGGCACAGGGGACTGAGACACTCGGGGCACAGGGGACTGAGACACGGGGTACAGGGGGACTGAGACACTCGGGGCACAGGGGACTGAGGCACTCGGGGCACAGGGGACTGAGACACGGGGTACAGGGGGACTGAGGCACTCGGGCTGCAGGGGACTGAGCCACTCGGGGTACAGGGGACCGAAACACTCGGGGTACAGGGGACTGGGACACTCGGGGTACAGGGGGACTGAGACACTCGGGGTACAGGGGACAGAGACACGGTGTACAGGGGGACTGAGACACTCGGTGTACGGGGGACTGAGACATTCGGGGTACGGGGGACTGAGACACTCGATGTACAGAGGACTGAGGCACTCGAGGTACAGGGGACTGAGACACTCGGGGCACAGGGGACTGAGACACTCGGGGCACAGGGGACTGAGACACTCGGGGCACAGGGGACTGAGACACTCGGGGCACAGGGGGACTAAGACACTCGGGGTACGGTGGACTGAGACACTCGGGGTACGGGGAACTGAGACACTCGAGGTACAGGGGACTGAGACACTCGGCGCACAGGGGACTGAGACACTCGGGGTACAGTGGACTGAGACACGGTGTACAGGGGACTGAGACACGGGGTACAGGGGACTGGGACACTCGGGGTACAGGGGACTGAGACACTCGGGGTACAGTGGACTGAGACACGGTGTACAGGGGACTGAGACACGGGGTACAGGGGACTGGGACACTCGGGGTACAGGGGACTGGGACACTCGGGGTACAGGGGACTGAGACACTCAGGGTACAGGGGGACTGAGACACTCGGGGTACGGGGGCTGAGCCACTCGGGGTACGGGGACTGAGACACTCGGGGTACAGGGGACTTAGACCCTCAGGGTACAAGGGGACTGAGACACTCTGGGTACAGGGGACTGAAACACTCGGGATCCACGGGACTGAGGCACTCGGGGTACGGGGACTGAGACACTCGGGGTAAGGGGACTGAGACACTCGGGGTACACGGGACTGAGACACTCGGGGTACAGAGGACTGAGACACTCGGGGTACGGCTGTCTGAGACACTCGGGGTACGGGGACTGAGACACTCGGGGTACAGGGGACCGAGACACTCGGGGTACGGGGGACCGAGACACTCGGGGTACGGGGGACTGAGACACTCGGGGTACAGGGGACTGAGACACTCGGGGTACGGAGGACTGAGACACTCGGGGCACAGGGGACTGAGACACTCGGGGCACAGGGGACTGAGACACTCGGGGCACAGGGGACTGAGACACGGGGTACAGGGGGACTGAGACACTCGGGGCACAGGGGACTGAGGCACTCGGGGCACAGGGGACTGAGACACGGGGTACAGGGGGACTGAGGCACTCGGGCTGCAGGGGACTGAGCCACTCGGGGTACAGGGGACCGAAACACTCGGGGTACAGGGGACTGGGACACTCGGGGTACAGGGGGACTGAGACACTCAGGGTACAGGGGACAGAGACACGGTGTACAGGGGGACTGAGACACTCGGTGTACGGGGGACTGAGACATTCGGGGTACGGGGGACTGAGACACTCGATGTACAGAGGACTGAGGCACTCGAGGTACAGGGGACTGAGACACTCGGGGCACAGGGGACTGAGACACTCGGGGCACAGGGGACTGAGACACTCGGGGCACAGGGGACTGAGACACTCGGGGCACAGGGGACTGAGACACGTGGTACAGGGGGACTGAGACACTCGGGGTTCAGGGGACTGAGCCACTCGGGATACAGGGGACTGAGACACTCTGGGTACAGGGGACTGAGACACTCGGGATACAGGGGACTGAGACACTCGGGGTACAGCGGACTGAGGCACTCGGGGTACAGGGGACTGGGACACTCGGAGTACAGGGGGACTGAGACACTCAGGGTACAGGGCGACCGAGACAGGCGGGGTACAGGGGACGAGACACTCGGGGTACAGGGGACTGAGACACTCGGGGTACAGGGGACTGGGACACTCGGGGTACAGGGGACTGAGACACTCGGGGAACAAGGGACTGAGACACTCGGGGTACAGGGGAATGATACACTCGGGGTACAGGAGACTGAGACACTCGGGGTACAGGGGGACTGAGGCACTCTGGGTACGGGGGCTGAGCCACTCGGGGTACGGGGACTGAGACACTCGGGGTACAGGGGACTGAGACGCTCGGGGTACAAGGGACTGAGACACGGGGTACAGGGGACTGAGACACGAGGTACAGGGGACTGGGACACTCGGGGTACAGGGGACTGAGAGACGGGGTACAGGGGACTGGGACATTCGGGGTACAGGGGACTGAGACACTCTGTGTACGGGGGCTGAGACACTCGGGGTACAGGGTACTGAGACACTCGGGGTACAGGGGACTGAGACACTCGGGGTACAGGGGGACTGAGGCACTCTGTGTACGGGGGCTGAGCCACTCGGGGTACGGGGACTGAGACACTCGGGGTACAGGGGACTGAGACCCTCAGGGTACAGGGAGACTGAGACACTCCGGGTACAGGGGACTGAAACACTCGGGATCCACGGGACTGAGGCACTCGGGGTACAGGGGACTGAGACACTCGGGGTACAGGGGACTGAGACACTCGGGGTACAGGGGACTGAGACACTCGGGGTACAGGGGACTGAGACACTCGGGGTACACGGGACTGAGACACTCGGGGTACAGGGGACTGAGACACTCGGGGTACGGCTGTCTGAGACACTCTGGGTACGGGGACTGGAACACTCGGGATCCACGGGACTGAGGCACTCGGGGTACGGGGACTGAGACACTCGGGGTACAGGGGACTGAGACACTCGGGGTACACGGGACTGAGACACTCGGGCTACAGGGGACTGAGACACTCGGGGTACGGCTGTCTGAGACACTCTGGGTACAGGGACTGAGACACTCGGGGTACAGGGGACTGAGGCACTTGGGGTACGGGTGACTGAGACACTCGGGGTACGGGGGACTGAGACACTCGGGGTACAGGGGACTGAGGCACTCGGGGTACGGATGACTGACACACTCGGGGCACAGGGGACTGAGACACTCGGGGTACAGGGGACTGAGGCACTCGGGGTACGGGGGACTGAGACACTCGGTGTACGGGGGACTGAGACACTCGGGGTACAGGGGACTGAGACACTCGGGGTACAGGGGGACTGAGACACTCGGGATGCAGGGGACTGAGACACTCGGGGTACAGGGGACTGAGACACTCGGGGTACAGGGGACTGAGACACTCGGGATACAGGGGACTGAGACACTCGGGGTACAGGGGACTGGGGCACTCAGGGTACAGGGGGACTGAGACACTCAGAGCACAGGGGACTGAGACACGGGGTACAGGGGACTGGGACACTCGGGGTACAGGGGACTGAGAGACGGGGTACAGGGGACTGAGACACTCGGGGTACACGGGACTGAGACACTCGGGGTACAGGGGACTGAGACACTGGGTACAGGGGGACTAAGACACTCGGGGTACGGTGGGCTGAGACACTCGGGGTACGGGGGGCTGAGACACTCGAGGTACAGGGGACTGAGACACTCGGCGCACAGGGGACTGAGACACTCGGGGTACAGTGGACTGAGACACGGTGTACAGGGGACTGAGACACGGGGTACAGGGGACTGCGACACTCGGGGTACAGGGGACTGAGACACTCGGGGTACAGGGGACTGAGACACTTGGGGTACAGGGGGATTGAGACACTCAGGGTACAGGGCGACCGAGACAGGCGGGGTACAGGGGACCGAGACACTCGGGGTACAGGGGACTGAGACACTCGGGGTACAGGGGACTGGGACACTCGGGGTGGAGGGGACTGGGACACTCGGGATAGAGGGGACTGAGACACTCAGGGCACAAGGGACTGAGACACTCGGGGTACAGGGGACTGAGACACTCGGGTTGCAGGGGACTGACAGGCTCGGGGTACAGGGGACTGAGACACGGGGTACAGGGGACTGAGACACGGGGTACAGGTGACTGGGACACTCGGGGTACAGGGGACTGAGAGACGGGGTACAGGGGACTGGGACACTCGGCGCACAGGGGACTGAGACACTCGGGGTACAGTGGACTGAGACACGGTGTACAGGGGACTGAGACACGGGGTACAGGGGACTGCGACACTCGGGGTACAGGGGACTGAGACACTCGGGGTACAGGGGACTGGGACACTTGGGGTACAGGGGGATTGAGACACTCAGGGTACAGGGCGACCGAGACAGGCGGGGTACAGGGGACCGAGACACTCGGGGTACAGGGGACTGAGACACTCGGGGTACAGGGGACTGGGACACTCGGGGTACAGGGGACTGAGACACTCGGGGTGGAGGGGACTGGGACACTCGGGATAGAGGGGACTGAGACACTCAGGGCACAAGGGACTGAGACACTCGGGTTGCAGGGGACTGACAGGCTCGGGGTACAGGGGACTGAGAGACGGGGTACAGGGGACTGAGACACGGGATACAGGGGACTGGGACATTCGGGGTACAGGGGACTGAGACACTCGGGGTACAGGGGGACTGAGACACTCGTGGTATGGGGGCTGAGCCACTCGGGGTACGGGGACTGAGACACTCGGGGTACAGGGGACTGAGACCCTCAGGGTACAGGGGGACTGAGACACTCGGGGTACAGGAGACTGAAACACTCGGGGTCCACGGGACTGAGGCACTCGGGGTACGGGGACTGAGACACTCGGGGTACAGGGGACTGAGACACTCGGGGTACATGGGACTGAGACACTCGGGGTACAGGGGACTGAGACACTCGGGTACGGCTGTCTGAGACACTCGGGGTACGGGGACTGAGGCACTCGGGGTACAGGGGACTGAGACACTCGGGGAACAGGGGGACCGAGACACTCGTGGTACAGGGGACTGAGACACTCGGGGTACGGGTGACTGAGACACTCGGGGTACGGGGGACTGAGACACTCGGGGTACGGGTGACTGAGGCACTCGGGGTACGGATGACTGACACACTCGGGGTACAGGGGACTGGGACACTCAGGGCACTGAGACACGGGGTACAGGGGACTGTGACACTCGGGGTACAGGGGACTGAGACACTCGGGGTACAGGGGACTGACACACTCGGGGTACAGGGGACTGGGACACTCTGGGAACAGGGGGACTGAGACACTCAGGGCACAGGGCGACCGAGACAGGCGGGGTACAGGGGACCGAGACACTCGGGCTACAGGGGACTGAGACACTCGGGGTACAGGGGACTGGGACACTCGGGGTACAGGGGACTGAGACACTCGGGGCACAAGGGACTGAGACACTCGGGGTACAGGGGACTGAGACACTCGGGGTACAGGGGACTGAGACGCTCGGGGTACAGGGGACTGAGACACGGGATACAGGGGACTGAGACACGGGGTACAGGGGACTGGGACATTCGGGGTACAGGGGACTGAGACACTCTGTGTACGGGGGCTGAGACACTCGGGGTACAGGGGACTGAGACACTCGGGGTACAGGGGACTGAGACACTCGGGGTACAGGGGGACTGAGGCACTCTGTGTACGGGGGCTGAGCCACTCGGGGTACGGGGACTGAGACACTCGGGGTACAGGGGACTGAGACCCTCAGGGTACAGGGAGACTGAGACACTCCGGGTACAGGGGACTGAAACACTCGGGATCCACGGGACTGAGGCACTCGGGGTACAGGGGACTGAGACACTCGGGGTACAGGGGACTGAGACACTCGGGGTACAGGGGACTGAGACACTCGGGGTACAGGGGACTGAGACACTCGGGGTACACGGGACTGAGACACTCGGGGTACAGGGGACTGAGACACTCGGGGTACGGCTGTCTGAGACACTCTGGGTACGGGGACTGGAACACTCGGGATCCACGGGACTGAGGCACTCGGGGTACGGGGACTGAGACACTCGGGGTACAGGGGACTGAGACACTCGGGGTACACGGGACTGAGACACTCGGGCTACAGGGGACTGAGACACTCGGGGTACGGCTGTCTGAGACACTCTGGGTACAGGGACTGAGACACTCGGGGTACAGGGGACTGAGGCACTTGGGGTACGGGTGACTGAGACACTCGGGGTACGGGGGACTGAGACACTCGGGGTACAGGGGACTGAGGCACTCGGGGTACAGATGACTGACACACTCGGGGCACAGGGGACTGAGACACTCGGGGTACAGGGGACTGAGGCACTCGGGGTACGGGGGACTGAGACACTCGGTGTACGGGGGACTGAGACACTCGGGGTACAGGGGACTGAGACACTCGGGGTACAGGGGGACTGAGACACTCGGGATGCAGGGGACTGAGACACTCGGGGTACAGGGGACTGAGACACTCGGGGTACAGGGGACTGAGACACTCGGGATACAGGGGACTGAGACACTCGGGGTACAGGGGACTGGGGCACTCAGGGTACAGGGGGACTGAGACACTCAGAGCACAGGGGACTGAGACACGGGGTACAGGGGACTGGGACACTCGGGGTACAGGGGACTGAGAGACGGGGTACAGGGGACTGAGACACTCGGGGTACACGGGACTGAGACACTCGGGGTACAGGGGACTGAGACACTGGGTACAGGGGGACTAAGACACTCGGGGTACGGTGGGCTGAGACACTCGGGGTACGGGGGGCTGAGACACTCGAGGTACAGGGGACTGAGACACTCGGCGCACAGGGGACTGAGACACTCGGGGTACAGTGGACTGAGACACGGTGTACAGGGGACTGAGACACGGGGTACAGGGGACTGCGACACTCGGGGTACAGGGGACTGAGACACTCGGGGTACAGGGGACTGAGACACTTGGGGTACAGGGGGATTGAGACACTCAGGGTACAGGGCGACCGAGACAGGCGGGGTACAGGGGACCGAGACACTCGGGGTACAGGGGACTGAGACACTCGGGGTACAGGGGACTGGGACACTCGGGGTGGAGGGGACTGGGACACTCGGGATAGAGGGGACTGAGACACTCAGGGCACAAGGGACTGAGACACTCGGGGTACAGGGGACTGAGACACTCGGGTTGCAGGGGACTGACAGGCTCGGGGTACAGGGGACTGAGACACGGGGTACAGGGGACTGAGACACGGGGTACAGGTGACTGGGACACTCGGGGTACAGGGGACTGAGAGACGGGGTACAGGGGACTGGGACACTCGGCGCACAGGGGACTGAGACACTCGGGGTACAGTGGACTGAGACACGGTGTACAGGGGACTGAGACACGGGGTACAGGGGACTGCGACACTCGGGGTACAGGGGACTGAGACACTCAGGGTACAGGGGACTGGGACACTTGGGGTACAGGGGGATTGAGACACTCAGGGTACAGGGCGACCGAGACAGGCGGGGTACAGGGGACCGAGACACTCGGGGTACAGGGGACTGAGACACTCGGGGTACAGGGGACTGGGACACTCGGGGTACAGGGGACTGAGACACTCGGGGTGGAGGGGACTGGGACACTCGGGATAGAGGGGACTGAGACACTCAGGGCACAAGGGACTGAGACACTCGGGTTGCAGGGGACTGACAGGCTCGGGGTACAGGGGACTGAGAGACGGGGTACAGGGGACTGAGACACGGGATACAGGGGACTGGGACATTCGGGGTACAGGGGACTGAGACACTCGGGGTACAGGGGGACTGAGACACTCGTGGTATGGGGGCTGAGCCACTCGGGGTACGGGGACTGAGACACTCGGGGTACAGGGGACTGAGACCCTCAGGGTACAGGGGGACTGAGACACTCGGGGTACAGGAGACTGAAACACTCGGGGTCCACGGGACTGAGGCACTCGGGGTACGGGGACTGAGACACTCGGGGTACAGGGGACTGAGACACTCGGGGTACATGGGACTGAGACACTCGGGGTACAGGGGACTGAGACACTCGGGTACGGCTGTCTGAGACACTCGGGGTACGGGGACTGAGGCACTCGGGGTACAGGGGACTGAGACACTCGGGGAACAGGGGGACCGAGACACTCGTGGTACAGGGGACTGAGACACTCGGGGTACGGGTGACTGAGACACTCGGGGTACGGGGGACTGAGACACTCGGGGTACGGGTGACTGAGGCACTCGGGGTACGGATGACTGACACACTCGGGGTACAGGGGACTGGGACACTCAGGGCACTGAGACACGGGGTACAGGGGACTGTGACACTCGGGGTACAGGGGACTGAGACACTCGGGGTACAGGGGACTGACACACTCGGGGTACAGGGGACTGGGACACTCTGGGAACAGGGGGACTGAGACACTCAGGGCACAGGGCGACCGAGACAGGCGGGGTACAGGGGACCGAGACACTCGGGCTACAGGGGACTGAGACACTCGGGGTACAGGGGACTGGGACACTCGGGGTACAGGGGACTGAGACACTCGGGGCACAAGGGACTGAGACACTCGGGGTACAGGGGACTGAGACACTCGGGGTACAGGGGACTGAGACGCTCGGGGTACAGGGGACTGAGACACGGGATACAGGGGACTGAAACACGGGGTATAGGGGACTGGGACACTCGGGGTACAGGGGACTGAGAGATGGGGTACAGGGGCTGGGACATTTGGGGTACAGGGGACTGAGACACTCGGGGTACAGGGGGACTGAGACACTCGGGGTACGGGGGCTGAGCCACTCGGCGTACGGGGACTGAGACACTCAGGGTACAGGGGACTGAGACCCTCAGGGTACAGGGGGACTGAGACACTCGGGGTACAGGGGAGTGAAACACTCGGGGTCCACGGGACTGAGGCACTCGGGGTACGGGGACTGAGACACTCTGGGTACAGGGGACTGAGACACTCGGGGTACACAGGACTGAGACACTCGGGGTACAGGGGACTGAGACACTCGGGGTACGGCTGTCTGAGACACTCGGGGTACGGGGACTGAGACACTCGGGGTACAGGGGACTGAGACACTTGGAGTACAGGGGACTGAGACACTCGGGGTACGGCTGTCTGAGACACTCGGGGTACGGGGACTGAGACACTCGGGGTACGGGGACTGAGACACTCGGGGTACAGGGGACTGAGACACTTGGAGTACAGGGGACTGAGACACTCTGGGTACGGGGGTCTGAGACACCCGGGGTGCAGGGGACTGAGACACTTGGAGTACAGGGGACTGAGACACTCTGGGTACGGGGGTCTGAGACACCCGGGGTGCAGGGGGACTGAGACACTCGGGGAACAGGGGGACCGAGACACTCGTGGTACAGGGGACCGAGATACTCGGGGTACGGGTGACTGAGACACTCGGGGTACAGGGGGACTGAGACACTCGGGGAACAGGGGGACCGAGACACTCGTGGTACAGGGGACCGAGACACTCTGGGTACGGGGACTGAGACACTCGGGGTACAGGGGACTGAGACACTCGGGATACAGGGGACTGAGACACTCGGGGTACAGGGGGACTGAGACACTCGGGGTACAGGGGGACTGAGACACTCGGGGTACAGGGGACTGAGACACACGGGATACGGGGACTGAGACACTCGGGGTACAGGGGACTGGGGCACTCTGGGTACAGGGGGACTGAGACACTCAGAGCACAGGGGACTGAGACACGGGGTACAGGGGACTGAGACACTCGGGGTACGGGGACTGAGACACTCGAGTTACATGGGACTGAGGCACTCGGGTTACAGGGGACTGAGACACTCGGGGTACGTGTGCGGGAAGTGCATCCGCCTCCAGCTCGTGACAGACCGCATTGCGGCACTCGAGCTGCGAGTGGATGAACTCTGGAGCATCCATGATGCTGAGAATGCCGTGAATAGCACCTTTAGTGAGTTGGTCTTACTGCAGGTAAAGGTTACACAGCCAGATAGTAAATGGGTGACCAACAGGAAGAGCAGTGCAAGGAAGGTAGTGCAGGGTTCCACAGAAACATAGAAACATAGAAAATAGGTGCAGGAGCAGGCCATTCGGCCCTTCTAGCCTGCACCGCCATTCAATGAGTTCATGGCTGAACATGCAACTTCAGTACCCCATTCCTGCTTTCTCACTATACCCCTTGATCCCCCGAGTAGTAAGGACTACATCTAACTCCTTTTTGAATATATTTAGTGAATTGGCCTCAACTACTTTCTGTGGTAGAGAATTCCACAGGTTCACCACTCTCTGGGTGAAGAAGTTTCTCCTCATCTCGGTCCTAAATGGCTTCCCCCTTATCCTTAGACTGTGACCCCTGGTTCATTGGGAACATTCTTCCTGCATCTAACCTGTCTAAACCCGTCAGAATTTTAAATGTTTCTATGAGGTCCCCTCTCATTCTTCTGAACTCCAGTGAATACAAGCCCAGTTGATCCAGTCTTTCTTGATAGGTCAGTCCCGCCATCCCGGGAATCAGTCTGGTGAACCTTCGCTGCACTCCCTCAATAGCAAGAATGTCCTTCCTCAGGTTAGGAGACCAAAACTGTACACAATACTCCAGGTGTGGCCTCACCAAGGCCCTGTACAACTGTAGCAACACCTCCCTGCCCCTGTACTCAAATCCCCTCACTATGAAGGCCAACATACCATTTGCTTTCTTAACCGCCTGCTGTACCTGCATGCCAACCTTCAATGACTGATGTACCATGACACCCAGGTCTCGTTGCACCTCCCCTTTTCCTAATCTGTCACCATTCAGATAATAGTCTGTCTCTCTGTTTTTACCACCAAAGTGGATAACCTCACATTTATCCACATTATACTTCATCTGCCATGCATTTGCCCACTCACTTAACCTATCCAAGTCACTCTGCAGCCTCATAGCATCCTCCTCGCAGCTCACACTGCCACCCAACTTAGTGTCATCCGCAAATTTGGAGATACTACATTTAATCCCCTCGTCTAAATCATTAATGTACAATGTAAACAGCTGGGACCCCAGCACAGAATTTTGCGGCACTGAGACACTCGGGGTACAGAGGACTGAGACACGGGATACAAGGGGTCTGGGACACTCGGGGTACAGGGGACTGAGACACTCGGGGTACAGGGGGACTGAGACACTCGGGGTACAGGGGACTGAGACACTCGGGGTACAGGGGGACCGAGACACTCGTGGTACAGGGGACCGAGGCACTCGGGGTACAGGGGGACTGAGGCACTCGGGGTACGGAGGACTGAGACACTCGGGGTACAGGGGGACTGAGACACTCGGGATACAGGGGACTGAGACACTCGGGGTACAGGGGACTGAGACACGGGGTACAGGGGTACTGAGACACTCGGGGTACAGGGGACTGAGACACTCGGGGTACAGGGTCATTATCCCGACATTCACACCCGACCCCGACTAATGTTTCTCTCACGCTGCCCATCACCATGTGAATTGGCCCACCATCCCTTGTGTCTCTGATCTCTCCTGTCTCCCACCCTATCACAGACCTTCCCTTTTGTACCCTCTCCCCTCCTCCTCTCAGAGCGGGTTAACAAACCGTTCCTCCCGAACTCTCTGCAGTTCTGACCAATGGTCACCGACCCGAAACATGAACTCTGCTCCCTCTCCACAGACACTGCCCGACTCCCTGAGGTTCCAGCATTCCGTGTTTTATTCCAGATTGCAGCCGCCGCAGGGTTTGGTATTTGTGTGTCTGATGTTTGTCTGTTTGGTCAGGTCACGATGTCAGAGTTCACAACACGAGGCAGCGCCATCGTTACCGTGACAGCGACTGACCGCGATTCCGGAGAGAACGGACAAATTCTTTACCGTGTGATGTCACCGTCAACTGGCGCCTTTTCCATTGACCCACAGAACGGTGCGTGACCCCTGAACCTTTGGGGAGAGGGGGCTGCATGTGGTAGGGGAGGGAGGGGGAGGGGGAGGGTATGACTCCGGTCCTGGGGGAGGAGGTATCCCGGGGGGGGAGGGGGTTTGGTGTCGGTCCCGGGGGAGGGGGTATCCCGGGGGGGGGAGGGGGTTTGGTGTCGGTCCCGGGGGAGGGGGTATCCCGGGGAGGGAGGGGGTTACGTGCTGGTCCCGGGTTCCGGGGGGGGAGGGGGTTTGGTGCTGGTCCCGGGGGAGGGGGTATCCCGGGGAGGGAGGGGGTTTGGTGCTGGTCCCGGGTTCCGTGGTATCCCGGGGGGGGGGAAGGGGTATCCCGGGGGGAGGGGGTTTGGTGTCGGTCCCGGGGGAGGGGGTATCCCGGGGGGAGGGGGTTTGGTGTTGGTCCCGGGGGAGGGGATTCCCGGGGAGGGAGGGGGTTTGTGTCTGCACCCTGTGGTCTGAGCTTGTTCTGTGCTTGGTTGCAGGGACGCTGTTTGCGGTGCGGGGGTTGGAGCTGGGGGTCTCGGAGCCCCTGGATGTGGTGATTGAGGCGCGGGACCAAGGCTCTCCCGCTCTCTCCTCCTACACCACCGTCCAGATCCAGGTGGTGGACATCAATGATCACTCGCCCGACTTCAGCCGAGGGGAGTATACGGCCCAGGTGTTGGAGGACGTGCAGCCAGGCAGCATTGTCCTCAGCTTCGAAGCCATTGACCAGGACACCTCGCGGGACAACAGCGGACTGGATTACACCATCGTCAGTGGGAACACTGCCAATGTATTCCAGATCGAGAGCAGAGTGCTGTTTGTGGACGGGTGTGTCAAGACTCTGGGCTCCATCGTGCTGCTCGACGGCCTGGATTTCGAGACGGTCTCCAAGTACAATTTAACCATCGCAGCATCAGATCGCGGGATCCCTCAGCGCAGCTCAACCGTGTCCGCCATCATAACCATCCAGGACGTGAATGATAACCCGCCCGTCTTCAACCGCACGCAGTACACGGCCATGGTGAGCGAGAGTATTGCGGTGGGGACAGAGATTGTCCGTGTAGCAGCTCACGATCCGGACTCGGGACAGAATGCTGTGCTCCGATACACCATCACCTCTGGTGATGAGAATGGGCAGTTTGAGGTTAGCGAGGTGACGGGAATGGTGAGACTGGTGAAGTCCCTGGATCGAGAGTCTCGGAGCCAGCACATCTTCATTGTGCAGGTGACCGACAGCCAGAGTCCTCTCTGCAACTTTGCGCTGGTCCCACTGACGGTGAAGGTCAGGGATGTAAACGACAATCATCCCTTCTTCCCGATGGAAACCCTGAGCGCCAATATCCGCGAGAACCTGCCCACTCACTCACTCGTGGCTAAGGTCCACGCCATCGACTTTGACTGCGGAATATTTGGAGAGCTGCAATACTCGATAATCAGCCAGCCTGTCTCCCAGTCAAGGCTCGGGAAAACGAAAGACATATTTTACATCAACCAATCCACAGGGGAACTGCGAACAAAACTCTCCTTCGACTTCGAGAAGTTCAACTCCTTCCAGGTTGTGGTGAAAGCAGTGGACTTTGGGAATTCTTCGGCCACAGTAACGGTGCAGGTCCTGGTCACCAGTGAGGACGAGTATAATCCTGTCTTCGTCAACCCAATGTACAATTTTGCTGTCCCAGAGAATGCAAAGAAAGGCCAGAGCATTGGGCAGGTGGTGGCCACGGATGAGGATGGAGGCCTCGATGGGATCGTTCTGTACTCTCTGTTAACACCATCACAGTATTTTGAGGTGAACAAGACCAGCGGGGACATCATTCTCAAGATGGACAGCCAGAGACATCCGAGCAAGCGGTCAAAGAGAGAAACACGGATAATGACTCTGAACATTCAAGCCAAGAGCCCGTTGGCTACGTCCAGGTCCACCATCACCCAAGCAAGTATTGACATCACCCAGACCTCCTTTGGACTGGCTCCAGAGGTGAACGTTTTGCTGATTGTGGCCCTGGCAGCATCTCTGGGCATTGGCGGGATTCTGGCCATCATCGGCTTGGCCCTGGTGATCGTGCGGGCCAGGAGGAAGAAGACTCGCGAGGACATGAGCTCACAACTCAACAACATTCAAGACAACACCTTGCAGAAACTGGGAGCTGACGATGCCACACTGCCGGCTAGTGACCGCATCTACCACCAAACGCTGCCGGGGTACTCGGCCGATGCCACTGTGGTGGTAGGGCCATACAACAGGGGCGACTCGATAGACCCCTCACACTCCAGTGGCCGAGGATCAGCTGAAGCCGAGGCGGCGGAAGACGATGAAATTCGGATGATCAATGAATACCCGCGGGTGAGCAGCATCACCTCCTCCATGCAGGAGCACGTATCTACCCGTGGCCCAGACTCTGGCATCCAGCAAGATGCTGACCAGATGTCCGACATCTCCACCGACCCGGGGATGGAGTGGTTTAAGCACAAGAAGAGCGGCAGTGCCCTGATACCGGGGCAGCAGCAGGCATACAGAGATGACGGTGGTGGATATATGGGCACGGGAGTGGGGCTGGGAGTGTGTCAGGCCAAGGACTATGTCTTTGCTGAAGACGGGCGACCATCAGCCCAAGGATCCCTGACAGCCATTGTTGCCAGTGACGAGGAGTTGAGAGGTAGCTACAACTGGGACTACCTCCTGAACTGGTGTCCACAGTTCCAGCCGTTGGCCAGCGTCTTCACCGAGATAGCCAGGCTCAAGGACGAGAGTGCACCTCGCAAACACTTCCAGACTAAACCCAAGGTGGACCCCAAACCGCGCATCGACCCTCCTCCACTCATCACCTCCGTGGCCCACCCCAATGCCATGTCCGTGCCCCCTCGCCTGGCAGTGGGTCGCACCCACAGTCACGTGACAGCCATGCCACGCTCACCCATCACCAGCAACGCCTCCATAGCATCAGCCGCTATGTCTCCCAGCTTCTCACCATCACTCTCGCCCCTGGCCGCTCGATCACCAGCCGTTTCGCCCTTTGATGTCTCCCAAGGACCCTCAACCTCAATTATTAGCACCGAACATTCCTTAGACAATCCCGAGGAACCAGAACTACGAATTTAATGGTCACCTTGCTCACCAGCACTAGCCTTCAAGCTCAGTCAGGAGAACATAAGAACACCAGGAATAGGAGCAGGACTCGGCCGGGACAGGCAGCCGTCCAACATTGTGGCTTTCTCTGAAGAATTAGAAAGAAATTACGTCAGTCTAAGAAAAAAACATTAGAACAACGCAGTCTCCGGTGGGTACAAGCCCACAGAATAAAAGTTGCACTTAATTCACCATCAGCTGGAGATCGGACACAAACTGATTCACAACCTCAGAAAGCTGAGCTGGGGAGTGGAATAATGTCAGAGCGTTGGAGCAGGGGCCTCGAATGTAAGGACGGGGCTTAATAAATTAATAGTGTAGAGGGAGCTTTACTCTGTATATAACCCCCTGTACCTGCCCTTGGATTGTTTGATGGGACAGTGTCGAGGGAGCTTTACTCTGTATATAACCCGTGCTGTACCTGCCCTGGGAGTGTTTGATGGGACAGTGTAGAGGGAGCTTTACTCTGTATCTAACCCCATGCTGTACCTGCCCTGGGAGTGTTTGATGGGACAGTGTAGAGGGAGCTTTACTCTGTATCTAACCCCCTGTACCTGCCCTGGGAATGTTTGATGGGACATTGTGGAGGGAGCTTTACTCTGTATATAACCCCCTGTACCTGCCCTGGGAGTGTTTGATGGGACAGTGTCGAGGGAGCTTTACTCTGTATATAACCCGTGCTGTACCTGCCCTGGGAGTGTTTGATGGGACAGTGTAGAGGGAGCTTTACTCTGTATCTAACCCCATGCTGTACCTGCCCTGGGAGTGTTTGATGGGACAGTGTAGAGGGAGCTTTACTCTGTATCTAACCCCCTGTACCTGCCCTGGGAGTGTTTGATGGGACATTGTAGAGGGAGCTTTACTCTGTATATAACCCCCTGTACCTGCCCTGGGAGTGTTTGATGGGACATTGTAGAGGGAGCTTTACTCTATATCTAACCCCCTGTACCTGCCCTGGGAGTGTTTGATGGGACATTGTAGAGGGAGCTTTACTCTATATCTAACTCCGTGCTGTACCTGCCCTGGGAGTGTTTGATGGGACAGTGTAGAGGGAGCTTTACTCTGTATCTAACCCATGCTGGACCTGCCCTGGGAGTGTTTGATGGGACAGTGTAGAGGGAGCTTTACTCTGTATCTAACCCCCTGTACCTGCTCTGGGAGTGTTTGATGGGACAGTGTAGAGGGAGCTTTACTCTGTATCTAACCCCCTGTACCTGCCCTGGGAGTGTTTGATGGGACAGTGTCGAGAGTTCGGATCCAGTGACTCCACAACCCTGAAGGTGGGTTGCAGTTAGGTTTAGGGTTAAAGTTTCGGGTTAGGGTTAAATGTTCGGTTTAGGGTTAGGGTGAGCAATTTGGAGTTCTGTGTTAAGCAGAAGAGGGAAATACGATTTTCATATTTAATCTCTTGTAAGTTTCTTAAAATTGGACAAATGCCTTTGCCCATTCGGAGAACATTCTTATCTGACGATGAATGAAAGTATTCCACGCCCGTGGGTCCCAGAGCCACAACATTTCCTCCAGCCGTTTGACAAGAAGTCCTACCCTCACCCCTGAACCCTACCCTCACGCTGGAACATATGGGATTACCTTTGAGAACAATTCTGTTCAAAGTTTTCTTATGTTTTTGGTGAATTGAATTAACCCGAAGAAAGTGCAGCCTTTCCAGTTGCATATTCTTGAGTTTCTGGCTGGAGGTCCTGAGAGATTGGTAACAGCTAGTTCACCTCTTGGTTGTGTTATGTGATGGTGTGACAGTGTTATGTGACAGTGACAGTGTGACAGTGTGACAGGGTGACAGTGTTATGTGACAGTGTGACAGTGTTATGTGACAGTGTGACAGTGTTATGTGACAGTGTTATGTGACAGTGTGACAGTGTTATGTGACAGTGACAGTGTGACAGGGTGACAGTGTTATGTGACAGTGTGACAGTGTTATGTGACAGTGACAGTGTTATGTGACAGTGTGACAGTGTTATGTGACAGTGACAGTGTGACAGTGTTATGTGACAGTGTTATGTGACAGTGACAGGGTGACAGTGTTACATGACAGGGTGACAGTGTGACAGTGTTATGTGACAGTGTGACAGTGTTATGTGATGGTGACAGTGTTACATGACAGGGTGACAGTGTGACAGTGTTATGTGACAGGGTGACAGTGTTACATGGCAGGGTGACTGTGTGACAGTGTTATGTGACAGTGACAGTGTGACAGTGTTATGTGATAGGGTGACAGTGTTATGTGACAGTGACAGTGTGACAGTGTTATGTGACGGTGACAGTGTGACAGTGTTACATGACAGGGTGACAGTGTGACAGTGTTATGTGACAGGGTGACAGTGTTACATGACAGGGTGACAGTGTGACAGTGTTATGTGACAGTGACAGTGTGACAGTGTTATGTGACAGTGTGACAATGTTATGTGACAGTGACAGGGTGACAGTGTTACATGACAGTGTGACAGTGTTATGTGACAGTGTGACAGTGTTATGTGATGGTGACAGTGTGACAGTGTTACATGACAGGGTGACAGTGTGACAGTGTTATGTGACAGGGTGACAGTGTTACATGGCAGGGTGACTGTGTGACAGTGTTATGTGACAGTGACAGTGTGACAGTGTTATGTGACAGTGTGACAGTGTTATGTGACAGTGTGACATGGTGACAGTGTGACAGTGTTATGTGACAGTGTGACAGTGTGACAGGGTGACAGTGTGACAGTGTTATGTGACAGTGACAGTGTGACAGTGTTATGTGATAGGGTGACAGTGTTATGTGACAGTGACAGTGTTACATGACAGGGTGACAGTGTTATGTGACAGTGACAGTGTGACAGTGTTATGTGACGGTGACAGTGTGACAGTGTTACATGACAGGGTGACAGTGTGACAGTGTGACAGTGTTTTGTGACAGGGTGACAGTGTTACATGACAGGGTGATAGCGTGACAGTGTTATGTGACAGTGACAGTGTGACAGTGTTATGTGACAGTGTGACAGTGTTATGTGACAGTGACAGGGTGACAGTGTTATGTGACAGGGTGACAATGTGACAGTGTTATGTGACAGTGACAGGGTGACAGTGTTACATGACAGGGTGACAGTGCGACAGTGTTATGTGATAGGGTGACAGTGTTATGTGAAAGGGTGACAGTGTTATGTGACGGTGACAGTGTTATCTGACACCCTTTCACCTGCCAGTTTCCCAGAATCCTAAACAAGCTCTAAGATGATTTCAGGAAAATCCAATGTAAATAAAGATTAGGCTTCCAGCTTGAAGGATGTGTAAACCCTCACTTCCCTATTCTTATCCTTAATTTGCACAAATGTTGTGTAAATAGTGTTTGCAATTTACCTGGAGACGGTTGCAAGTAAAATGACCTCTCACTGGCCCGTGCAGACAGGCCTGTTGGTAAATTGTCTCAAAGATACTTTGCAAGGTTTGGCAGTAGATGACATCATCGCAACGCCAATCACATTTGCATATGTTTAATATTTTTATTGTATTCTAAACGCACGTGGCGGATTGGGGCTGAACGCAGGTACCAAGGACCCCCAGCCGTCAATCACAGGCCTCAAACTGGAGACCCTGATCCTGGTCTTACACCAACACCCGTCCCCTCAGCAACGACACACAATTCATTCCTGTTTCTGCAAACTTCGCACATTCCACCGCACTGCGTCTACAATGTTCCATTGGCGAGGTTACCGAGTGTTCAACCCATGTGGTATCTGGAGATAGAAAGACAATGCTCGGGGGCGGTGGGAGTGGACGAGGAATAGCGATTTCCAACAGCATACGCAATCCTCGAGTCTGTCCAGTGCTCACTTCCATCGCCAACTTTCCTGCTACATGGAGAATCGTGAATTCTGGCGCAGTTTGTTATTCAATCACAACTTTTAAATGTCTCTCACTGGGGTACAGTCCCACACACACTGACTCTCACTGGGGTACAGTCCCACAAACACTGACTCTCACTGGGGTACAGTCCCACACACACTGACTCTCACTGGGGTACAGTCCCACACACACTGACTCTCACTGGGGTACAGTCCCACACACACTGACTCTCACTGGGGTACAGTCCCACACACACTGACACTCACTGGGATACAGTCACACACACACTGACTCTCACTGGGGTACGGGTCCCACACACACAGACTCTCACTGGGGTACAGTCCCACACACACTGACTTCACTGGGGTATGGGTCCCACACACACTGATTCTCACTGGTGTATGGGTCCCACACACACTGACTCTCACTGGGGTACGGGTCCCACACACACTGACTCTCACTGGGGTACAGTCCCACACACACTGACTCTCACTGGGGTACAGTCCCACACACACTGACTCTCACTGGGGTACAGTCCCACACACACTGACTGTCACTGGGGTACAGTCCCACACACACTGACTCTCACTGGGGTACAGTCACACACACACTGACTCTCACTGGGGTACGGGTCCCACACACACAGACTCTCACTGGGGTATAGTCCCACACACACTGACTCTCACTGGGGTACAGTCCCACACACACTGACTCTCACTGGGGTACAGTCCCACACACACTGACTCTCACTGGGGTATAGTCCCACACACACTGACTCTCACTGGGGTACGGGTCCCACACACACTGACTCTCACTGGGGTACAGTCCCACACACACTGACTCTCACTGGGGTACGGGTCTCACACACACTGACTCTCACTGGGGTACGGGTCCCACACACACTGACTCTCACTGGGGTACGGGTCCCACACACACTGACTCTCACTGGGGTACGGGTCCCACACACACTGACTCTCACTGGGGTACGGGTCCCACACACACTGACTCTCACTGGGGTACAGTCCCACACACACTGACTCTCACTGGGGTACAGTCACACACACACTGACCCTCACTGGGGTATGGGTCCCACACACACTGATTCTCACTGGGGTATGGGTCCCACACACACTGATTCTCACTGGTGTATGGGTCCCACACACACTGACTCTCACTGGGGTACGGGTCCCACACACACTGACTCTCACTGGGGTACAGTCCCACACACACTGACTCTCACTGGGGTACAGTCCCACACACACTGACTCTCACTGGGGTACAGTCCCACACACACTGACTGTCACTGGGGTACAGTCCCACACACACTGACTCTCACTGGGATACAGTCACACACACACTGACCCTCACTGGGGTATGGGTCCCACACACACTGATTCTCACTGGTGTATGGGTCCCACACACACTGACTCTCACTGGGGTACGGGTCCCACACACACTGACTCTCACTGGTGTATGGGTCCCACACACACTGACTCTCACTGGGGTACAGTCCCACACACACTGACTCTCACTGGGGTACAGTCCCACACACACTGACTGTCACTGGGGTACAGTCCCACGCACACTGACTCTCACTGGGGTACAGTCACACACACACTGACTCTCACTGGGGTACGGGTCCCACACACACAGACTCTCACTGGGGTATAGTCCCACACACACTGACTCTCACTGGGGTACAGTCCCACACACACTGACTCTCACTGGGGTACAGTCCCACACACACTGACTCTCACTGGGGTATAGTCCCACACACACTGACTCTCACTGGGGTACGGGTCCCACACACACTGACTCTCACTGGGGTACAGTCCCACACACACTGACTCTCACTGGGGTACGGGTCTCACACACACTGACTCTCACTGGCGTACGGGTCCCACACACACTGACTCTCACTGGGGTACGGGTCCCACACACACTGACTCTCACTGGGGTACGGGTCCCACACACACTGACTCTCACTGGGGTACGGGTCCCACACACACTGACTCTCACTGGGGTACAGTCCCACACACACTGACTCTCACTGGGGTACAGTCCCACACACACTGACTCTCACTGGGGTACGGGTCCCACACACACTGACTCTCACTGGGGTATGGGTCCCACACACACTAACTCTCACTGGGGTACAGGTCCCACACACACTGACTCTCACTGGGGTACAGTCCCACACACACTGACTCTCACTGGGGTACGGGTCTCACACACACTGACTCTCACTGGGGTACGGGTCCCACACACACTGACTCTCACTGGGGTACAGTCCCACACACACTGACTCTCACTGGGGTACAGTCCCACACACACTGACTCTCACTGGGGTACAGTCCCACACACACTGACTCTCACTGGGGTACAGTCCCACACACACTGACTCTCACTGGGGTACGGGTCCCACACACACTGACTCTCACTGGGGTACTGTCCCACACACACTGACTCTCACTGGGGTACGGGTCCCACACACACTGACTCTCACTGGGGTATGGGTCTCACACACACTGACTCTCACTGGTGTACGGGTCCCACACACACTGACTCTCACTGGGGTACGGGTCCCACACACACTGACTCTCACTGGGGTATGGGTCTCACACACACTGACTCTCACTGGGGTACAGTCCCACACACACTGATTCTCACTGGGGTACAGTCCCACACACACTGACTCTCACTGGGGTACAGTCCCACACACACTGACTCTCACTGGGGTACAGTCCCACACACACTGACTCTCACTGGGGTATGGGTCTCACACACACTGACTCTCACTGGGGTAGAGTCCCACACACACTGACTCTCACTGGGGTACGGGTCCCACACACACAGACTCTCACTGGGGTATAGTCCCACACACACTGACTCTCACTGGGGTACGTGTCCCACACACACTGACTCTCACTGGGGTACAGTCCCACACACACTGACTCTCACTGGGGTACAGTCTCACACACACTGACTCTCACTGGGGTACAGTCCCACACACATTGACTCTCACTAGGGTACGGGTCCCACACACACTGACTCTCACTGGGGTATGGGTCCCACACACACTAACTCTCACTGGGGTATGGGTCCCACACACTGACTCTCACTGGGGTACGGGTCCCACACACACTGATTCTCACTGGGGTACGGGTCTCACACACACTGACTCTCACTGGGGTACGGGTCCCACACACACTGACTCTCACTGGGGTACGGGTCCCACACACACTGACTCTCACTGGGGTACAGTCCCACACACACTGACTCTCACTGGGGTACAGTCCCACACACACTGACTCTCACTGGGGTACAGTCCCACACACACTGACTCTCACTGGGGTGCAGTCCCACACACACTGACTCTCACTGGGGTACGGGTCCCACACACACTGACTCTCACTGGTGTATGGGTCCCACACACACTGACTCTCACTGGGGTACAGTCCCACACACACTGACTCTCACTGGGGTACAGTCCCACACACACTGACTCTCACAGGGGTACAGTCCCACACACACTGACTCTCACTGGGGTACAGTCCCACACACACTGACTCTCACTGGGGTACAGTCCCACACACACTGACTCTCACTGGGGTACAGTCCCACACACACTGGCTCTCACTGGGGTACAGTCCCACACACACTGACTCTCACTGGGGTACAGTCCCACACACACTGACCCTCACTGGGGTACAGTCTCACACACACTGACTCTCACTGTGGTACAGTCCCACACACACTGACTCAGTTGTTTGAGGCCGTGGATAGCCTGGGCCTTTGTTGTTCTGGGTTGCTAAGGCAACGTATCGAAACACTAGGGCCCGGGGAAGCCTGCCTGTTCAGCCACGATTGCTCCCTAACTCACCAGCTGCACCGGGATGGGTGCAGGCCACACACTGATTCACACCCTGCACAAGGTCACTCTCGGCTGGAATCCTGTTTTCCCAGGGCGGGGCAGAAAGAGTTGGGACTGATATGTGAGCTTTCAGGGTTTAATATTCCAGCGGCACCCTGGTCTCCCAGGAGCGAGCGGAGCCTGTGACTGGGGGCCCACATCACCTCATTAATGTAGAGGGGGAGGGGTTTGACCCCAGTGCAGAACCCTGACCCCAGGGGAGGGGTTTGACCCCAGTGCAGAACCCTGACCCCAGTGGAGGGTTTTGACCCCAGTGCAGAACCCTGACCCCAGGGGAGGGGTTTGGCCCCAGGGTAGAACCCTGACCCCAGTGGAGGGGTTTGACCCCAGTGTAGAACCCTGACCCCAGGGGAGGGTTTTGACCCCAGTGTAGAACCCTGACCCCAGGGGAGGGGTTTGACCCCAGTGCAGAACCCTGACCCCAGTGCAGACCCTGACCCCAGGGGAGGGGTTTGACCCCAGTGCAGAACCCTGACCCCAGTGCAGAACCCTGACCCCAGTGGAGGGGTTTGACACCAGTGTAGAACCCTGACCCCAGTGGAGGGGTTTGACCCCAGTGTAGAACCCTGACCCCAGGGGAGGGTTTTGACCCCAGTGTAGAACCCTGACCCCAGGGGAGGGTTTTGACCCCAGTGTAGAACCCTGACCCCAGTGGAGGGGTCACTGAGGTTTGGGTGAGGTTGCTGTCTGTATTTTTACCTGACGGTTATTCGGAAACGTGCGGAAGATACAAAGACCTTATTTATTTTTACACTTTGTAATATAAGAGATGTGTTTTGTAATCTGATGTAATAGAATTGCATGAATCTCAAGGTGAAGGAACGTCCTGTTTAATGGCAGTCCCAAGGGTCGGGTATTCTTTCATCTCTGTGCCATATTGGTCCAACTTTTATAAACAGACGTTTCATTAAATCCACGATTTGTACAAAGCTTTGCCTCAATGTTTAATGCTCCACAGATGTAACTTTAGATCGTGCTCTGGCAGTTCCTTGTGTTCTAAATTCCGATGCCCAGATCTGTAATGGGATCTGTCTGTGTAAAGCCATCACACTCCGTTTGCTCGCCCCAACAGCGCAGTGTGTCATTACTGGTATACATCCGTGCCGTTTATTTGAAAATAGGACAGAAGGCGTGATGTGAAACAGGTTGAATGATGATCTCGCCCAATTCTTTCCCGACAGCACACCCTGCTTCACTTGAGGCATGTGTTTATCAGTGAATCAATAAACCACTGAAGCCAAATACTGGAAATCAGAATGAAAACCTCAAGGGGTCAGGCACCATCTGTGGAGAGAGAAACGGTTTATGTTTCAGGTCAATGGCAAAAGGTTTTTAAAGCACAAAGGGTCATTCAGTTCGGCCCACATACTTTATGTTTCCATAGAAACACACATCCCATCACAGGCCCCCAATCCCAGTGACTTCCCTCCATGACTCTATCCCGAGTCCATGGGTCACACTTTCTGCTCATAGTTATAAGCAATAGAAGCAGGAGTCGGCCATTCGGCCCCTCGAGCCTGCTCCGCCATTCAATACGATCATGGCTGATCCGATCATGGACTCAGCTCCACTTCCCCGCCCGCTCCCCATATCCCTTGATTCCCTTACTATCCCAAAATCTATCAATTTCAGCCGTGAATATACTCACGATTCACCACCCACAACCCTCTGGGGAAGAGAATTTCAAAGATTCACCACCCTCTGAGTGAAGAAATTCCTCCTTATCTCAGTCTTAAATGGCCAACCCCTTATCCTGAGACTGAGACCCCTGGTTCTAGACTCCCCAGCCCAGGGAAACACCCTCCCTGCATCTACCCTGTCAAGCCCTGGAAGAATGTTGTATGTTTCAATAAGATCACCCCATTCTTCTAAACCCTGGAGAATATAGGCCCAGTCTGTTCAAACTCCCCTCATAGGACACTCCCCCCATCCCAGGAACTGGTCTGGTGAACCTTCCCTCCAAGTGGAGCTGTTCAATGCTCCTGTGGGTGGCCTTTCCTAGCGCAAGTTTGCATGAAGCCCAGGCTAAACCAGCACTTCACCTTAGCCATATTTCATCTCTTTAACGCCTAAAGCATTCGGCAAAAATCACCCGTCTGCCCACAGGACAGAATCACAGAAGGAGGCCATTCCGGCCCATCGTGTCCACGCCGGCCGACAAAGAGTCCTCGGTCAGCAGCCCTAAAGTTACATATAAACCTCTCAACAATGAACAATGACGGTACTGAGAACCTGCAACTCACACCGGATTACAGAAGGGCCAAGTTCTCCGAAATGGCAGATGATTAGAAACGGGTAAATGGGCTAAACCCCCTCGGTGGTGATGTGACCGATGTTGAATATAAATGGAAAGTTTTTAAGAACATGATTAAAAATGTGGAAAACAAACAAGTATCCAAAATCAAAAGAGGAAAACGTAAGAAAAAGCCAAGGTGGCTGACTGGCTCTTTACAGAGACAAATAAACTGTAAACAGAAATGTTTCTATCAATGAAAGAAATTTAACACTGAATTAAATCGGGTTGAATACAAGTAACAACTAAGACTGCTATTCAATCAGCAAAAGGACAATTGGAAGAAAGGATTGTGAACAACTGCGGCAGTACTTTTTCAGTTATGTGAAGAATCCGATATCGATCAAAGACTGCATTGGGCCACTGACAGTGTTCAAGGGCAGGTTACACAGGACCCAAGGAGTATGGCGGGAATATTAACACAGTACTTTACATCAGTATTCACCCTTTAACACTGTTGGGGGAAAAACGCCGAGATAGAAATAAATCTACTCCGAGACTACGTTAGAGAGTTTGAAAACACACCCAGTTTATTACATACAAGGATCAAGGGGAGTTGCAAAGGCTACAACTCAATTTGGGATTCCAAAAAATTAGTATTTAAAGCTGTAAACCGCAAAGGTCACATGTCACTGCTTATCCATCTGTCATTGCAAAAAGGTCGACACAACAATTTTTTTTCCGCCTTTGTCCAGGCTCACTTCCCCATCTTCAGCCAGCGCCTGGTGCGATTGGTTCCTTGCTCATCGTCTTGTGACCTTTTCGCAAATGCTTATCTCATTCTGTCATTAATTACATAAATACAAGCACAGCAATTTTGCACTACCATGATTAACCCTTCAATCATCATGCTCAAATATTAGAATTTTATAATAACAGTTTTATCAGCAACAATAACATAGATAAATATATTGCTTTCGAAATAATTACGAATTTAAAAACAGACAGAGCAGCCGGGCCGGAAAATATCCACCAGAGGGTCCTCCGGGAGATAGGACATGTGCTGTGCGAGGGTCCTCCTGGAGATGGGACATGTACTGTGTGAGGGTCCTCCGGGAGATGGGACATGTGCTGTGTGAGCCCCTCCGGGAGATCGGACAATTGCTGTGTGAGGGTCCTCCGGGAGATGGGACATGTGCTGTGTGAGGGTCCTCCGGGAGATGGGACATGTGCTGTGTGAGGGTCCTCCGGGAGATGGGACATGTGCTGTGTGAGGGTCCTCCGGGAGATGGGACATGTACTGTGTGAGGGTCCTCCGGGAGACGGGACATGTGCTGTGTGAGGGTCCTCCGGGAGATGGAACATGTGCTGTGTGAGGGTCCGGGAGATGGGACATGTGCTGTGTGAGGATCCTCCGGGAGATGGGACATGTGCTGTATGAGCCCCTCCGGGAGATGGGACATGTGCTGTGTGAGGGTCCGGGAGATGGGACATGTGCTGTGTGAGGATCCTCCGGGAGATGGGACATGTGCTGTATGAGCCCCTCCGGGAGATCGGACATGTGCTGTGTGAGGGTCCTCCGGGAGATGGGACATGTGCTGTGTGAGCCCCTCCGGGAGATGGGAGATGTGCTGTGTGAGGGTCCTCCGGGAGATGGGACATGTGTTGTGTGAGGGTCCGGGAGATAGGACATGTGCTGTGTGAGGGTCTGGGAGATGGGACATGTGCTGTGTGAGGGTCCGGGAGATGGGACATGTGCTGTGTGAGGGTCCTCCGGGAGATGGGACATGTGCTGTGTGAGGGTCCTCCGGGAGATGGAACATGTGCTGTGGGAGGATCCTCTGGGAGTTGGGACATGTGCTGTGTGAAGGTCCTCCGGGAGATGGGACATGTGCTGTGTGAGGGTCCTCCGGGAGATGGGACATGTGCAGTGTGAGCCCCTACAGGAGATGGGACATGTGCTGTGTGATGGTCCTCCGGGAGATGGGACATGTGCTGTGTGAGGGTCCTCTGGGAGATGGGACATGTGCTGTGTGAGGGTCCGGGAGATGGAACATGTGCTGTGTGAGCCCCTCCGGGAGATGGGACATGTGCTGTGTGTGGGTTCTCCGGGAGATGGGACATGTGCTGTGTGTGGGTTCTCCGGGAGATGGGACATGTGCTGTGTGAGGGTCCTCCGGGAGATGGGACATGTGCTGTGTGTGGGTTCTCCGGGAGATGGGACATGTGCTGTGTGAGGGTCCTCCGGGAGATGGGACATGTGCTGTGTGAGGGTCCTCCGGGAGATGGAACATGTGCTGTGTGAGGGTCCGTGAGATGGGACATGTGCTGTGTGAGGGTCCTCCGGGAGATGGGACATGTGCTGTGCGAGTCCCTCCAGGAGATGGGACATGTGCTGTGTGAGGGTCCTCCGGGAGATGGGACATGTGCTGTGTGAGGGTCCTCCGGGAGATGGGACATGAGCTGTGTGTGGGTCCTCCTGGAGATGGAACATGTGCTGTGTGAGGGTCCTCCGGGAGATGGAACATGTGCTGTGTGAGGGTCCTCCGGGAGATGGGACATGTGCTGTGTGTGGGTCCTCCTGGAGATGGGACATGTGCTGTGTAAGGGTCCTCCGGGAGATGGGACATGTGCTGTGTGAGGGTCCTCCGGGAGATGGGACATGTGCTGTGTGAGGGTCCTCCGGGAGATGGGACATGTGCTGTGTGAGAGTCCTCCGGGAGATGGGACATGTGCTGTGTGTGGGTCCGGGAGATGGGATATGTGCTGTGTGAGGGTCCTCCGGGAGATGGGACATGCGCTGTGTGAGCCCGTCCGGGAGATGGAACATGTGCTGTGTGCGCCCCTCCGGGAGATGGGACATGTGCTGTGTGAGGGTCCTCCGGGAGATGGGACATGTCCTGTGTGATGGTCCTCCGGGAGATGGGACATGTGCTGTGTGAGGGTCCTCCGGTAGATGGGACATGTGCTGTGTGAGCGTCCTCCGGGAGATGGGACATGTGCTGTGTGAGCCCCTCCAGGAGATGGGACATGTGCTGTGTGAGGGTCCTCCGGGAGATGGGACATGTGCTGTGTGAGGGTCCGGGAGATGGGACATGTGCTGTGTGAGGGTCCAGGAGATGGGACATGTGCTGTGTGAGGGTCCTCCGGGAGATGGGACATGTGCTGTGTGAGGGTCCTCCGGAAGATGGAACATGTGCTGTGGGAGGAACCTCTGGGAGTTGGGACATGTGCTGTGTGAAGGTCCTCCGGGAGATGGGACATGTGCTGTGTGAGGGTCCTCCGGGAGATGGGACATGTGCAGTGTGAGCCCCTCCAGGAGATGGGACATGTGCTGTGTGATGGTCCTCCGGGAGATGGGACATGTGCTGTGTGAGGGTCCTCTGGGAGATGGGACATGTGCTGTGTGAGGGTCCGGGAGATGGAACATGTGCTGTGTGAGCCCCTCCGGGAGATGGGACATGTGCTGTGTGTGGGTTCTCCGGGAGATGGGACATGTGCTGTGTGTGGGTTCTCCGGGAGATGGGACATGTGCTGTGTGAGGGTCCTCCGGGAGATGAGACATGTGCTGTGTGTGGGTTCTCCGGGAGATGGGACATGTGCTGTGTGAGGGTCCTCCGGGAGATGGGACATGTGCTGTGTGAGGGTCCTCCGGGAGATGGAACATGTGCTGTGTGAGGGTCCGTGAGATGGGACATGTGCTGTGTGAGGGTCCTCCGGGAGATGGGACATGTGCTGTGCGAGTCCCTCCAGGAGATGGGACATGTGCTGTGTGAGGGTCCTCCGGGAGATGGGACATGTGCTGTGTGAGGGTCCTCCGGGAGATGGGACATGTGCTGTGTGTGGGTCCTCCTGGAGATGGAACATGTGCTGTGTGAGGGTCCTCCGGGAGATGGAACATGTGCTGTGTGAGGGTCCTCCGGGAGATGGGACATGTGCTGTGTGTGGGTCCTCCTGGAGATGGGACATGTGCTGTGTAAGGGTCCTCCGGGAGATGGGACATGTGCTGTGTGAGGGTCCTCCGGGAGATGGGACATGTGCTGTGTGAGGGTCCTCCGGGAGATGGGACATGTGCTGTGTGAGAGTCCTCCGGGAGATGGGACATGTGCTGTGTGTGGGTCCGGGAGATGGGATATGTGCTGTGTGAGGGTCCTCCGGGAGATGGGACATGCGCTGTGTGAGCCCGTCCGGGAGATGGAACATGTGCTGTGTGAGCCCCTCCGGGAGATGGGACGTGTGCTGTGTGAGGGTCCTCCGGGAGATGGGACATGTGCTGTGTGAGGGTCCTCCGGGAGATGGGACATGTGCTGTGTGAGGGTCCGGGAGATGGGACATGTGCTGTGTGAGAGACCTGCGGGAGATGGGACCTGTACTGTGTGAGGGTCCTCCGGGAGATGGGACATGTGCTGTGCGAGTCCCTCCAGGAGATGGGACATGTGCTGTGTGAGGGTCCTCCGGGAGATGGGACATGTGCTGTGTGAGGGTCCTCCGGGAGATGGGACATGTGCTGTGTGTGGGTCCTCCTGGAGATGGAACATGTGCTGTGTGAGGGTCCTCCGGGAGATGGAACATGTGCTGTGTGAGGGTCCTCCGGGAGATGGGACATGTGCTGTGTGTGGGTCCTCCTGGAGATGGGACATGTGCTGTGTAAGGGTCCTCCGGGAAATGGGACATGTGCTGTGTGAGGGTCCTCCGGGAGATGGGACATGTGCTGTGTGAGGGTCCTCCGGGAGATGGGACATGTGCTGTGTGAGAGTCCTCCGGGAGATGGGACATGTGCTGTGTGTGGGTCCGGGAGATGGGATATGTGCTGTGTGAGGGTCCTCCGGGAGATGGGACATGCGCTGTGTGAGCCCGTCCGGGAGATGGAACATGTGCTGTGTGAGCCCCTCCGGGAGATGGGACGTGTGCTGTGTGAGGGTCCTCCGGGAGATGGGACATGTGCTGTGTGAGGGTCCTCCGGGAGATGGGACATGTGCTGTGTGAGGGTCCGGGAGATGGGACATGTGCTGTGTGAGAGTCCTGCGGGAGATGGGACCTGTACTGTGTGAGGGTCCTCCGGGAGATGGAACATGTGCTGTCTGAGGGTCCTCTGGGAGATGGGACATGTGCTGTGTGAGGGTCCTCCAGGAGATGGGTCATGTGCTTTGTGAGGGTCTTCTGGGAGAAGCGACATGTGCTGTGCGAGAGTCCGGGAGATGGGACATGTGCTGTGTGAGGGTCCGGGAGATGGGACATGTGCTGTGTGAGCCCCACCGGGAGATGGGTCATGTGCTGTGTGTGGGTCCTCCGGGAGATGGGACATGTGCTGTGTGAGGGTCCACCGGGAGATGGGACATGTGCTGTGTGAGGGTCCGGGAGATGGGACATGTGCTGTGTGAGGGTCCTCCGGGAGTTGGGACAAGTGCTGTGTGAGTCCCTCCGGAGATGGGACGTGAACTGTGTGAGGGTCCTCCGGGAGATGGGACATGTGCTGTGTGAGGTCTTCCGGGAGATGGGACATGTGCTGTGTGAGGGTCCTCCGGGAGATGGGACATGTGCTGTGTGAGGGTCCTCCGGGAGATGGGACATGTGCTGTGTGAGTGTCCTCCGGGAGATGGGACATGTGCTGTGTGAGCCCCTCCAGGAGATGGGACATGTGCTGTGTGAGGGTCCTCCGGGAGATGGGACATGTGCTGTGTGAGGGTCCTCCGGGAGATGGGACATGTGCTGTGTGAGGGTCCGGGAGATGGGGCATGTGCTGTGTGAGGGTCCTCCGGGAGATGGGACATGTGCTATGTGAAGGTCTTCCGGGAGATGAGACATGTGCTGTGTGAGCCCCTCTGGGAGATGGGACATGTGCTGTGTGAGCCCCTCCGGGAGATGGGACATGTGCTGTGTGAGCCCTTCCGGGAGATGGGAGATGTGCTGTGTGAGGGTCCTCCGGGAGATGGGACATGTGCTGTGTGAGGGTCCTCCGGGAGATGGGACATGTGCTGTGTGAGGATCCTCTGGGAGATGGGACATGTGCTGTGTGAGGGTCCTCCGGGAGATGGGACATGTGTTGTGTGAGCCCCTCCGGGAGATGGGACGTGTGCTGTGCGAGGGTCCTTCGGGAGATGGGACGTGTGCTGTGTGAGGGTCCTCCGGGAGATGGGACATGTGCTGTGTGAGGGTCCTCCGGGAGATGGGACATGTGCTGTGTGAGGGTCCGGGAGATGGGACATGTGCTGTGTGAGAGTCCTGCGGGAGATGGGACATGTACTGTGTGAGGGTCCTCCGGGAGATGGGACATGTGCTGTGTGAGGGTCCTCTGGGAGATGGGACATGTGCTGTGTGAGGGTCCGGGAGATGGAACATGTGCTGTGTGAGGGTCCTCCGGGAGATAGGTCATGTGCTGAGTGAGGGTCCTCTGGGAGATGGAACATGTGCTGAGTGAGGGTCCGGGAGATGGGACATGTGCTGTGTGAGGGTCCGGGAGATGGGACATGTGCTGTGTGAGCCCCTCCGGGAGATGGGACATGTGCTGTGTGTGGGTTCTCCGGGAGATGGGACATGTGCTGTGTGAGGGTCCGGGAGATGGGACATGTGCTGTGTGAGGGTCCTCCGGGAGACGGGACGTGTGCTGTGTGAAGGACTTCCGGGAGATGGGACATGTGCTGTGTGAGGGTCCTCCGGGAGATGGGACATGTGCTGTGTGAGGGTCCTCCGGGAGATGGGACATGTGCTGTGTGAGGGTCCTCCGGGAGATGGGACATGTGCTGTGTGAGGGTCCTCCGGGAGATGGGACATGTGCTGTGTGAGGGTCCTCCGGGAGATGGGACATGTGCTGTGTGAGGGTCATCTGGGAGATGGGACATGTGCTGTGTGAGGGTCCGGGAGATGGAACATGTGCTGTGTGAGCCTCTCCGGGAGAATGGACATGTGCTGTGTGAGGTTCCTCCGGGAGATGGGACATGTGCTGTGTTATGGTCCGGTAGATGGGACATGTGCTGAGTGAGGGTCCTCTGGGAGATGGGACATGTGCTGTGTGAGGGTCTGGGAGATGGGACATGTGCTGTGTGAGGGTCCGGAAGATGGGACATGTGCTGTGTGAGCCCCTCCGGGAGATGGGACATGTGCTGTGTGTGGGTACTCCAGGAGATGGGACATGTGCTGTGTGAGTGTCCTCCGGGAGATGGGACATGTGCTGTGTGAGGGTCCGGGTGATGGGACATGTGCTGTGTGAGGGTCCTCCGGGAGATGGGACAAGTGCTGTGTGAGTCCCTCCGGAGATGGGACATGTGCTGTGTGAGGGTCCTCCGGGAGATGGGACATGTGCTGTGTGAGGGTCCTCCGGGAGATGGGACATGTGCTGTGTGAGGGTTCTCCGGGAGATGGGACATGTGCTGTGTGAGGGTCCGGGTGATGGGACATGTGCTGTGTGAGGGTCCTCCGGGAGATGGGACAAGTGCTGTGTGAGGGTCCTCCGGGAGATGGGACATGTGCTGTGTGAAGGTCCTCCGGGAGATGGGACATGTGCTGTGTGAGGGTCCTCCGGGAGATGGGACATGTGCTGTGTGAATGTCTTCCGGGAGATGGGTCATGTGCTGTGTGAGGGTCCTCCGGGAGATGGGACATGTGCTGTGTGAGGGTTCTCCGGGAGATGGGACAAGTGCTGTGTGAGGGTCCTCCGGGAGATGGGACATGTGCTGTGTGAGGGTCCGGGAGATGGGACATGTGCTGTGTGAGGGTCCTCCGGGAGATGGGACATGTGCTGTGTGAGGGTCCTCCGGGAGATGGGACATGTGCTGTGTGAGGGTCCTCTGGGAGATGGGACATGTGCTGTGTGAGGGTCCTCCGGGAGATGGGACATGTGCTGTGTGAGGGTCCTCCGGGCGATGGGACATGTGCTGTGTGAGGGTCCTCCGGGAGATGGGACATGTGCTGTGTGAGGGTCCTCCGGGCGATGGGACATGTGCTGTGTGAAGGTCCTCCGGGAGATGGGACAAGTGCTGTGTGAGGGTCCTCCGGGAGATGGGACATGTGCTGTGTGAGGGTCCTCCGGGAGATGGGACATGTGCTGTGTGAGGGTCCTCCGGGAGATGGGACATGTGCTGTGTGAGGGTCCTCCGGGAGATGGGACATGTGCTGTGTGAGGGTCCTCCGGGAGATGGGACATGTGCTGTGTGAGGGTCCTCCGGGAGATGGGACATGTGCTGTGTGAGGGTCCTCCGGGCGATGGGACATGTGCTGTGTGAGGGTCCTCTGGGAGATGGGACATGTGCTGTGTGAAGGTCCTCCGGGAGATGGGACAAGTGCTGTGTGAGTCCCTCCGGGTGATGGGACATGTGCTGTGTGAGGGTCCTCCGGGAGATGGGACATGTGCTGTGTGAAGGTCCTCCGGGAGATGGGTAATGTGCTGTGGGAGCCCCTCCGGAAGATGGGACATGTGCTGTGTGAGCCCCTCCGGGAGATGGGACATGTGCTGTGTGAGGGTCCTCCGGGTGTTCGGACATGTGCTCTGTGAGGGTCCTCCGGGAGATAGGTCATGTGCTGAGTGAGGGTCCTCTGGGAGATGGAACATGTGCTGTGTGAGGGTCCGGGAGATGGAACATGTGCTGTGTGAGCCTCTCCGGGAGATGGGACATGTGCTGTGTGAGGGTCCTCTGGGAGATGGGACATGTGCTGTGTGAGGGTCCGGGAGATGGGACATGTGCTGTGTGAGGGTCCTCCAGGAGATAGGTCATGTGCTGAGTGAGGGTCCTCTGGGAGATGGGACATGTGCTGTGTGAGGGTCCGGGAGATGGGACATGTGCTGTGTGAGGGTCCGGGAGATGGGACATGTGCTGTGTGAGCCCCTCCGGGAGATGGGACATGTGCTGTGTGTGGGTTCTCCGGGAGATGGGACATGTGCTGTGTGAGGGTCCGGGAGATGGGACATGTGCTGTGTGAGGGTCCTCCGGGAGACGGGACGTGTGCTGTGTGAAGGACTTCCGGGAGATGGGACATGTGCTGTGTGAGGGTCCTCCGGGAGATGGGACATGTGCTGTGTGAGGGTCCTCCGGGAGATGGGACATGTGCTGTGTGAGGATCCTCCGGGAGATGGGACATGTGCTGTGTGAGGGTCCTCCGGGAGATGGGACATGTGCTGTGTGAGGGTCCTCCGGGAGATGGGACATGTGCTGTGTGAGGGTCATCTGGGAGATGGGACATGTGCTGTGTGAGGGTCCGGGAGATGGAACATGTGCTGTGTGAGCCTCTCCGGGAGAATGGACATGTGCTGTGTGAGGGTCCTCCGGGAGATGGGACATGTGCTGTGTTATGGTCCGGTAGATGGGACATGTGCTGAGTGAGGGTCCTCTGGGAGATGGGACATGTGCTGTGTGAGGGTCTGGGAGATGGGACATGTGCTGTGTGAGGGTCCGGAAGATGGGACATGTGCTGTGTGAGCCCCTCCGGGAGATGGGACATGTGCTGTGTGTGGGTACTCCAGGAGATGGGACATGTGCTGTGTGAGTGTCCTCCGGGAGATGGGACATGTGCTGTGTGAGGGTCCGGGTGATGGGACATGTGCTGTGTGAGGGTCCTCCGGGAGATGGGACAAGTGCTGTGTGAGTCCCTCCGGAGATGGGACGTGTGCTGTGTGAGGGTCCTCCGGGAGATGGGACATGTGCTGTGTGAAGGTCTTCCGGGAGATGGGTCATGTGCTGTGTGAGGGTCCTCCGGGAGATGGGACATGTGCTGTGTGAGGGTTCTCCGGGAGATGGGACAAGTGCTGTGTGAGGGTCCTCCGGGAGATGGGACATGTGCTGTGTGAGGGTCCTCCGGGAGATGGGACAAGTGCTGTGTGATGGTCCTCCGGGAGATGGGACATGTGCTGTGTGAGCCCCTCCGGGAGATGGGGCATGTGCTGTGTGAGCCCCTCCGGGAGATGGGACATGTGCTGTGTGACGGTCCTCCGGGAGATGGGACAAGTGCTGTGTGAGGGTCCTCCGGGAGATGGGACATGTGCTGTGTGAGGGTCCTCTGGGAGATGCGACATGTGCTGTGTGAGGGTTCTCCGGGAGATGGGACAAGTGCTGTGTGAGGGTCCTCTGGGAGATGCGACATGTGCTGTGTGATGGTCCGGGAGATGGGACATGTGCTGTGTGATGGTCCGGGAGATGGGACATGTGCTGTGTGATGGTCCGGGAGATGGGAGATGTGCTGTGTGAGGGTCCTCCGGGAGATGGGACATGTGCTGTGTGAATGTCTTCCGGGAGATGGGTCATGTGCTGTGTGAGGGTCCTCCGGGAGATGGGACATGTGCTGTGTGAGGGTTCTCCGGGAGATGGGACATGTGCTGTGTGAGGGTCCTCCGGGAGATGGGACATGTACTGTGTGAGTCCCTCCGGGTGATGGGACATGTGCTGTGTGAGGGTCCTCTGGGAGATGGGACATGTGCTGTGTGAAGGTCCTCCGGGAGATGGGTAATGTGCTGTGGGAGCCCCTCCGGGAGATGGGACATGTGCTGTGTGAGCCCCTCCGGGAGATGGGACATGTGCTGTGTGAGGGTCCTCCGGGTGTTCGGACATGTGCTGTGTGAGGATCCTCCGTGAGATGGGACATGTGCTGTGTGAGGGTCCTCCGGGAGATGGGACATGTGCTGTGTGAGGGTCCTCCGGGAGATGGGACATGTGCTGTGTGAGGGTCCTCCGGGAGATGGGACATGTGCTGTGTGTGCCCCTCCGGGAGATGGGACATCTGCTGGGTGAGCCCCTCTGGGAGATGGGACATGTGCTGTGTGAGGGTCCGGGAGATGGGACATGTGCTGTGTGAGGGTCCTCCAGGAGATGGGTCATGTGCTGTGTGAGGGTCCGGGAGATGGGACATGTGCTGTGTGAGGGTCCGGGAGATGGGACATGTGCTGTGTGAGCCCCTCCGGGAGATGGTACATGTGCTGTGTGTGGGTCCTCCAGGAGATGGGACATGTGCTGTGTGAGGGTCCTCCGGGAGATGGGACATGTGCTGTGTGAGGATCCTCCGGGAGATGGGACATGTGCTGTGTGAGGGTCCTCTGGGAGATGGGACATGTGCTGTGTGATGGTCCGGGAGATGGGACATGTGCTGTGTGAGGGTCCTCCGGGAGATGGGACAAGTGCTGTGTGAGTCCCTCCGGGTGATGGGACATGTGCTGTGTGAGGGTCCTCCGGGAGATGGGACATGTGCTGTCTGAAGGTCCTCCGGGAGATGGGTAATGTGCTGTGGGAGCCCCTCCGGGAGATGGGACATGTGCTGTGTGAGCCCCCCCGGGAGATGGGACATGTGCTGTGTGAGGGTCCTCCGGGTGTTCGGACATGTGCTGTGTGAGGGTCCTCCGGGAGATGGGACATGTGCTGTGTGAGGGTCCTCCGGGAGATGGGACATGTGCTGTGTGAGGGTCCTCCGGGAGATGGGACATGTGCTGTGTGTGCCCCTCCGGGAGATGGGACATCTGCTGGGTGAGCCCCTCTGGGAGATGGGACATGTGCTGTGTGAGGGTCCGGGAGATGGGACATGTGCTGTGCGAGCTCCTCCGGGAGATGGGACATGTGCTCAGCGAGCCCCTCCGGGAGATGGGACATGTGCTGTGTGAGGGTCCTCTGGGAGATGGGACATGTGCTGTGTGAGGGTCCGGGAGATGGGACATGTGCTGTGTGAGGGCCCTCCGGGAGATGGGACATGTGCGGTGTGAGGGTCCTCCGGGAGATGGGACATGTGCGGTGTGAGGGTCCTCTGGGAGATGGGACATGTGCTGTGTGAGGGTCCTCTGGGAGATGGGACATGTGCTGTGTGAGGGTCCTCCGGGAGATGGGACATGTGCGGTGTGAGGGTTCTCTGGGAGATGGGACATGTGCTGTGTGAGGGTCCTCTGGGAGATGGGACATGTGCTGTGTGAGGGTCCACTGGGAGATGGGACAAGTGCTGTGTGAGGGTCCTCCGGGAGATGGGACATGTGCTGTGTGAGCCCCTCCGGGAGATGGGACATGTGCTGTGTGAGCCCCTCCGGGAGATGGGACATGTGCTGTGTGACGGTCCTCCGGGAGATGGGACAAGTGCTGTGTGAGGGTCCTCCGGGAGATGGGACATGTGCTGTGTGAGCCCCTCCGGGAGATGGGACATGTGCTGTGTGAGCCCCTCCGGGAAATGGGACATGTGCTGTGTGAGGGTCCTTCGGGAGAAGTAACATGTGCTGTGTGAGGGTCCGGGAGATGGGACATGTGCTGTGTGAGGGTCCTCCAGGAGATGGGTCATGTGCTGTGTGAGGGTCCGGGAGATGGGACATGTGCTGTGTGAGGGTCCGGGAGATGGGACATGTGCTGTGTGAGCCCCTCCGGGAGATGGGACATGTGCTGTGTGTGGGTCCTCCAGGAGATGGGACATGTGCTGTGTGAGGGTCCTCCGGGAGATGGGACATGTGCTGTGTGAGGATCCTCCGGGAGATGGGACATGTGCTGTGTGAGGGTCCTCTGGGAGATGGGACATGTGCTGTGTGATGGTCCGGGAGATGGGACATGTGCTGTGTGAGGGTCCTCCGGGAGATGGGACAAGTGCTGTGTGAGTCCCTCCGGGTGATGGGACATGTGCTGTGTGAGGGTCCTCCGGGAGATGGGACATGTGCTGTGTGTGCCCCTCCGGGAGATGGGACATCTGCTGGGTGAGCCCCTCTGGGAGATGGGACATGTGCTGTGTGAGGGTCCGGGAGATGGGACATGTGCTGTGCGAGCTCCTCCGGGAGATGGGACATGTGCTCAGCGAGCCCCTCCGGGAGATGGGACATGTGCTGTGTGAGGGTCCTCTGGGAGATGGGACATGTGCTGTGTGAGGGTCCGGGAGATGGGACATGTGCTGTGTGAGGGCCCTCCGGGAGATGGGACATGTGCGGTGTGAGGGTCCTCTGGGAGATGGGACATGTGCTGTGCGAGGGTCCGGGAGATGGGACATGTGCTGTGTGAGGTTCCTCCGGGAGATGGGACATGTGCGGTGTGAGGGTCCTCTGGGAGATGGGACATGTGCTGTGTGAGGGTCCTCTGGGAGATGGGACATGTGCTGTGTGAGGGTCCACTGGGAGATGGGACAAGTGCTGTCTGAGGTTCCTCCGGGAGATGGGACATGTGCTGTGTGAGGGTCCTCCGGGAGATGGGACATGTGCTGTGTGAGTGTCCTCCGGGAGATGGGATATGTGCTGTGTGAGGGTCCTCCAGGAGATGGGGCATGTGCTGTGTGAGGATCCTCCGGGAGATGGGACATGTGCTGTCTGAGGGTCCTCCGGGAGATGGGACATGTGCTGTGTGAGAGTCCTCTGGGAGATGGGACATGTGCTGTGTGAGGGTCCTCCGGGAGATGGGACATGTGCTGTGTGAGGATCCTCCGGGAGATGGGACATGTGCTGTGTGAGGGTCCTCCGGGAGATGGGACATGTGCTGTGTGAGGGTCCTCCGGGAGATGGGACATGTGCTGTGTGAGGGTCATCTGGGAGATGGGACATGTGCTGTGTGAGGGTCCGGGAGATGGAACATGTGCTGTGTGAGCCTCTCCGGGAGAATGGACATGTGCTGTGTGAGGGTCCTCCGGGAGATGGGACATGTGCTGTGTTATGGTCCGGTAGATGGGACATGTGCTGAGTGAGGGTCCTCTGGGAGATGGGACATGTGCTGTGTGAGGGTCTGGGAGATGGGACATGTGCTGTGTGAGGGTCCGGAAGATGGGACATGTGCTGTGTGAGCCCCTCCGGGAGATGGGACATGTGCTGTGTGTGGGTACTCCAGGAGATGGGACATGTGCTGTGTGAGTCCCTCCGGAGATGGGACGTGTGCTGTGTGAGGGTCCTCCGGGAGATGGGACATGTGCTGTGTGAAGGTCTTCCGGGAGATGGGTCATGTGCTGTGTGAGGGTTATCCGGGAGATGGGACATGTGCTGTGTGAGGGTTCTCCGGGAGATGGGACAAGTGCTGTGTGAGGGTCCTCCGGGAGATGGGACATGTGCTGTGTGAGGGTCCTCCGGGAGATGGGACATGTGCTGTGTGAGCCCCTCCGGGAGATGGGACATGTGCTGTGTGAGCCCCTCCGGGAGATGGGACATGTGCTGTGTGACGGTCCTCCGGGAGATGGGACAAGTGCTGTGTGAGGGTTCTCCGGGAGATGGGACAAGTGCTGTGTGAGGGTCCTCTGGGAGATGGGACATGTGCTGTGTGAGCCCCTCCGGGAGATGGGACATGTGCTGTGTGATGGTCCGGGAGATGGGACATGTGCTGTGTGATGGTCCGGGAGATGGGAGATGTGCTGTGTGAGGGTCCTCCGGGAGATGGGACATGTGCTGTGTGAATGTCTTCCGGGAGATGGGTCATGTGCTGTGTGAGGGTCCTCCGGCAGATGGGACATGTGCTGTGTGAGGGTTCTCCGGGAGATGGGACATGTGCTGTGTGAGGGTCCTCCGGGAGATGGGACATGTACTGTGTGAGTCCCTCCGGGTGATGGGACATGTGCTGTGTGAGGGTCCTCTGGGAGATGGGACATGTGCTGTGTGAAGGTCCTCCGGGAGATGGGTAATGTGCTGTGGGAGCCCCTCCGGGAGATGGGACATGTGCTGTGTGAGCCCCTCCGGGAGATGGGACATGTGCTGTGTGAGGGTCCTCCGGGTGTTCGGACATGTGCTGTGTGAGGATCCTCCGTGAGATGGGACATGTGCTGTGTGAGGGTCCTCCGGGAGATGGGACATGTGCTGTGTGAGGGTCCTCCGGGAGATGGGACATGTGCTGTGTGAGGGTCCTCCGGGAGATGGGACATGTGCTGTGTGTGCCCCTCCGGGAGATGGGACATCTGCTGGGTGAGCCCCTCTGGGAGATGGGACATGTGCTGTGTGAGGGTCCGGGAGATGGGACATGTGCTGTGTGAGGGTCCTCCAGGAGATGGGTCATGTGCTGTGTGAGGGTCCGGGAGATGGGACATGTGCTGTGTGAGGGTCCGGGAGATGGGACATGTGCTGTGTGAGCCCCTCCGGGAGATGGTACATGTGCTGTGTGTGGGTCCTCCAGGAGATGGGACATGTGCTGTGTGAGGGTCCTCCGGGAGATGGGACATGTGCTGTGTGAGGATCCTCCGGGAGATGGGACATGTGCTGTGTGAGGGTCCTCTGGGAGATGGGACATGTGCTGTGTGATGGTCCGGGAGATGGGACATGTGCTGTGTGAGGGTCCTCCGGGAGATGGGACAAGTGCTGTGTGAGTCCCTCCGGGTGATGGGACATGTGCTGTGTGAGGGTCCTCCGGGAGATGGGACATGTGCTGTCTGAAGGTCCTCCGGGAGATGGGTAATGTGCTGTGGGAGCCCCTCCGGGAGATGGGACATGTGCTGTGTGAGCCCCCCCGGGAGATGGGACATGTGCTGTGTGAGGGTCCTCCGGGTGTTCGGACATGTGCTGTGTGAGGGTCCTCCGGGAGATGGGACATGTGCTGTGTGAGGGTCCTCCGGGAGATGGGACATGTGCTGTGTGAGGGTCCTCCGGGAGATGGGACATGTGCTGTGTGAGGGTCCTCCGGGAGATGGGACATGTGCTGTGTGTGCCCCTCCGGGAGATGGGACATCTGCTGGGTGAGCCCCTCTGGGAGATGGGACATGTGCTGTGTGAGGGTCCGGGAGATGGGACATGTGCTGTGCGAGCTCCTCCGGGAGATGGGACATGTGCTCAGCGAGCCCCTCCGGGAGATGGGACATGTGCTGTGTGAGGGTCCTCTGGGAGATGGGACATGTGCTGTGTGAGGGTCCGGGAGATGGGACATGTGCTGTGTGAGGGCCCTCCGGGAGATGGGACATGTGCGGTGTGAGGGTCCTCCGGGAGATGGGACATGTGCGGTGTGAGGGTCCTCTGGGAGATGGGACATGTGCTGTGTGAGGGTCCTCTGGGAGATGGGACATGTGCTGTGTGAGGGTCCTCCGGGAGATGGGACATGTGCGGTGTGAGGGTTCTCTGGGAGATGGGACATGTGCTGTGTGAGGGTCCTCTGGGAGATGGGACATGTGCTGTGTGAGGGTCCACTGGGAGATGGGACAAGTGCTGTGTGAGGGTCCTCCGGGAGATGGGACATGTGCTGTGTGAGCCCCTCCGGGAGATGGGACATGTGCTGTGTGAGCCCCTCCGGGAGATGGGACATGTGCTGTGTGACGGTCCTCCGGGAGATGGGACAAGTGCTGTGTGAGGGTCCTCCGGGAGATGGGACATGTGCTGTGTGAGCCCCTCCGGGAGATGGGACATGTGCTGTGTGAGCCCCTCCGGGAAATGGGACATGTGCTGTGTGAGGGTCCTTCGGGAGAAGTAACATGTGCTGTGTGAGGGTCCGGGAGATGGGACATGTGCTGTGTGAGGGTCCTCCAGGAGATGGGTCATGTGCTGTGTGAGGGTCCGGGAGATGGGACATGTGCTGTGTGAGGGTCCGGGAGATGGGACATGTGCTGTGTGAGCCCCTCCGGGAGATGGGACATGTGCTGTGTGTGGGTCCTCCAGGAGATGGGACATGTGCTGTGTGAGGGTCCTCCGGGAGATGGGACATGTGCTGTGTGAGGATCCTCCGGGAGATGGGACATGTGCTGTGTGAGGGTCCTCTGGGAGATGGGACATGTGCTGTGTGATGGTCCGGGAGATGGGACATGTGCTGTGTGAGGGTCCTCTGGGAGATGGGACATGTGCTGTGTGAAGGTCCTCCGGGAGATGGGTAATGTGCTGTGGGAGCCCCTCCGGGAGATGGGACATGTGCTGTGTGAGCCCCTCCGGGAGATGGGACATGTGCTGTGTGAGGATCCTCCGGGAGATGGGACATGTGCTGTGTGAGGGTCCTCTGGGAGATGGGACATGTGCTGTGTGATGGTCCGGGAGATGGGACATGTGCTGTGTGAGGGTCCTCCGGGAGATGGGACAAGTGCTGTGTGAGTCCCTCCGGGTGATGGGACATGTGCTGTGTGAGGGTCCTCCGGGAGATGGGACATGTGCTGTGTGTGCCCCTCCGGGAGATGGGACATCTGCTGGGTGAGCCCCTCTGGGAGATGGGACATGTGCTGTGTGAGGGTCCGGGAGATGGGACATGTGCTGTGCGAGCTCCTCCGGGAGATGGGACATGTGCTCAGCGAGCCCCTCCGGGAGATGGGACATGTGCTGTGTGAGGGTCCTCTGGGAGATGGGACATGTGCTGTGTGAGGGTCCGGGAGATGGGACATGTGCTGTGTGAGGGCCCTCCGGGAGATGGGACATGTGCGGTGTGAGGGTCCTCTGGGAGATGGGACATGTGCTGTGCGAGGGTCCGGGAGATGGGACATGTGCTGTGTGAGGTTCCTCCGGGAGATGGGACATGTGCGGTGTGAGGGTCCTCTGGGAGATGGGACATGTGCTGTGTGAGGGTCCTCTGGGAGATGGGACATGTGCTGTGTGAGGGTCCACTGGGAGATGGGACAAGTGCTGTCTGAGGTTCCTCCGGGAGATGGGACATGTGCTGTGTGAGGGTCCTCCGGGAGATGGGACATGTGCTGTGTGAGTGTCCTCCGGGAGATGGGATATGTGCTGTGTGAGGGTCCTCCAGGAGATGGGGCATGTGCTGTGTGAGGATCCTCCGGGAGATGGGACATGTGCTGTCTGAGGGTCCTCCGGGAGATGGGACATGTGCTGTGTGAGAGTCCTCCGGGAGATGGGACATGTGCTGTGTGAGGGTCCGGGAGATGGGACATTTGCTGTGTGAGTCCCTCCGGGAGATGGGATATGTGCTGTGTGAGCTCCTCCGGGAGATGGGACATGTGCTGTGTGAGCCCCTCCGGGAGATGGGACATGTGCTGTCTGAGGGTCCTCCGGGAGATGGGACATGTGCTGTGTGAGCCCCTCCGGGAGATGGGACATGTGCTGTGTGAGTGTCCGGGAGATGGGACATTTGCTGTGTGAGCCCCTCCGGGAGATGGGATATGTGCTGTGTGAGCCCCTCCGGGAGATGGGACATGTGCTGTGTGAGCCCCTCCGGGAGATGGGACATGTGCTGTGTGAGGGTCCTCCGGGAGATGGGACATGTGCTGTGTGAGGGTCCTCCGGGAGATGGGACATGTGCTGTGTGAGGGTCCTCCGGGAGATGGGACATGTGCTGTGTGAGCCCCTCCGGGAGATGGGACATGTGCTGTGTGAGGGTCCTCCGGGAGTTGGGACATGTGCTGTGTGAGCCCCTCCGGGAGATGGGACATGTGCTGTGTGAGCCCCTCCGTGAGATGGGACATGTGCTGTGTGAGGCTCCGGGAGATGGGACATGTGCTGTGTGAGGGTCCACCGGGAGATGGGACATGTGCTGTGTGATCCCCTCCAGGAGATGGGACATGTGCTGTGTGAGCCCCTCCGGGAAATGGGACATGTGCTGTGTGAGCCCCTGGCCTGTTTGTTTAATAACTCACTGCACTCTGGGATGGTTCCTGCAGATTGGAAGGAGGTTAATGTTGTCCCCATTTTTTAAAAAGGTGACGAGGCAGACCGGGTAACTGTAGGCACATCAGTTTAATATCAGTAACAGGGAAGGTGCTTGCAAGAATCATAAGGGATGCAAGAATCATAAGGGGATCAAGGGGTATGGCGAGAAAGCAGGAATGGGGTACTGAAGTTGCTTGATCAGCCATGAACTCATTGAATGGTGGTGCAGGCTAGAAGGGCCGAATGGCCTACTCCTGCACCTATTTTCTATGTTTCTATGTTTCTATGCAATATATGAATGCTTGGATAGGGACGGCCATATTCGGGACACCCAACATAAAAAAAGAGTTCATGTCTCACAACTCTGACTGTATTTTTTGAAGAAGTTACAAAGTTGGTGGATGAAGTCGACTTTGATTTCCAAACACCTTTTGACAAGTTATTGCACAAGAGGCTTCTCTATAAGATCGTAGCCTCTGGTATTAGTGGAAATATATTGAGCTGGATACAGAACTGGCTGGCAGGACGCAGGCAAAGAGCAGTTGTAGATGGATTTGGATCTGTTTGGAGAGTGGTCACCAGTGGTATCCCGCAGGGTTCAGTGCGGGGATCGTAGCTTTTCACTATTTTTATGAATGATCTGGATTCAGAGGTTGGAGCACAGTTTGTAAAGTTGGAGATGATACCAAGATCTGTGCAAGTGCTGGAACTGTGGAAGATGCCCGTCTGATTCAGGCAGATCTTAATGTGTTGGGAGACTGGGCTGAAGACGGGAAAATGATGTATAACTTATATAAATGCATGTTATGCATGTGGGCAGGGCCAATGCTCAACATTCATACACGCTCCAGGGACAGGCATTAAAGATGGTGGAGATAGAAAGAGATTTGGGCATTCGAGTGTATATATCCTTAAAGGTACCCGAGCAATGCCATGCAGCGATAGCTGGAGCAAATAGGGTGTTGGGGTGTATCCATGGGACAATTGAGTATAAGACGAGGCGGACTGTTCTGTCCCTGTACAACACCTTAGTCAGGCCGCACTTGGGATACTGGGTCCAGTTTTGGTCTCCTCACACTGTGGGTGATATTGAGGTTCGGGAAAGGATGCAGAGAGGGCCACGAGAATAACTCCCAGTCTGAAGCATCTTAGTTATTGAGATAGGTTAAAGGAGTTAGGACCCGATACCTTCGAGTGGTGTAGACTTAGGGGGATCTGACTGAGGTTTATAAGATAACGAAGAGAATAGACGGTGTTCCAGCTGACGGTTTATTTCAATTAAACAGGTTAGACAGGACCAGGGGGCACAAGGTTAAGTTGTATGAGGCTAGACTGAGGGGAGACGTCAGGAGGTGGTTCTTTCCCCAGAGAATAGCAAACCTCGGGACCTCGCTGTTCCATGTGGTGGATACAGACTCACTCAATTCCATCAAGTAAGAGCTGGATTTGTTTCTGGCTGTGACAGAGATCACCTCTTACAGAAGGTAGCTACTGCAGGGAGTTCAAGGCCAGAGTGATCTCGTGGACTAGTTGCGATTGCCGAGATAGGTCGGAGAGGAATTTCCCAGATATTTTTCCCCAAATTGGCCTGGGTTTTTATCTGTTCGTTGCCTCTCCCAAGAGATCACAGGGTTTGGGGTTGAGTGTATGTGTGATACACGCGGTATCACGATTATGTGGAATGGGCTCAATGGACCAGAGGGTCTTTACCTGTCCGCCATTTGTTGTATGGTTCCCCCCTCCCGCGCCCCCGCTCTTTCCCCACAGCAAGGCAAATTATCCAATTCCCGTTTGAAAGTTACTATTGAATCTGCTCCCACCGCCCTTTCAGGCAGCGCGTTCCCGATCACAACAACTCGCTGCGTAAAGACATTCTCCTCATCTCCCCTTCTGGTTCCATCGTCGATTATCGTCAATCCGTGTCCCTCTGGTTACCGACCCTCCTGTCCCAGGAACAGATTCTCCCGATCCACTCGATCAGAACCCCTCATGATTTTGAACACCTCGATTTAATCTCCCCTTAACCTTCTCTGCTCCAAGGAGAACAACCCCAGCTTCTCCAGTCTATCCACGTCACTGAAGTCCCTCATCCCTGGAACCATTCTCGGAAAGCTCCTCCGCACGCTCTCTAAGGCCTTCATGTCCTCCCTGCAGTGCGAGCCCAGAATTGCCCCAATATCCCAGCGGGGATGGTTGCATCGCACCCTTTCAATGAGCAACTCTGTCCTGGAACAAATGTGAGGGGAAAGAGAGATTGCTGTGTGACGATGTGGCCTACTGCCCGGGAGGGTGGGGACTGAGGGTTTGTTGCTGGGCACGGATAATTGCAACATCACCTTTGGAGATGGTGCGTGAACACCTGCCCGGCCCAGCGGCCCGACCTGACCCCTACCCCCAGCCCGCACCCCCCCCCCCACCCCATACCCCGCAGGCCCCACCCAGTCCCCCCCCACCCCATTCCCCCCCACACATTCCCCCCTCGCTCATTCCCCCCACCCCATACCCCGCAGGCCCCACGCATTTCCCGCCACCCATTCCCCCCCACCCATTCCCCCCTCGCTCATTCCCCCCCCGCTCATTCCCCCCCCACCCCATATCCCGCACGCCCCACGCATTCCCCCCCACCCCGTACCCCGCATGCCCCCCAATTCACCCCCCACCCATTCCCCCCCCACCCATTCCCCCCCCACCCCATTCCCCCCCACACATTCCCCCCTCGCTCATTCCCCCACCCCATACCCCGCATGCCCCATCCATTCCCCCCACCCCATTCCCCCCCACCCCATTACCCCACCCATTCCCCCCTCATCCATTCCCCCCCCACCCCATATCCCGCACGCCCCACGCATTCCCCCCCACCCATTCCCCCCAACCAATCCCCCCTCACCCCATTCCCCACAACCCCACACCATTAACCCCCACCCCATTCCCTGCCCACCCATTCCCCCCCCACCCATTCCCCCCACCCCATTCCCCCCCACCCATTCCCCACACCCCCACACCATAACCCCCCATCCCATTCCCCGCCCACCCATTCCCCCCCACCCATTCCCCCCCACACCATTCCCCCCCACCCCATTCCCCAACCCCCACCCTATTCCCCCCCATTCATTCCCCACACCCCTCACCCATTCCCCCCCACCCCATACCCCCCACTCCATTCCCAACACACCCCCCCCATACCCCTCTGAACCGCTGCCTCTGACCCCCTGCCCTCTACCCCTCTGACCCCCTGGCCCACACCCCTCTGACCCCCTGCCCCCCCACAGCCCTCTGACCCCCTGCCCCCTACCACTCTGACCCCCTGCCCCTACCCCTCTGACCCCTGCCCCCTACCCCTCTGACCCCTGCCCCCTACCCCTCTGACCCCCTGCCCCCTACCTCTCTGACCCCCTGCCCCCTACCCCTCCGGGCTCCGCAGGCTCGAGGGGCCAGATGATCTCCCCCCTGCTCCTAATTCCGACCTGACAGGAGTCCAGCAGCAACCTGTTATTGTAGACTTAGTGCGGCGTGGTCTGGGGACAATAGATACAGTAACTGTGTGGAAAGAGTCCATGGTTATTGATCCCTCTGGGCCAACCCAGACAGCTCGCCTGACTGCTGGCTCGCTCCCAGACTGTGGTTTGGACGGTAATGATCTCTGCAGTGTTACACAATTCAACATTTCCCCCCCCACCAGGGCTTCAGGAAAGTAGGTGTCAGACATGGAGAGGATACAGCGGACAGTCCTGGCTCCCAGCTCCACAAGCTGCCATCGATTGATCCAACAGGACTCGCAGGTTTGCAAAGCACAGAGTTAGTGCTGATGAGGATATGAAACTCGGCAGTGCTGGAAGCAGCCCCACAATGTCAGTGTGTGGCTTCGCAAGAGGCTGAGCCAAACACAGCATATCTGTCCCTCACATTAGTTGATCCATCGAGACCACCGGTGCATGAGGACAAGGCAGCAGCAAGCAGGGGGCACGGCAAAGTGTTAGCCCTGGGCCCCTCACCTGTCCTCACACCGTCCTCTCGCAGTGCCCCGCAGAGGAAGCCTTTCAATTCACCTGGCAACATTGTGTTCCATAACATTACACAGCACTGGCAACAGTGAGTTTTGTTACCACAAGAATTCATTAGAAACAGAAGCCCAGAAAATAAACGCCTGCTGTACAGTTAGTGAGTGACCCTTACCCTGAATAAACAGTGACTCTGTACAGTTAGTGAGTGACCCTTACCCTGAATAAACAGTGACTCTGTACAGTTACACTGTGAGTGACCCTTACCCTGAATAAACAGTGACTCTGTACAGTTAGTGAGTGACCCTTACCCTGAATAAACAGTGACTCTGTACAGTTAGTGAGTGACCCTTACCCTGAATAAACAGTGACTCTGTACAGTTAGTGAGTGACCCTTACCCTGAATAAACAGTGACTCTGTAGTTAGTGAGTGACCCTTACCCTAATAAACAGTATCTCTGTACAGTTAGTGAGTGACCCTTACCCTGAATAAACAGTGACTCTATACAGTTAGTGAGTGACCCTTACCCTGAATAAACAGTGACTCTGTACAGTTAGTGAGTGACCCTTACCCTGAATAAACAGTGACTCTGTACAGTTAGTGAGTGACCCTTACCCTGAATAAACAGTGACTCTGTAGTTAGTGAGTGACCCTTACCCTGAATAAACAGTGACTCTGTAGTTAGTGAGTGACCCTTACCCTGAATAAACAGTGACTCTGTACAGTTAGTGAGTGACCCTTACCCTGAATAAACAGTGACTCTGTACAGTTAGTGAGTGACCCTTACCCTGAATAAACAGTATCTCCGTACAGTTAGTGAGTGACCCTTACCCTGAATAAACAGTGACTCTGTACAGTTACAGTGAGTGACCCTTACCCTGAATAAACAGTGACTCTGTACAGTTACAGTGAGTGACCCTTACCCTGAATAAACAGTGACTCTGTACAGTTACAGTGAGTGACCCTTACCCTGAATAAACAGTGACTCTGTACAGTTACAGTGAGTGACCCTTACCCTGAATAAACAGTGACTCTGTACAGTTAGTGAGTGACCCTTACCCTGAATAAACAGTGACTCTGTACAGTTAGTGAGTGACCCTTACCCTGAATAAACAGTGACTCTGTACAGTTAGTGAGTGACCCTTACCCTGAATAAACAGTGACTCTGTACAGTTACAGTGAGTGACCCTTACCCTGAATAAACAGTGACTCTGTACAGTTACAGTGAGTGACCCTTACCCTGAATAAACAGTGACTCTGTACAGTTACAGTGAGTGACCCTTACCCTGAATAAACAGTGACTCTGTACAGTTAGTGAGTGACCCTTACCCTGAATAAACAGCAACTCTGTACAGTTACACAGTGAGTGACCCTTACCCTGAATAAACAGCGACTCTGTACAGTTAGTGAGTGACCCTTACCCTGAATAAACAGTGACTCTGTACAGTTACAGTGAGTGACCCTTACCCTGAATAAACAGTGACTCTGTACAGTTACAGTGAGTGACCCTTACCCTGAATAAACAGTGACTCTGTACAGTTAGTGAGTGACCATTACCCTGAATAAACAGTGACTCTGTACAGTTAGTGAGTGACCCTTACCCTGAATAAACAGTGACTCTGTACAGTTACAGTGAGTGACCCTTACCCTGAATAAACAGCGACTCTGTACAGTTACAGTGAGTGACCCTTACCCTGAATAAACAGCGACTCTGTACAGTTACAGTGAGTGACCCTTACCCTGAATAAACAGTGACTCTGTACAGTTAGTGAATGACCCTTACCCTGAATAAACAGTGACTCTGTACAGTTAGTGAGTGACCCTTACCCTGAATAAACAGTGACTCTCTACAGTTACAGTGAGTGACCCTTACCCTGAATAAACAGTGACTCTGTACAGTTACACAGTGAGTGACCCTTACCCTGAATAAACAGTGACTCTGTACAGTTAGTGAGTGACCCTTACCCTGAATAAACAGTGACTCTGTACAGTTAGTGAGTGACCCTTACCCTGAATAAACAGTGACTCTGTACAGTTACAGTGAGTGACCCTTACCCTGAATAAACAGTGACTCTGTACAGTTAGTGAGTGACCCTTACCCTGAATAAACAGTGACTCTGTACAGTTACAGTGAGTGACCCTTACCCTGAATAAACAGTGACTCTGTACAGTTACAGTGAGTGACCCTTACCCTGAATAAACAGTATCTCTGTACAGTTAGTGAGTGACCCTTACCCTGAATAAACAGTGACTCTGTACAGTTAGTGAGTGACCCTTACCCTGAATAAACAGTGACTCTGTAGTTAGTGAGTGACCCTTACCCTGAATAAACAGTGACTCTGTAGTTAGTGAGTGACCCTTACCCTGAATAAACAGTGACTCTGTACAGTTAGTGAGTGACCCTTACCCTGAATAAACAGTGACTCTGTACAGTTAGTGAGTGACCCTTACCCTGAATAAACAGTGACTCTGTACAGTTAGTGAGTGACCCTTACCCTGAATAAACAGTGACACTGTACAGTTAGTGAGTGACCCTTACCCTGAATAAACAGTATCTCCGTACAGTTAGTGAGTGACCCTTACCCTGAATAAACAGTGACTCTGTACAGTTACAGTGAGTGACCCTTACCCTGAATAAACAGTGACTCTGTACAGTTAGTGAGTGACCCTTACCCTGAATAAACAGTGACTCTGTACAGTTAGTGAGTGACCCTTACCCTGAATAAACAGTGACTCTGTACAGTTAGTGAGTGACCCTTACCCTGAATAAACAGTGACTCTGTACAGTTACAGTGAGTGACCCTTACCCTGAATAAACAGTGACTCTGTACAGTTACAGTGAGTGACCCTTACCCTGAATAAACAGTGACTCTGTACAGTTACAGTGAGTGACCCTTACCCTGAATAAACAGTGACTCTGTACAGTTAGTGAGTGACCCTTACCCTGAATAAACAGTGACTCTGTACAGTTAGTGAGTGACCCTTACCCTGAATAAACAGTGACTCTGTACAGTTAGTGAGTGACCCTTACCCTGAATAAACAGCAACTCTGTACAGTTACACAGTGAGTGACCCTTACCCTGAATAAACAGCGACTCTGTACAGTTAGTGAGTGACCCTTACCCTGAATAAACAGTGACTCTGTACAGTTACAGTGAGTGACCCTTACCCTGAATAAACAGTGACTCTGTACAGTTACAGTGAGTGACCCTTACCCTGAATAAACAGCGACTCTGTACAGTTACAGTGAGTGACCCTTACCCTGAATAAACAGCGACTCTGTACAGTTACAGTGAGTGACCCTTACCCTGAATAAACAGTGACTCTGTACAGTTAGTGAATGACCCTTACCCTGAATAAACAGTGACTCTGTACAGTTAGTGAGTGACCCTTACCCTGAATAAACAGTGACTCTCTACAGTTACAGTGAGTGACCCTTACCCTGAATAAACAGTGACTCTGTACAGTTACACAGTGAGTGACCCTTACCCTGAATAAACAGTGACTCTGTACAGTTAGTGAGTGACCCTTACCCTGAATAAACAGTGACTCTGTACAGTTAGTGAGTGACCCTTACCCTGAATAAACAGTGACTCTGTACAGTTACAGTGAGTGACCCTTACCCTGAATAAACAGTGACTCTGTACAGTTAGTGAGTGACCCTTACCCTGAATAAACAGTGACTCTGTACAGTTACAGTGAGTGACCCTTACCCTGAATAAACAGTGACTCTGTACAGTTAGTGAGTGACCCTTACCCTGAATAAACAGTGACTCTGTACAGTTACAGTGAGTGACCCTTACCCTGAATAAACAGTGACTCTGTACAGTTAGTGAGTGACCCTTACCGTGAATAAACAGTGACTCTGTAGTTAGTGAGTGACCATTACCCTGAATAAACAGTGACTCTATACAGTTTTTTTTTTTCATTTTTTGTTGTTGTTGTTCATAGCCAATCTTTCCAATTCTTTGTCAAATCACAAACGCCAGAGGTCACCTTGGGCCCATTCAAGGATCACTCTGCGCCAATGCTCTTAGCCAAAAGGCCGAGAGCCACTGCACCGTTCCTGGAAGTACTGCAATACCAGGTTCGTGCCATGGAGGTGGATGGGTCAGGCCCCCCACACACCTCCTATTTCCAAAAAAGCAAGCATATACCTTCCTGATCCAGGGAGAACCACCTTGGGGTTATGGTTACTCCCCTGTCAGGTCTTTTGGCTAAGATCATGCGTACTTGTAATTTACTTTTTGTGTACATGGAGCACCATGACCTGTAAACACCAATGTCGTGCCATGTACAATGCAAGGTGTGTTACGAAATGCATGTTGAAAAGAAAAAAATGTTAAAAAAAATTTGTACAGTACATTCAAAGGCATTTCAGTACATTTACCTGTGGCCAGCAATCCCATACAATATTATTTGGGTGCTGACGGCAGTTCCGTTCGTTACATTTCCTTGTTTTCCAGTTCAAGTGCAATTCGGTACAATACGGGATGCATTGTGGTACATTCAAACAAATGACATTACATGTGTCACTATACAGGACACGGAATGGGTGACGGTACATTTACATTTTTTTCTTTTCAACATGCATTTCGTAACAGACCTTGCATTGTACATGGCACGACATTGGTGTTTACAGGTCATGGTGCTCCATGTACACAAAAAGTAAAGTACAAGTACGGCCCGAGGGGGGTTTTGTACTGATTCCTGCCCCCGGGTGTACCGTGGCAGAAGGGCTTTAAACTGTGACCTTTCCCCACCGTGCCTTTGCGGCGACTGCACAAATTTTAAGTGCGTCCCTCACCACGTAATCCTGGATCTTGGATTGCGCCAGTCTGTAACACGCAGACGTGGACATCTCCTTGCTCTGGAAGACCAGCAAGTTTCGGCAAGACCAAAGAGCGTCTTTCACCGAGTTGATGGCCCTCCAGCAGCAGGTGATGTCTGTCTCGGTGTGTGTCCCTGGGAACAGCCCGGAGAGCACAGAGTCCTGTGTTACGGAGCTGCTCGTGTAAGGGGTGGTTTTCAGGGGGTCAGCTTTCCTTTCTGACCTTATATGAGTGGTTCCGAATCGCTCCCACACCCTTGGTTCTAGACACTGGAATTATGAAGGGACTGTGACAGACTTGGACAGACAATCGGTTTCAAGGTCGGAAGCAGGTATGGCTTTATTGTGTTTAAAAAGAAGCAAAACGCACATCTTTAATAACACACACACAGACCAATACACACTGAAGGGTACAACACATTGAATAAATTGTCAAATTACAGTCTGTGGGGAAAAGAATACAGCTTAAACTCTAAATGGGGCAAAAAGGAGAATGCAGATACATTTACACAAGTTATCCCAGCCTCCCTCCTCCCAATTCCCCTAACTAACTAAGTTATAGCTCTGTGGGTTCAGGGGCCATGCTCACCAATCCCTTTAGACAGTTGCCGGTGAATCACGGTTTCGGGGTTCACTGCACTTGGCCTTCTCGGCGAGCCGTACCCCGGTCGGAGGAGAGGACTTCGGACTGCGTAGTCTTCGGTTGGGGTGTGTCCGTTGATGCGCTAAGTTGTGTTTTGGATGTATGGGGTAAGTACCCACTTTCTTTGGTTAGGAATAGTTTTAGTTAGTCCCTTTTGGTAATTTCTCACCCGTTGGCCGTTCAGATTGTAGAGTGGAAATAAATGTCGATTCTTCGGTTTTTGCTGAGTTGGTTTCAGTTGGTCGTTTCGCTGGTTGTGGTGGCCCGGGTTGTCAATTTGGTTGCTAACAACTTTCCATTTCATGGGCCTCGTGCTCAGTCGGTCCTTGATGATTTCTTGTAAGTTCCTTCACGACTTCATTTCTTCACTCCAACTGCTTGTGTCTGTCTGTGTTCTGTTCGCATCTGTGTTCTGTTCACGTCTTTCCTTGTAAAACTGGGGGATAGATATATCCCCCAAAAAAAGGCTCCGTTATCTCCCATCAAATCTCTTGGGCTCTGTTTAAACTGTTCTGTCCATTGATTTTCCAATGTCTCCTTTGTCAGCAGTAACTCGATTAGGGTGTGAGAATGTGCTATCACTGGGTTTGCATTGTTTTAGGATTGTCCAATTTCTGACCATGATTTCCATTGTGCTTGATTGGGTAATTCGATTATCTCTGAGAGGGTGAATAGCCTGGGGTCCTTAATACACGAATTTGGCCCCACCTCCTGTATTTGGTAACTCTTTTTCGCAGCCAAAATGTTGTAGAATCTTAAAATTGATATGCTCCTTCCCATAGATGTTATGGGGATCTCAAGCTTCTGTAATTTAGGTCCATTTTGAATTCCCTTTCCTATGAGTCCAAACACTGGGGGGGGGGGGGGTCTTTATGAATGCGTCCCCTTTTATCCCCCGCAGGCTTTGTCTGCCCCTTTAAACTCATTTTAAAAGCCCAGAAAGGGATTCTTCTTCTCTGCAGGGGAAAGGTACCTGGAATCTTTGCGAGATATTGGTAAATTCTACACTTGGGATGAACCTCGACAGCAACCACTGCATCTCTTTCCAGACCTGCGTTGCGAAGGCGCAATCCTGAAGGAGGTGGGTGACAGTCTCGTCCGCCCTGCAGCCGGCCCGGGGGCACCGTGCCGTGCTGCTGAGGCGTCGGCTGTGCATGAACGCTCTGATGGGTAAGGCCCCCCTCACCGCCAACCAAGCTACATCTTGGTGCTTGTGTGAAAGCTCTGGCGATGAGACTTTCTGCCAAATGAGTTCGACAGTCCGCTCAGGGAACCACCCGACAGGGTCCACCCTCTCCTTCTTTCGTAGGGCGTCCAGGACCTTACGTGCTGACCACTGTTTGATGGCCTTGTGGTCAAAGGGGTTTCTTGTGAAAAACGTTTCCACGAAGGACAGGTGGACAGGCATGGTCCAGCTGGTGGGGGCGTTTCGCGGCAGCGTGGCCAGACCCATCCTTCGCAACAGCACGTAGTGACACTTGGTGTTTGCGTACCGGGGGTCTGTGCACAGCTTGATCCAGCTGCACACGAAGGTGGCCATCAGGATGAGGGCCACGTTCGGAACATCCTTTCCTCCACTGTCCAGAGATTTGTACATCGTGTCTCTGCGGACACGGTCCATTTTGGACCTCCAGACAAAGTGGAAGACGGCCCGGGTAACTGCCGCGGCACAGGAGCGTGAGATGGGCCAGACCTGTGCCACGTGCAGCAACCCCGAGAGCACCTCACTCCTGATGACCAGGTTCTTGCCTGTGATGGAGAGGGAGCGCTGCTCCCACAATGCCAGTTTTTGTTTGACCTTGGCGATACGCTCTTCCCAGTTTTTGGCGCACACCCCGTCCGCTCCGAACCATATTCCCAACACCTTCAGGTAATCTGGCTTAACGGTGAAGGGAATAAAGGATCGGTCAGTCCAGTGGCCAAAGAGCATGGCCTCGCTCTTGCTGCGATTGACCTTTGCTCCCGAGGCCAGTTCAAACTGGTCGCAGATTGCGAGCAATCTGTGGACCGACTGCGGATCCGAGCAAAAGATGGCGACGTCGTCCATGTACAGGGAAGTCTTGACCTGAGCACCTCCGCTGCCTGGGATCGTCACCCCTCTAATGCCCGCATCCCTCCTGATGGACCCGGCAAAGGGCTCGATACAACACAAAAACAAGACAGAGGAGAGGGGAGAGCCTTGCCTGACTCCAGACCTGATCGGAAAGCTTTCAGTTTCCCACCCGTTGATTAGAACTGCACTACTGATGTCTGTGTAGAGCAGTTGGATCCAATTTCGGATACCCTCCCAAACCCCATTGTGGAGAGCACATCCATCAGGTACGTGTGCGATATCCTGTCAAAGGCCTTCTCCTGGTCTAAGCTGATTAACCAGGTGTCCACCCTCCTGTCCCACACGTAGGCGATCGTATCCCTGAGTAGCGCCAGGCTATCAGAGATCTTCCTGCCGGGGACAGCGCAGGTCTGGTCCGGGTGAATCACCAGCTCAAGAGCAGACTTGACCCTGTTGGCGATGACCTTTGACAGGATCTTGTAGTCCACATTGAGCAGCGAAATGGGCCGCCAGTTTTTGATTTCCTCCTTCTCCCCCTTCTGCTTGTAGATGAGGGTGATGATGCCTTTCCTCATCGATTCTGACATACTACCAGCCAGAAGCATACCCCCGTACACTTCCAGCAGGTCTGGGCCCATCCAGTCCCACAGAGCCGACTACAACTTGATCGGTAAGCCGTCACTTCCGGGAGTTTTACTCGTCTCGAAGGACCGGACGGCCTTTGTCATCTCGTCCAGAGTTAGCGGGTGGTCCAGACTCCCCCACTCGCTGTCGTCTAAGACCTCCGAAATAGACGACAGGAACGACTGGGAGGCCGCGCGGTCTGTGGGCTTGATGTCGTACAGCCCGGCATAGAAGGATTTGCTGATCCTCTGCATGTCGGGCTGCGAAGACGTCACAGAACCGTCTTCTTCCTTTAGGCTGGTGATCACAGAGCTCCCCCTGTGTACCTTTTGTAAGAAGAAGCGCGAACACGTCTCATCCTGCTCGACGGAGCGGACTCTGGATCGGAAGATGATCTTGGAGGACTCCGAGGCAAAGAGCGAGGCTTGCTGGCCCTGCACCTCTTCGAGTTCCTCCGTGACATCGACCCCCATCGACTGCAACAGGAGCAGGTTTTGCATACTCTTCTGGAGTTGGGACAATTCCCTCTGTCTCCCTCTCGCCTCCTGAACACCTTTGAGGATGAAGAACCTCTTGATGTTTGTCTTGATTGTTTCCCACCAGTGCATCGGGGAATCACAGAGGGGTTTTACGGTTCTCCAACCTTTGTAATCCCTCTTGAGCTCCTCAACGTTACTGTAGCGGAGTCAACAGTTTCACGTTGAGCTTCCATATCCCTCTGCCAACTTCCTGGTTTTCCTGTGGGCGACAGTCGGCCAGTAGGAGGCAGTGGTCAGAGAAGAACACCGGCGTGACGTATGTGGATCTGACCTGGAGCGTGTGGGACACAAACAGGAAGTCTATTCTGGAACGGACGGACCCGTCTGGTCCCGACCACGTGTATCTGAGCGGTGCTCCGTCTGCAGGGTTGCTGAAGACGTCGCACAGCTTGCCGTCTTTTACCGCATCCATCAGGAGTCTGGACGTGGTGTCCAGTTTGCTGTCGGCTCTGCTGGATCGTCCAGCCGCATCGATGATGCAGTTGAAGTCACTGCCCAGAATGACCGGCCTGGACGTTGCCAGTAACAGTGGGAGCTGCTGGAAGAGGGTCAGCCTCTCGTTCTTTTTTCTCTTCTATAACAGTGAGTAAACTTTAACATTGTTGTTGCCAATTTAAGTGTATCTAAGGGTTAAGTCATGGCAGGAGAGCTCAGTCGGGTGTTATGCTCCTCCTGTACCATGTGGGAACTCAGGGATGACTCCAGTGTCCCTGACGACTACGTGTGTGGGAAATGTATCCACCTCCAGCTCCTGACGATCCGCGTTGCGGAGTTGGAGCTGAGGGTGGATTCACTCTGGAGCATCCACGATGCTGAGAATGACGTGAGTATCACGTGTAGCGAGTTGGCCTTACCGCATGAGAAGGGTCCACAGCCAGATAGGGAATGGAAGACCAGCAGGAAGAGCAGTGCAAGGAAGGTAGTGCAGGGGTCCCCTGTGCTCATCCCCCTGCAAAACAGATACACCGCTTTGAGTATTGTTGGGGGGGATGACTCATTAGGGGAGGGCATCAGCAGCCAAGTTCATGGCACCGTGGCTGGCTCTGCTGCACAGGAGGGCAGGAAAAAGAGTGGGAGAGCGATAGTGATAGGGGATTCAATTGTAAGGGGAATAGATAGGCGTTTCTGCGGCCGCAACCGAGACTCCAGGATGGTATGTTGCCTCCCTGGTGCAAGGGTCAAGGATGTCTCGGAGCAGGTGCAGGACATTCTAAAAAGGGAGGGAGAACAGCCAGTTGTCGTGGTGCACATTGGTACCAACGACATAGGTTAAAAAAAGGGATGAGGTCCTACGAAACGAATTTAAGGAGCTAGGAGCTAAATTAAAAAGTAGGACCTCAAAAGTAGTAATCTCGGGATTGCTACCAGTGCCACATGCGAGTCAGAGTAGGAATCGCAGGATAGTGCAGATGAATACGTGGCTTGAGCAGTGGTGCAGCAGGGAGGGATTCAAATTCCTGGGGCATTGGAACCGGTTCTGGGGGAGGTGGGACCAGTACAAACTGGACGGTCTGCACCTGGGCAGGACCGGAACCAATGTCCTAGGGGGAGTGTTTGCTAGTGCTGTTGGGGAGGATTTAAACTAATATGGCAGGGGGATGGGAACCAATGCAGGGAGACAGAGGGAAACAAAAAGGAGACAAAAGCAAAAGACAGAAAGGAGATGAGGAAAAGTGGAGGGCAGAGAAACCCAAGGCAAAGAACAAAAAGGGCCACTGTACAGCAAAATTCTAAAAGGACAAAGGGTGTTAAAAAAACAAGCCTGAAGGCTTTGTGTCTTAATGCAAGGAGTATCCGCAATAAGGTGGATGAATTAACTGTGCAAATAGATGTTAACAAATATGATGTGATTGGGATTACGGAGACGTGGCTCCAGGGTGATCAGGGCTGGGAACTCAACATCCATGGGTATTCAACATTCAGGAAGGATAGAATAAAAGGAAAAGGAGGTGGGGTAGCATTGCTGGTTAAGGAGGAAATTAAGGCAATAGTTCGGAAGGACATTAGCTTGGATGATGTGGAATCTATATGGGGAGAGCTGCAGAACACCAAAGGGCAAAAAACGTTAGTGGGAGTTGTGTACAGACCTCCAAACAGTAGTAGTGATGTTGGGGAGGGCATCAAACATGAAATTAGGGGTGCGTGCAATAAAGGTGCAGCAGTTATAATGGGTGACTTTAATATGCACATAGATTGGGTTCACCAAACTGGAAGCAATACGGTGGAGGAAGATTTCCTGGAGTGCATAAGGGATGGTTTTTTAGACCAATATGTCGAGGAACCAACTAGGGGGGAGGCCATCTTAGACTGGGTGTTGTGTAATGAGAGAGGATTAATTAGCAATCTAGTTGTGCGAGGCCCCTTGGGGAAGAGTGACCATAATATGGTGGAATTCTACATTAGGATGGAGAATGAAACAGTTAATTCAGAGACCATGGTCCAGAACTTAAAGAAGGGTAACTTTGAAGGTATGAGGCGTGAATTGGCTAGGATAGATTGGCGAATGATACTGAAGGGGTTGACTGTGGATGGGCAATGGCAGACATTTAGAGACCGCATGGATGAACTACAACAATTGTACATTCCTGTCTGGCGTAAAAATAAAAAAGGGAAGGTGGCTCAACCGTGGCTATCAAGGGAAATCAGGGATAGTATTAAAGCCAAGGAAGTGGCATACAAATTGGCCAGAAATAGCAGCGAACCCGGGGACTGGGAGAAACTTAGAACTCAGCAGAGGAGGACAAAGGGTTTGATTAGGGCAGGGAAAATGGAGTACGAGAAGAAGCTTGCAGGGAACATTAAGACGGATTGCAAAAGTTTCTATAGATATGTAAAGAGAAAAAGGTTAGTAAAGACAAACGTAGGTCCCCTGCAGTCAGAATCAGGGGAAGTCATAACGGGGAACAAAGAAATGGCGGACCAATTGAACAAGTACTTTGGTTCGGTATTCACGAAGGAGGACACAAACAACCTTCCGGATATAAAAGGGGTCGGAGGGTCTAGTAAGGAGGAGGAACTGAGGGAAATCCTTATTAGTCGGGAAATTGTGTTGGGGAAATTGATGGGATTGAAGGCCGATAAATCCATAGGGCCTGATGGACTGCATCCCAGAGTACTTAAGAAGGTGGCCTTGGAAATAGTGGATGCATTGACAGTCATTTTCCAACATTCCATTGACTCTGGATCAGTTCCTATCGAGTGGAGGGTAGCTAATGTAACCCCACTTTTTAAAAAAGGAGGAAGAGAGATAACAGGGAATTATAGACCGGTCAGCCTGACATCGGTAGTGGGTAAAATGATGGAATCAATTATTAAGGATGTCATAGCAGTGCATTTGGAAAGAGGTGACATGATAGGTCCAAGTCAGCATGGATTTGTGAAAGGGAAATCATGCTTGACAAATCTTCTGGAATTTTTTGAGGATGTTTCCAGTAGAGTGGACAAGGGAGAACCAGTTGATGTGGTATATTTGGACTTTCAGAAGGCTTTCGACAAGGTCCCACACAAGAGATTAATGTGCAAAGTTAAAGCACATGGGATTGGGGGTAGTGTGCTGACATGGATTGAGAACTGGTTGTCAGACAGGAAGCAAAGAGTAGGAGTAAACGGGTACTTTTCAGAATGGCAGGCAGTGACTAGTGGGGTACCGCAAGGTTCTGTGCTGGGGCCCCAGCTGTTTACACTGTACATTAATGATTTAGACGAGGGGATTAAATGTAGTATCTCCAAATTTGCGGATGACACTAAGTTGGGTGGCAGTGTGAGCTGCGAGGAGGATGCTATGAGGCTGCAGAGTGACTTGGATAGGTTAGGTGAGTGGGCAAATGCATGGCAGATGAAGTATAATGTGGATAAATGTGAGGTTATCCACTTTGGTTGTAAAAACAGAGAGACAGACTATTATCTGAATGGTGACATATTAGGAAAAGGGGAGGTGCAAAGAGACCTAGGTGTCATGGTACATCAGTCATTGAAGGTTGGCATGCAGGTACAGCAGGCGGTTAAGAAAGCAAATGGCATGTTGGCCTTCATAGCGAGGGGATTTGAGTACAGGGGCAGGGAGGTGTTGCTACAATTGTACAGGGCCTTGGTGAGGCTACACCTGGAGTATTGTGTACAGTTTTGGTCTCCTAACTTGAGAAAGGACATTCTTGCTATTGAGGGAGTGCAGCGAAGGTTCACCGGGATGGCGGGACTGACCTATCAAGAAAGACTGGATCAACTGGGCTTGTATTCACTGGAGTTCAGAAGAATGAGAGGGGACCTCATAGAAATGTTTAAAATTCTGACGGGGTTAGACAGGTTAGATGCAGGAAGAATGTTCCCAATGTTGGGGAAGTCTAGAACCAGGGGACACAGTCTAAGGATAAGGGGTAAGCCATTTAGGACCGAGATGAGGAGGAATTTCTTCACCCAGAGAGTGGTGAACCTGTGGAATTCTCTACCACAGAAAGTTGTTGAGGCCAATTCACTAAATATATTCAAAAAGGAGTTAGATGTAGTCCTTACTACTCGGGGGATCAAGGGGTATGGTGAGAAAGCAGGAATGGGGTACTGAAGTTGCATGTTCAGCCATGAACTCATTGAATGGCGGTGCAGGCTAGAAGGGCCGAATGGCCTACTCCTGCACCTATTTTCTATGTTTCTATGTTTCTATCTTTCTATGAGGCATACACGTTAATTTGCATTAGAGGGGAATTTTTGTACATTACATCTGCTACGAGGAGGCGGCCGGCCACCACCTCCTTAACTTTGGCGATGGTGAAGTGGCCTCCCTGCAGCAGAATGCCCAGACCGGAAGACCGGCTGTCGTTGCCTCCTGACCATATGGATGGTCCATGGGTCCACCATCGTGACCACTGCCGGTAACTGCTGGACTGCGGCAGACCGCACTCCTGCAAGAACAGCAGGTCCGCTTTGACCTTGGTGAGGTTCCCCAAGGTGGAAACACATCGCGTAGTCGATTTTACGCTACGCACATTAATAGTAGCACTTTTTAAATCCATTTTAAAGCTATTTTTTACAGTTACAAACATTACGCTTCACATAAATTGTCCTTTAACTCCGAGAACTGCTCAATGGCCAGTTCCAGCATGAGTCGGTTATTACTATGAAAGTCTACTACACCTGGGCTGGCCTGGCCGCCGTCCTCTGCTGTGGGGGTGTTTTGACCAGGGGACTGCTGCAGTTCTGTCATTAAGTCCGTTATGTCCTGTGCACTGTCCTCGCCTGGTGTTGGTGGTTCCCTTTTCCTCAGTCGCGGCGGTCTCGAGCTCGTGTGCTCCGATCACTGTGTCGCTCCCGGTATTCCGGAGGTGGGGTTTGCTGGGCACTTCACTGCTCCCGTTATCCAGCAGCTGGTCTGTGCTGGTCGCTTCTTCGCTCCCGGTGTTCCGGAGCTCGTCTGCGCTGTACAGTTAGTGAGTGACCCTTACCCTGAATAAACAGTGACTCTGTACAGTTAGTGAGTGACCCTTACCCTGAATAAACAGTGACTCTGTGCAGTTAGTGAGTGACCCTTACCCTGAATAAACAATGACTCTGTACAGTTAGTGAGTGACCCTTACCCTGAATAAACAGTGACTCTATACAGGTACACAGTGAGTGACCCTTACCCTGAATAAACAGTGACTCTGTACAGTTAGTGAGTGACCCTTACCCTGAATAAACAGTGACTCTGTACAGTTAGTGAGTAACCCTTACCCTGAATAAACAGTGACTCTGTACAGTTAGTGAGTGACCCTTACCCTGAATAAACAGTGACTCTGTACAGGTACACAGTGAGTGACCCTTACCCTGAATAAACAATGACTCTGTACAGTTAGTGAGTGACCCTTACCCTGAATAAACAGTGACTCTGTACAGTTAGTGAGTGACCCTTACCCTGAATAAACAGTGACTCTGTACAGTTAGTGAGTGACCCTTACCCTGAATAAACAGTGACTCTGTACAGTTAGTGAGTGACCCTTACCCTGAATAAACAGTGACTCTGTACAGTTAGTGAGTGACCCTTACCCTGAATAAACAGTGACTCTGTACAGTTACAGTGAGTGACCCTTACCCTGAATAAACAGTGACTCTGTACAGTTACAGTGAGTGACCCTTACCCTGAATAAACAGTGACTCTGTACAGTTACAGTGAGTGACCCTTACCCTGAATAAACAGTGACTCTGTACAGTTAGTGAGTGACCCTTACCCTGAATAAACAGTGACTCTGTACAGTTAGTGAGTGACCTTACCCTGAATAAACAGTGACTCTGTACAGTTAGTGAGTGACCCTTACCCTGAATAAACAGTGACTCTGTACAGTTACAGTGAGTGACCCTTACCCTGAATAAACAGTGACTCTGTACAGTTACACAGTGAGTGACCCTTATCCTGAATAAACAGCGACTCTGTACAGTTACAGTGAGTGACCCTTACCCTGAATAAACAGTGACTCTGTACAGTTACAGTGAGTGACCCTTACCCTGAATAAACAGTGACTCTGTACAGTTAGTGAGTGACCCTTACCCTGAATAAATAGTGACTCTGTACAGTTACACAGTGAGTAACCCTTACCCTGAATAAACAGTGACTCTGTACAGTTACAGTGAGTGACCCTTACCCTAAATAAACAGTGACTCTGTACAGTTACAGTGAGTGACCCTTACCCTGAATAAACAGTGACTCTGTGCAGTTACAGTGAGTGACCCTTACCTTGAATAAACAGTGACTCTGTACAGGTACACAGTGAGTGACCCTTACCCTGAATAAACAGTGACTCTGTACAGTTACAGTGAGTGACCCTTACCCTGAATAAACAGTGACTCTGTACAGTTACACAGTGAGTGACCCTTACCCTGAATAAACAGTGACTCTGTACAGTTACAGTGAGTGACCCTTACCCTGAATAAACAGTGACTCTGTACAGTTAGTGAATGACCCTTACCCTGAATAAACAGTGACTCTGTACAGTTAGTGAGTGACCATTACCCTGAATAAACAGTGACTCTGTACAGTTAGTGAGTGACCCTTACCCTGAATAAACAGTGACTCTGTACAGTTAGTGAGTGACCCTTACCCTGAATAAACAGTGACTCTGTACAGTTAGTGAGTGACCCTTACCCTGAATAAACAGTGACTCTGTACAGTTAGTGAGTGACCCTTACCCTGAATAAACAGTGATTCTGTACAGTTACAGTGAGTGACCCTTACCCTGAATATGTGTGGTATTACATCCGAATGCATGACCACAGTTGGTTATACGTTCTTCGAATGAAAGAAAGAATAACTTATATTTCTATAGCACCTATCATGACCACTGGGAATACTAAAACACAGCACAGCTGTTGAAGCACTTTTTGAAGTGTGGTCACTAATTTAATGTAGGTCGCATGACTGCCAGTTTGCCATGCGATGATTGAGCTGTGAACTTGTTGTTTTTGGAGTAGATTGAGGCCAGGACACTGGGCGAACTCCCTGCTCTTTGAGTATTGTCACGGGCCCGTTACCAGCCCCGGTACGAGGCCTCCGTTTACCATTTGATCGGTGCTAAGCAGGACTCCCTCAAACCTGCCCGAGATTGTCACTCAGCAAGTCGTGCTGTGATTGAGAGGGGCGAGTGAGCCAAGCTTGCAGTGACACTGGGAGTGGCCAATACTCAGATAAACGTTGTAATGGTGACATTGCTGTGCGAACATTTGATGTGGTGTTGCCAAGTTTCTCTGTGTTATAATGGTGGGACGGAACTCAGCGATGCCCGGACTGTCTGGCAGGAGGGAAGGAATGATGAATGGGCGAGAGACTCCTGGCCAATTGCTCCCGGCCCCTAGTCCCTGAGGAGCTGAAGCCAATTCCGAAGACTCACCTTCTGTCCCATCTGTGGACAGTGACTGCAGTCACCGGTTGATACAAGGAATTGAAAACCCATTTCTAACCCAGGGAGGGACTTGTTGTTGGCTCTCACCAGTTCCCTCCCACTGTACTCCGTCCCTCCAGATCCCGGGAATCAGCAGTGGGCAGGCCCGTACAACACAGGGCTTGGAGAGAGAGCGGGCCTTCGAGTAACATCGCAAACTCTGAGAAACCGGGCAGCACTCGAGGAGGCTGGAGACGTCAGCTTAAATATTTGTATTCTTGCTGACAATGTTTAAGTGCATGTGATTCTGTGCCAGTTCTGGTCCGGGTTCCCGCATGGGGGCATAGTGTTGACTGGGGAGCTGATATATGGCAAGGTTTACACCATCAAGTGCTTCAAGCACCACAAGTGATGTGACATCATGTTACAGACCCCAACACTACGTAAATATTCCTTCAGCCTGTCCTGAGCTTTATAAACAGAGACAGAGTACAAAAGCAAGGGAGGTTATGCCAAACCTTTATAAAACACTAGTTTGGCCTGCGCTGCAGGGATTCTGGGTACCGCACTTTAGGATGTCAAGGCCTTGGAGAGGAACCAGGGGAGATTGACCAGGATGGTTCCAGGGATGAGGGACTTCAGTGACGGGGATAGACTGGAGAAGCTGGGGTTGTTCCCCTTGGAGTAGAGAAGGTTGAGAGGAGATTTGGTCGTGGTGCAGGCAAATTACAGAACGATGCAAGAACTAAAGAGTAATGATAATGGGCAATTCAATCTTCTTGATATAGGTGGGATAGTAACAGTGCAAAGGGAGAAAGTCATTCCTGAAATGTGTACGAAGACTTCTTGATCAGCCCCACAGGAAATAGTTGTGGAAGCTGACGGAATATATTTCCGAGACGCCCAGGAATCTGGCAGTTTGCTGCAGTTTGGGGCACTGAGGGAGTGTGTGAAGCCTGAATGGTAGGCCAGGCTGAGTGTAGTGAAGGGAGCGACTGGAGGGGCAGTACTGAGTCCTCGCCTCTTCCTCGAGTCTTTCAACCTTGTCCCTGTGAGCGAACTGTGAGCTGAGGCTCAGTCAATAGGTTGGGTAACGATTGTCTCTGTGGTTCTGGAGCTGACAGTAACCCTTGCCTTTCCCTGTCACTGCATTGTCTCACCGAACTGCCGCTGTGTGCGCCGAATTCAATCTCAAACATTCTCCCACAAAACCACGCCCCACTCCCCTCCTACTGCTCCAACAAAAAGGCTGGCACTTCACAGTCCACGCAATACTTGGAGTGTAGTCACTGCTGCAATCTGGGAAAGGCGGCCAATCTGTGCACAGCAAGCTCCCACACACAGCACTGTGATACTGACCAGATCATCTGTTTTTAGTGATGTTGGTTGAGGGATAATTATTGTCCCAAGGACACCGGGGAGAACTCCCCTGCTCTTCTTCCAAATAGTGCCATAGGATCTTTTACCTCCACCTGAGAGCTGACGGGGCCTCGATTTAATGTCTCATCCGAAAGACGGCCCCTCCGACAGTGCGGCACTCCCTCAGTACTGCCCCTCCGACAGTGCGACACTCCCTCAGTACTGCCCCTCCGACAGTGCGGCACTCCCTCAGTACCGCTCCTCCGACAGTGCGGCACTCCCTCAGTACTGCCCCTCCTACAGTGTGGCACTCCCTCAGCACTGCCCCTCCGACAGTGCGGCGCTCCCTCAGTACTGCCCCTCCGACAGTGCGGCACTCCCTCAGTACCGCTCCTCCGACAGTGCGGCACTCCCTCAGTACTGCCCCTCCGACAGTGTGGCACTCCCTCAGTACTGCCCCTCCGACAGTGCGGCACTCCCTCGGTACCGCTCCTCCGACAGTGCGGCACTCCCTCCGTACTGCCCCTCCGACAGTGCGGCACTCCCTCAGTACTGCCCCTCCGACAGTGCGGCACTCCCTCCGTACTGCCCCTCCGACAGTGCGGCACTCCCTCAGTACTGCCCCTCCGACAGTGCGGCGCTCCCTCAGTACTGCCCCTCCGACAGTGCGGCACTCCCTCAGTACTGCCCCTCCGACAGTGCGGCTCTCCCTCAGTACTGCCCCTCCGACAGTGCGGCGCTCCCTCAGTACTGCCCCTCCGACAGTGCGGCGCTCCCTCAGTACTGCCCCTCCGACAGTGCGGCACTCCCTCAGTACTGCCCCTCCGACAGTGCGGCTCTCCCTCAGTACTGCCCCTCCGACAGTGCGGCGCTCCCTCAGTACTGACCCTCCGACAGTGTGGCACTCCCACAGCACTGCCCCTCCGACAGTGCGGCACTCCCTCAGTACTGCCCCTCCGACAGTGCGGCACTCCCTCAGCACTGCCCCTCCGACAGTGTGGCACTCCCTCAGTACTGCACTGGAAGTGTCGGCCTAGATATTCGTGCTCAGGCCCCTGGAGTGGGACTGGAACCCACAACCTGTGACTCTGAGGCGAGGGTGCTGCCCACTGAGCCTCAGCTGGCACGCCAGCAGGTCTGATTCTCCCCAATGAGGAATTAAACCGAGGCGAGGCTGAGCGACCTGCTCATGGACCGAGAGCAGCTCGTCTCGGTCAGTCTCGGTCCGTCTCAGTCCGTCTCGATCCGTCTCAGTCCGGCTCGGTCCGTCTCGGTCCGTCTCAGTCCGTCTCAGTCCGTCTCGGTCCGTCTCAGTCCGTCTCAGTCCGTCTCGGTCCGTCTCTGTCCGTCTCGGTCCGTCTCGGTCCGTCTCAGTCCGTCTCGGTCCGTCTCAGTCCGGCTCGGTCCGTCTCAGTCCGTCTCAGTCCGGCTCGGTCCGGCTCGGTCCGGCTCGGTCCGTCTCGGTCCGTCTCGGTCAGGCTCAGTCCGGCTCGGTCCGTCTCAGTCCGGCTCGGTCCGTCTCAGTCCGGCTCGGTCCGGCTCGGTCCGGCTCGGTCCGTCTCGGTCCGTCTCGGTCAGGCTCAGTCCGGCTCGGTCCGTCTCTGTCCGTCTCCGTCCGGCTCGGTCCGTCTCGGTCCGTCTCGGTCCGGCTCGGTCCGTCTCAGTCCGTCTCAGTCCGGCTCGGTCCGGCTCGGTCCGTCTCGGTCCGTCTCAGTCCGTCTCGGTCCGTCTCGGTCGGTCTCGGTCTGGTTCGGTCCGGCTCAGTCCGTCTCAGTCCGTCTCAGTCCGGCTCGGTCCGTCTCGGCCCGTCTCGGTCTGGCTCGGTCCGGCTCGGTCCGTCTCGGTCCGTCTCGGTCCGTCTCAATCCGTCTCGGTCTGTCTCGGTCCATCTCGGTCCAGCTCACTCCGTCTCGGTCCATCTCGGTCCGACTCACTCCGTCTCGGTCCGTCTCAGTCCGTCTCAGTCTGTCTCAGTGCGTCTCACTCCGTCTCGGTCCGGCTCGGTCCTGCTCACTCCGTCTCGGTCCATCTCGGTCCGGCTCAGTCCAGCTCACTCCATCTCAGTCCGTCTCAGTCCGTCTCACTCCGTCTCGGTCTGTCTCAGTCCGTCTCACTCCGTCTCGGTCCGGCTCACTCTGTCTCGGTCCGTCTCAGTCCGTCTCACTCCGTCTTGGTCCGGCTCAGTCCGCCTCGGTCCGGCTCACTCCGTCTCGGTCCGTCTCGGTCTGTCTCGGTCCGGCTCACTCCGTCTCGGTCAGGCTCAGTCCGCCTCGGTCCGGCTCACTCCGTCTCGGTCCGCCTCGGTCCGGCTCGGTCCGTCTCGGTCCGTCTCAGTCCGGCTCAGTCCATCTCGGTCCGTCTCGGTCCGTCTCGGTCCGGCTCAGTCCGTCTAGGTCCATCTCAGTCCGGCTCACTCCGTCTCGGTCTGTCTCGGTCCGTCTGACTCCGTCTCAGTCCGTCTCGGTCCGTCTCGGTCCGTTTCGGACCGTCTTCGTCTGTCTCGGTCCGTCTGACTCCGTCTCATTCCGTCTCGGTCCGTTTCGGTCCGTCTTGGTCTGTCTCAGTCTGTCTCGGTCCGTCTGACTCCGTCTCAGTCCGTCTCGGTCCGTCTCGGTCCGGCTCGGTCCAGCTCACTCCATCTCAGTCCGTCTCAGTCCGTCTCACTCCGTCTCGGTCTGTCTCAGTCCGTCTCACTCCGTCTCGGTCCGGCTCACTCCGTCTTGGTCCGTCTCGGTCCGGCTCAGTCCGCCTCGGTCCGGCTCAGTCCGTCTCGGACTGTCTCAGTCCGTCTCACTCCGTCTCGGTCCGGCTCACTCCGTCTCGGTCCGTCTCGGTCCGGCTCACTCCGTCTCGGTCCGGCTCAGTCCGCCTCGGTCCGGCTCACTCCGTCTCGGTCCGTCTCGGTCCGCCTCGGTCCGGCTCGGTCCGTCTCGGTCCGGCTCAGTCCATCTCGGTCCGTCTCGGTCCGGCTCAGTCCGTCTAGGTCCATCTCAGTCCGGCTCACTCCATCTCGGTCTGTCTCAGTCTGTCTCGGTCCGTCTGACTCCGTCTCAGTCCGTCTCGGTCCGTCTCGGTCCGTTTCGGTCCGTCTGACTCCGTCTCGGTCCGTCTCGGTCCGTCTCGGTCCGTTTCGGTCCGTCTCGGTCCGTCTCGGTCCATATCGGTCTGTCTCGGTCTGTCTCGGTCTGTCTTGGTCCGTCTCGGTCCGTCTCAGTCTGTCTCGGTCCGTCTGACTCCGTCTCGGTCCGTCTCGGTCCGTCTCGGTCCGTTTCGGTCCGTCTCGGTCTGTCACGGTCTGTCTTGGTCCGGCTCAGTCCGGCTCGGTCTGGCTCAGTCCGTCTCAGTCTGTCTCAGTTCGTCTCAATTCGTCTCGGTCCGTCTCAGTCCGGCTCAGTCTGGCTCGGTCCGGCTCAGTCTGGCTCGGTCTGGCTCAGTCCGGCTCGGTCTGGCTCAGTCCGGCTCAGTCCGGCTCGGTCTGGCTCAGCCTGGCTCAGCCTGGCTCAGTCCGGCTCGGTCTGGCTCAGTCCGGCTCAATCTGGCTCAGTCCGGCTCGGTCTGGCTCGGTCCGTCTCAGTCCGGCTCGGTCTGTCTCAGTCTGGCTCAGTCCGGCTCGGTCTGTCTCAGTTTGGCTCAGTCCGGCTCGGACTTTCTCAGTCTGGCTCGGTCCGTCTCAGTCCGTCTCGGTCCGCCTCAGTTTGGCTCGGTCCATCTCAGTCCGTCTCGGTCCGCCTCAGTCCGGCTCGGTCTGTCTCAGTCCGGCTCGGTCTGTCTCAGTCCGTCTCGGTCCGCCTCAGTCCGCCTCAGTTGGGCTCGGTCCGTCTCAGTCCGTCTCGATCCGCCTCAGTCCGGCTCGGTCTGTCTCAGTCTGGCTCAAGTCCAGCTCGGTCTGTCTCAGTCTGGCTCGGACTTTCTCAGTCTGGCTCGGTCCGTCTCAGTCCGTCTCGGTCCGCCTCAGTTTGGCTCGGTCCGTCTCAGTCCGTCTCGGTCCGCCTCAGTCCGGCTCGGTCTGTCTCAGTCCGCCTCGGTCTGTCTCAGTCCGTCTCGGTCCGCCTCAGTCCGGCTCGGTCCGTCTCAGTCCGTCTCGATCCGCCTCAGTCCGGCTCGGTCTGTCTCAGTCCGGCTCGGTCTGTCTCAGTCCGTCTCGGTCCGCCTCAGTCCAGCTCGGTCTGTCTCAGTCCGGCTCGGTCTGTCTCAGTCCGTCTTGGTCCGCCTCAGTCCGGCTCGGTCTGTCTCAGTCCGGCTCGGTCCGTCTCAGTCCGGCTCGGTCTGTCTCAGTCCGGCTCGGTCTGTCTCAGTCTGTCTCGGTCTGTCTCAGTCCGTCTCGGTCTGTCTCAGTCCGTCTTGGTCCGTCTCAGTCCGTCTCAGTCCGTCTCGGTCCGTCTCGGTCCGTCTCAGTCCGGCTCAGTCTGTCTCAGTCCGTCTTGGTCTGTCTCAGTCCGTCTTGGTCCGTCTCAGTCCATCTAAGTCCGTCTCAGTCCGTCTCGGTCCACCTCAGTCCGTCTCGGTCCGTCTCAGTCCGGCTCGGTCCGTCTCAGTCCGTCTCGGTCCGCCTCAGTCCGTCTCGGTCTGCCTCAGTCTGTCTCGGTCCGCCTCAGTTTGGCTCGGTCCGTCTCAGTCCATCTCGGTCCGTCTCAGTTTGGCTCGGTCCGCCTCAGTTTGGCTCGGTCTGTCTCAGTCCGTCTCGGTCTGTCTCAGTTTGGCTCGGTCCGTCTCAGTCCGTCTCAGTCCGTCTCAGTTTGGCTCGGTCTGTCTCAGTCCGTCTCGGTCTGTCTCAGTCCAGCTCGGTCCGCCTCAGTCCGTCTCGGTCTGTCTCAGTCCGTCTCGGTCTGTCTCAGTCCGTCTCGGTCCGTCTCAGTTTGGCTTGGTCTGTCTCAGTTTGGCTCGGTCTGTCTCAGTCCGTCTCGGTCTGTCTCAGTCCGGCTCGGTCCGCCTCAGTCCGTCTCGGTCCGCCTCAGTTTGGCTCGGTCTGTCTCAGTCCGTCTCAGTCCGTCTCGGTCTGTCTCAGTCCGGCTTGGTCCGCCTCAGTCCGCCTCAGTCCGTCTCGGTCCGTCTCAGTCCGTCTCAGTCCGCCTCAGTTTGGCTCGGTCTGTCTCAGTCCGTCTCAGTCCGTCTCGGTCCGCCTCAGTCCGTCTCGGTCTGTCTCAGTCCGTCTCGGTCCGCCTCAGTTTGGCTCGGTCCGTCTCAGTCCGTCTCGGTCCGCCTCAGTTTGGCTCGGTCCGTCTCAGTCCGTCTCGGTCCGCCTCAGTTTGGCTCGGTCCGTCTCAGTCCGGCTCGGTCTGTCTCAGTCCGTCTCGGTCCGCCTCAGTCCGTCTCGGTTCGCCTCAGTTTGGCTCGGTCCGTCTCAGTCCGGCTCGGTCTGGCTCGGTCCATCTCAGTCCGTCTCGGTCCGCCTCAGTCCGGCTCGGTCTGTCTCAGTCCGGCTCGGTCTGTCTCAGTCCGTCTCGGTCCGCCTCAGTCCGCCTCAGTTGGGCTCGGTCCGTCTCAGTCCGTCTCGATCCGCCTCAGTCCGGCTCGGTCTGTCTCAGTCTGGCTCAAGTCCAGCTCGGTCTGTCTCAGTCTGGCTCAGTCCGGCTCGGACTTTCTCAGTCCGGCTCGGTCTGTCTCAGTCCGTCTCGGTCCGCCTCAGTCCGGCTCGGTCTGTCTCAGTCCGGCTCGGTCCGTCTCAGTCCGGCTCGGTCTGTCTCAGTCCGGCTCGGTCTGTCTCAGTCTGTCTCGGTCTGTCTCAGTCCGTCTCGGTCTGTCTCAGTCCGTCTCGGTCCGTCTCAGTCCGTCTCGGTCCACCTCAGTCCGTCTCAGTCCGTCTCGGTCCGTCTCAGTCCGTCTCGGTCCGCCTCAGTCCGTCTCGGTCTGTCTCAGTCTGTCTCGGTCCGCCTCAGTTTGGCTCGGTCCGTCTCAGTCCATCTCGGTCCGTCTCAGTTTGGCTCGGTCCGCCTCAGTTTGGCTCGGTCTGTCTCAGTCCGTCTCGGTCTGTCTCAGTTTGGCTCGGTCCGTCTCAGTCCGTCTCAGTCCGTCTCAGTTTGGCTCGGTCTGTCTCAGTCCGTCTCGGTCTGTCTCAGTCCAGCTCGGTCCGCCTCAGTCCGTCTCGGTCCGTCTCAGTCCGTCTCGGTCTGTCTCAGTCCGTCTCGGTCCGTCTCAGTTTGGCTTGGTCTGTCTCAGTTTGGCTCGGTCTGTCTCAGTCCGTCTCGGTCTGTCTCAGTCCGGCTCGGTCCGCCTCAGTCCGTCTCGGTCAGCCTCAGTTTGGCTCGGTCTGTCTCAGTCCGTCTCAGTCCGTCTCGGTCTGTCTCAGTCCGGCTTGGTCCGCCTCAGTCTGTCTCGGTCCGTCTCAGTCCGTCTCAGTCCGCCTCAGTTTGGCTCGGTCTGTCTCAGTCCGTCTCGGTCCGCCTCAGTCCGTCTCGGTCTGTCTCAGTCCGTCTCGGTCCGCCTCAGTCCGGCTCGGTCCGGCTCGGTCCGGCTCGGTCCGTCTCGGTCCGTCTCGGTCAGGCTCAGTCCGGCTCGGTCCGTCTCGGTCCGTCTCAGTCCGGCTCGGTCCGTCTCAGTCCGGCTCGGTCCGGCTCGGTCCGTCTCGGTCCGTCTTGGTCCGTCTCGGTCAGGCTCGGTCCGGCTCGGTCCGTCTCTGTCCGTCTCAGTCCGGCTCGGTCCGTCTCGGTCCGTCTCGGTCCGGCTCGGTCCGTCTCAGTCCGTCTCAGTCCGGCTCGGTCCGGCTCGGTCCGTCTCAGTCCGTCTCGGTCCGTCTCGGTCCGTCTCGGTCGGTCTCGGTCCGGCTCGGTCCGTCTCAGTCCGTCTCAGTCCGGCTCGGTCCGTCTCGGCCCGTCTCGGTCTGGCTCGGTCCGGCTCGGTCCGTCTCGGTCCGTCTCGGTCCGTCTCAATCCGTCTCGGTCTGTCTCGGTCCATCTCGGTCCAGCTCACTCCGTCTCGGTCCATCTCGGTCCGACTCACTCCGTCTCGGTCCGTCTCAGTCCGTCTCAGTCTGTCTCAGTGCGTCTCACTCCGTCTCGGTCCGGCTCGGTCCTGCTCACTCCGTCTCGGTCCATCTCGGTCCGGCTCGGTCCAGCTCACTCCATCTCAGTCCGTCTCAGTCCGTCTCACTCCGTCTCGGTCTGTCTCAGTCCGTCTCACTCCGTCTCGGTCCGGCTCACTCTGTCTCGGTCCGTCTCAGTCCGTCTCACTCCGTCTCGGTCCGGCTCAGTCCGCCTCGGTCCGGCTCACTCCGTCTCGGTCCGTCTCGGTCTGTCTCGGTCCGGCTCACTCCGTCTCGGTCAGGCTCAGTCCGCCTCGGTCCGGCTCACTCCGTCTCGGTCCGCCTCGGTCCGGCTCGGTCCGTCTCGGTCCGTCTCGGTCCGGCTCAGTCCATCTCGGTCCGTCTCGGTCCGTCTCGGTCCGGCTCAGTCCGTCTAGGTCCATCTCGGTCCGGCTCACTCCGTCTCGGTCAGGCTCAGTCCGCCTCGGTCCGGCTCACTCCGTCTCGGTCCGCCTCGGTCCGGCTCGGTCCGTCTCGGTCCGTCTCGGTCCGGCTCAGTCCATCTCGGTCCGTCTCGGTCCGTCTCGGTCCGGCTCAGTCCGTCTAGGTCCATCTCAGTCCGGCTCACTCCGTCTCGGTCTGTCTCGGTCCGTCTCAGTCTGTCTCGGTCCGTCTGACTCCGTCTCGGTCCGTCTTGGTCCGTTTCGGTCGTCTTCATCTGTCTCAGTCTGTCTCGGTCCATCTGACTCCGTCTCAGTCCGTCTCGGTCCATTTCGGTCCGTCTTGGTCTGTCTCAGTCTGTCTCGGTCCGTCTGACTCCGTCTCAGTCCGTCTCGGTCCGTCTCGGTCCGGCTCGGTCCAGCTCACTCCATCTCAGTCCGTCTCAGTCCGTCTCACTCCGTCTCGGTCTGTCTCAGTCCGTCTCACTCCGTCTCGGTCCGTCTCGGTCCGGCTCACTCCGTCTCGGTCCGGCTCAGTCCGCCTCGGTCCGGCTCACTCCGTCTCGGTCCGTCTCGGTCTGCCTCGGTCCGGCTCGGTCCGTCTCGGTCCGGCTCAGTCCATCTCGGTCCGTCTCGGTCCGGCTCAGTCCGTCTAGGTCCATCTCAGTCCGGCTCACTCCATCTCGGTCTGTCTCAGTCTGTCTCGGTCCGTCTGACTCCGTCTCAGTCCGTCTCGGTCCGTCTCGGTCCGTTTCGGTCCGTCTGACTCCGTCTCAGTCCGTCTCGGTCCGTCTCGGTCCGTCTCGGTCCGTTTCGGTCCGTCTCGGTCCGTCTCGGTCCATATCGGTCTGTCTCGGTCTGTCTCGGTCTGTCTTGGTCCGTCTCGGTCCGTCTCAGTCTGTCTCGGTCCGTCTGACTCCGTCTCGGTCCGTCTCGGTCCGTCTCGGTCCGTTTCGGTCCGTCTCGGTCTGTCACGGTCTGTCTTGGTCCGGCTCAGTCCGGCTCGGTCTGGCTCAGTCCGTCTCAGTCTGTCTCAGTTCGTCTCAATTCGTCTCGGTCCGTCTCAGTCCGGCTCAGTCTGGCTCGGTCCGGCTCAGTCCGTCTCAGTCTGTCTCGGAAGTCTTGGTCCATCTCGGTCCGTCTCGGTCCGTCTCGGTCCGGCTCAGTCCGGCTCGGTCTGTCTCAGTCCGTCTCAGTCTGTCTCAGTCCGGCTCGGTCTGGCTCGGTCTGGCTCAGTCCGGCTCGGTCTGGCTCAGTCCGGCTCAGTCCGGCTCGGTCTGGCTCAGCCTGGCTCAGCCTGGCTCAGTCCGGCTCGGTCTGGCTCAGTCCGGCTCAATCTGGCTCAGTCCGGCTCGGTCTGGCTCGGTCCGTCTCAGTCCGGCTCGGTCTGTCTCAGTCTGGCTCAGTCCGGCTCGGTCTGTCTCAGTTTGGCTCAGTCCGGCTCGGACTTTCTCAGTCTGGCTCGGTCCATCTCAGTCCGTCTCGGTCCGCCTCAGTTTGGCTCGGTCCATCTCAGTCCGTCTCGGTCCGCCTCAGTCCGGCTCGGTCTGTCTCAGTCCGGCTCGGTCTGTCTCAGTCCGTCTCGGTCCGCCTCAGTCCGCCTCAGTTGGGCTCGGTCCGTCTCAGTCCGTCTCGATCCGCCTCAGTCCGGCTCGGTCTGTCTCAGTCTGGCTCAAGTCCAGCTCGGTCTGTCTCAGTCTGGCTCAGTCCGGCTCGGACTTTCTCAGTCTGGCTCGGTCCGTCTCAGTCCGTCTCGGTCCGCCTCAGTTTGGCTCGGTCCGTCTCAGTCCGTCTCGGTCCGTCTCAGTCCGTCTCGGTCCGCCTCAGTCCGTCTCGGTCCGTCTCAGTCCGGCTCGGTCCGTCTCAGTCCGTCTCGGTCCGCCTCAGTCCGTCTCGGTCTGTCTCAGTCTGTCTCGGTCCGCCTCAGTTTGGCTCGGTCCGTCTCAGTCCATCTCGGTCCGTCTCAGTTTGGCTCGGTCCGCCTCAGTTTGGCTCGGTCTGTCTCAGTCCGTCTCGGTCCGCCTCAGTTGGGCTCGGTCCGTCTCAGTCCGTCTCGATCCGCCTCAGTCCGGCTCGGTCTGTCTCAGTCTGGCTCAAGTCCAGCTCGGTCTGTCTCAGTCTGGCTCAGTCCGGCTCGGACTTTCTCAGTCCGGCTCGGTCTGTCTCAGTCCGTCTCGGTCCGCCTCAGTCCGGCTCGGTCTGTCTCAGTCCGGCTCGGTCCGTCTCAGTCCGGCTCGGTCTGTCTCAGTCCGGCTCGGTCTGTCTCAGTCTGTCTCGGTCTGTCTCAGTCCGTCTCGGTCTGTCTCAGTCCGTCTCGGTCCGTCTCAGTCCGTCTCGGTCCACCTCAGTCCGTCTCAGTCCGTCTCGGTCCGTCTCAGTCCGTCTCGGTCCGCCTCAGTCCGTCTCGGTCTGTCTCAGTCTGTCTCGGTCCGCCTCAGTTTGGCTCGGTCCGTCTCAGTCCATCTCGGTCCGTCTCAGTTTGGCTCGGTCCGCCTCAGTTTGGCTCGGTCTGTCTCAGTCCGTCTCGGTCTGTCTCAGTTTGGCTCGGTCCGTCTCAGTCCGTCTCAGTCCGTCTCAGTTTGGCTCGGTCTGTCTCAGTCCGTCTCGGTCTGTCTCAGTCCAGCTCGGTCCGCCTCAGTCCGTCTCGGTCCGTCTCAGTCCGTCTCGGTCTGTCTCAGTCCGTCTCGGTCCGTCTCAGTTTGGCTTGGTCTGTCTCAGTTTGGCTCGGTCTGTCTCAGTCCGTCTCGGTCTGTCTCAGTCCGGCTCGGTCCGCCTCAGTCCGTCTCGGTCAGCCTCAGTTTGGCTCGGTCTGTCTCAGTCCGTCTCAGTCCGTCTCGGTCTGTCTCAGTCCGGCTTGGTCCGCCTCAGTCCGCCTCAGTCTGTCTCGGTCCGTCTCAGTCCGTCTCAGTCCGCCTCAGTTTGGCTCGGTCTGTCTCAGTCCGTCTCGGTCCGCCTCAGTCCGTCTCGGTCTGTCTCAGTCCGTCTCGGTCCGCCTCAGTCCGGCTCGGTCCGGCTCGGTCCGGCTCGGTCCGTCTCGGTCCGTCTCGGTCAGGCTCAGTCCGGCTCGGTCCGTCTCGGTCCGTCTCAGTCCGGCTCGGTCCGTCTCAGTCCGGCTCGGTCCGGCTCGGTCCGTCTCGGTCCGTCTTGGTCCGTCTCGGTCAGGCTCGGTCCGGCTCGGTCCGTCTCTGTCCGTCTCAGTCCGGCTCGGTCCGTCTCGGTCCGTCTCGGTCCGGCTCGGTCCGTCTCAGTCCGTCTCAGTCCGGCTCGGTCCGGCTCGGTCCGTCTCGGTCCGTCTCAGTCCGTCTCGGTCCGTCTCGGTCCGTCTCGGTCGGTCTCGGTCCGGCTCGGTCCGTCTCAGTCCGTCTCAGTCCGGCTCGGTCCGTCTCGGCCCGTCTCGGTCTGGCTCGGTCCGGCTCGGTCCGTCTCGGTCCGTCTCGGTCCGTCTCAATCCGTCTCGGTCTGTCTCGGTCCATCTCGGTCCAGCTCACTCCGTCTCGGTCCATCTCGGTCCGACTCACTCCGTCTCGGTCCGTCTCAGTCCGTCTCAGTCTGTCTCAGTGCGTCTCACTCCGTCTCGGTCCGGCTCGGTCCTGCTCACTCCGTCTCGGTCCATCTCGGTCCGGCTCGGTCCAGCTCACTCCATCTCAGTCCGTCTCAGTCCGTCTCACTCCGTCTCGGTCTGTCTCAGTCCGTCTCACTCCGTCTCGGTCCGGCTCACTCTGTCTCGGTCCGTCTCAGTCCGTCTCACTCCGTCTCGGTCCGGCTCAGTCCGCCTCGGTCCGGCTCACTCCGTCTCGGTCCGTCTCGGTCTGTCTCGGTCCGGCTCACTCCGTCTCGGTCAGGCTCAGTCCGCCTCGGTCCGGCTCACTCCGTCTCGGTCCGCCTCGGTCCGGCTCGGTCCGTCTCGGTCCGTCTCGGTCCGGCTCAGTCCATCTCGGTCCGTCTCGGTCCGTCTCGGTCCGGCTCAGTCCGTCTAGGTCCATCTCGGTCCGGCTCACTCCGTCTCGGTCAGGCTCAGTCCGCCTCGGTCCGGCTCACTCCGTCTCGGTCCGCCTCGGTCCGGCTCGGTCCGTCTCGGTCCGTCTCGGTCCGGCTCAGTCCATCTCGGTCCGTCTCGGTCCGTCTCGGTCCGGCTCAGTCCGTCTAGGTCCATCTCAGTCCGGCTCACTCCGTCTCGGTCTGTCTCGGTCCGTCTCAGTCTGTCTCGGTCCATCTGACTCCGTCTCGGTCCGTCTTGGTCCGTTTCGGTCGTCTTCATCTGTCTCAGTCTGTCTCGGTCCATCTGACTCCGTCTCAGTCCGTCTCGGTCCATTTCGGTCCGTCTTGGTCTGTCTCAGTCTGTCTCGGTCCGTCTGACTCCGTCTCAGTCCGTCTCGGTCCGTCTCGGTCCGGCTCGGTCCAGCTCACTCCATCTCAGTCCGTCTCAGTCCGTCTCACTCCGTCTCGGTCTGTCTCAGTCCGTCTCACTCCGTCTCGGTCCGTCTCGGTCCGGCTCAGTCCATCTCGGTCCGTCTCGGTCCGTCTCGGTCCGGCTCAGTCCGTCTCGGTCCGTCTCAGTCCGTCTCGGTCCGTCTCAGTCCGGCTCGGTCCGTCTCAGTCCGTCTCAGTCCGGCTCGGTCCGGCTCGGTCCGGCTCGGTCCGTCTCGGTCCGTCTCGGTCAGGCTCAGTCCGGCTCGGTCCGTCTCAGTCCGGCTCGGTCCGTCTCAGTCCGGCTCGGTCCGGCTCGGTCCGGCTCGGTCCGTCTCGGTCCGTCTCGGTCAGGCTCAGTCCGGCTCGGTCCGTCTCTGTCCGTCTCCGTCCGGCTCGGTCCGTCTCGGTCCGTCTCGGTCCGGCTCGGTCCGTCTCAGTCCGTCTCAGTCCGGCTCGGTCCGGCTCGGTCCGTCTCGGTCCGTCTCAGTCCGTCTCGGTCCGTCTCGGTCGGTCTCGGTCTGGTTCGGTCCGGCTCAGTCCGTCTCAGTCCGTCTCAGTCCGGCTCGGTCCGTCTCGGCCCGTCTCGGTCTGGCTCGGTCCGGCTCGGTCCGTCTCGGTCCGTCTCGGTCCGTCTCAATCCGTCTCGGTCTGTCTCGGTCCATCTCGGTCCAGCTCACTCCGTCTCGGTCCATCTCGGTCCGACTCACTCCGTCTCGGTCCGTCTCAGTCCGTCTCAGTCTGTCTCAGTGCGTCTCACTCCGTCTCGGTCCGGCTCGGTCCTGCTCACTCCGTCTCGGTCCATCTCGGTCCGGCTCAGTCCAGCTCACTCCATCTCAGTCCGTCTCAGTCCGTCTCACTCCGTCTCGGTCTGTCTCAGTCCGTCTCACTCCGTCTCGGTCCGGCTCACTCTGTCTCGGTCCGTCTCAGTCCGTCTCACTCCGTCTTGGTCCGGCTCAGTCCGCCTCGGTCCGGCTCACTCCGTCTCGGTCCGTCTCGGTCTGTCTCGGTCCGGCTCACTCCGTCTCGGTCAGGCTCAGTCCGCCTCGGTCCGGCTCACTCCGTCTCGGTCCGCCTCGGTCCGGCTCGGTCCGTCTCGGTCCGTCTCAGTCCGGCTCAGTCCATCTCGGTCCGTCTCGGTCCGTCTCGGTCCGGCTCAGTCCGTCTAGGTCCATCTCAGTCCGGCTCACTCCGTCTCGGTCTGTCTCGGTCCGTCTGACTCCGTCTCAGTCCGTCTCGGTCCGTCTCGGTCCGTTTCGGACCGTCTTCGTCTGTCTCGGTCCGTCTGACTCCGTCTCATTCCGTCTCGGTCCGTTTCGGTCCGTCTTGGTCTGTCTCAGTCTGTCTCGGTCCGTCTGACTCCGTCTCAGTCCGTCTCGGTCCGTCTCGGTCCGGCTCGGTCCAGCTCACTCCATCTCAGTCCGTCTCAGTCCGTCTCACTCCGTCTCGGTCTGTCTCAGTCCGTCTCACTCCGTCTCGGTCCGGCTCACTCCGTCTTGGTCCGTCTCGGTCCGGCTCAGTCCGCCTCGGTCCGGCTCAGTCCGTCTCGGACTGTCTCAGTCCGTCTCACTCCGTCTCGGTCCGGCTCACTCCGTCTCGGTCCGTCTCGGTCCGGCTCACTCCGTCTCGGTCCGGCTCAGTCCGCCTCGGTCCGGCTCACTCCGTCTCGGTCCGTCTCGGTCCGCCTCGGTCCGGCTCGGTCCGTCTCGGTCCGGCTCAGTCCATCTCGGTCCGTCTCGGTCCGGCTCAGTCCGTCTAGGTCCATCTCAGTCCGGCTCACTCCATCTCGGTCTGTCTCAGTCTGTCTCGGTCCGTCTGACTCCGTCTCAGTCCGTCTCGGTCCGTCTCGGTCCGTTTCGGTCCGTCTGACTCCGTCTCGGTCCGTCTCGGTCCGTCTCGGTCCGTTTCGGTCCGTCTCGGTCCGTCTCGGTCCATATCGGTCTGTCTCGGTCTGTCTCGGTCTGTCTTGGTCCGTCTCGGTCCGTCTCAGTCTGTCTCGGTCCGTCTGACTCCGTCTCGGTCCGTCTCGGTCCGTCTCGGTCCGTTTCGGTCCGTCTCGGTCTGTCACGGTCTGTCTTGGTCCGGCTCAGTCCGGCTCGGTCTGGCTCAGTCCGTCTCAGTCTGTCTCAGTTCGTCTCAATTCGTCTCGGTCCGTCTCAGTCCGGCTCAGTCTGGCTCGGTCCGGCTCAGTCTGGCTCGGTCTGGCTCAGTCCGGCTCGGTCTGGCTCAGTCCGGCTCAGTCCGGCTCGGTCTGGCTCAGCCTGGCTCAGCCTGGCTCAGTCCGGCTCGGTCTGGCTCAGTCCGGCTCAATCTGGCTCAGTCCGGCTCGGTCTGGCTCGGTCCGTCTCAGTCCGGCTCGGTCTGTCTCAGTCTGGCTCAGTCCGGCTCGGTCTGTCTCAGTTTGGCTCAGTCCGGCTCGGACTTTCTCAGTCTGGCTCGGTCCGTCTCAGTCCGTCTCGGTCCGCCTCAGTTTGGCTCGGTCCATCTCAGTCCGTCTCGGTCCGCCTCAGTCCGGCTCGGTCTGTCTCAGTCCGGCTCGGTCTGTCTCAGTCCGTCTCGGTCCGCCTCAGTCCGCCTCAGTTGGGCTCGGTCCGTCTCAGTCCGTCTCGATCCGCCTCAGTCCGGCTCGGTCTGTCTCAGTCTGGCTCAAGTCCAGCTCGGTCTGTCTCAGTCTGGCTCGGACTTTCTCAGTCTGGCTCGGTCCGTCTCAGTCCGTCTCGGTCCGCCTCAGTTTGGCTCGGTCCGTCTCAGTCCGTCTCGGTCCGCCTCAGTCCGGCTCGGTCTGTCTCAGTCCGCCTCGGTCTGTCTCAGTCCGTCTCGGTCCGCCTCAGTCCGGCTCGGTCCGTCTCAGTCCGTCTCGATCCGCCTCAGTCCGGCTCGGTCTGTCTCAGTCCGGCTCGGTCTGTCTCAGTCCGTCTCGGTCCGCCTCAGTCCAGCTCGGTCTGTCTCAGTCCGGCTCGGTCTGTCTCAGTCCGTCTTGGTCCGCCTCAGTCCGGCTCGGTCTGTCTCAGTCCGGCTCGGTCCGTCTCAGTCCGGCTCGGTCTGTCTCAGTCCGGCTCGGTCTGTCTCAGTCTGTCTCGGTCTGTCTCAGTCCGTCTCGGTCTGTCTCAGTCCGTCTTGGTCCGTCTCAGTCCGTCTCAGTCCGTCTCGGTCCGTCTCGGTCCGTCTCAGTCCGGCTCAGTCTGTCTCAGTCCGTCTTGGTCTGTCTCAGTCCGTCTTGGTCCGTCTCAGTCCATCTAAGTCCGTCTCAGTCCGTCTCGGTCCACCTCAGTCCGTCTCGGTCCGTCTCAGTCCGGCTCGGTCCGTCTCAGTCCGTCTCGGTCCGCCTCAGTCCGTCTCGGTCTGCCTCAGTCTGTCTCGGTCCGCCTCAGTTTGGCTCGGTCCGTCTCAGTCCATCTCGGTCCGTCTCAGTTTGGCTCGGTCCGCCTCAGTTTGGCTCGGTCTGTCTCAGTCCGTCTCGGTCTGTCTCAGTTTGGCTCGGTCCGTCTCAGTCCGTCTCAGTCCGTCTCAGTTTGGCTCGGTCTGTCTCAGTCCGTCTCGGTCTGTCTCAGTCCAGCTCGGTCCGCCTCAGTCCGTCTCGGTCTGTCTCAGTCCGTCTCGGTCTGTCTCAGTCCGTCTCGGTCCGTCTCAGTTTGGCTTGGTCTGTCTCAGTTTGGCTCGGTCTGTCTCAGTCCGTCTCGGTCTGTCTCAGTCCGGCTCGGTCCGCCTCAGTCCGTCTCGGTCCGCCTCAGTTTGGCTCGGTCTGTCTCAGTCCGTCTCAGTCCGTCTCGGTCTGTCTCAGTCCGGCTTGGTCCGCCTCAGTCCGCCTCAGTCCGTCTCGGTCCGTCTCAGTCCGTCTCAGTCCGCCTCAGTTTGGCTCGGTCTGTCTCAGTCCGTCTCAGTCCGTCTCGGTCCGCCTCAGTCCGTCTCGGTCTGTCTCAGTCCGTCTCGGTCCGCCTCAGTTTGGCTCGGTCCGTCTCAGTCCGTCTCGGTCCGCCTCAGTTTGGCTCGGTCCGTCTCAGTCCGTCTCGGTCCGCCTCAGTTTGGCTCGGTCCGTCTCAGTCCGGCTCGGTCTGTCTCAGTCCGTCTCGGTCCGCCTCAGTCCGTCTCGGTTCGCCTCAGTTTGGCTCGGTCCGTCTCAGTCCGGCTCGGTCTGGCTCGGTCCATCTCAGTCCGTCTCGGTCCGCCTCAGTCCGGCTCGGTCTGTCTCAGTCCGGCTCGGTCTGTCTCAGTCCGTCTCGGTCCGCCTCAGTCCGCCTCAGTTGGGCTCGGTCCGTCTCAGTCCGTCTCGATCCGCCTCAGTCCGGCTCGGTCTGTCTCAGTCTGGCTCAAGTCCAGCTCGGTCTGTCTCAGTCTGGCTCAGTCCGGCTCGGACTTTCTCAGTCCGGCTCGGTCTGTCTCAGTCCGTCTCGGTCCGCCTCAGTCCGGCTCGGTCTGTCTCAGTCCGGCTCGGTCCGTCTCAGTCCGGCTCGGTCTGTCTCAGTCCGGCTCGGTCTGTCTCAGTCTGTCTCGGTCTGTCTCAGTCCGTCTCGGTCTGTCTCAGTCCGTCTCGGTCCGTCTCAGTCCGTCTCGGTCCACCTCAGTCCGTCTCAGTCCGTCTCGGTCCGTCTCAGTCCGTCTCGGTCCGCCTCAGTCCGTCTCGGTCTGTCTCAGTCTGTCTCGGTCCGCCTCAGTTTGGCTCGGTCCGTCTCAGTCCATCTCGGTCCGTCTCAGTTTGGCTCGGTCCGCCTCAGTTTGGCTCGGTCTGTCTCAGTCCGTCTCGGTCTGTCTCAGTTTGGCTCGGTCCGTCTCAGTCCGTCTCAGTCCGTCTCAGTTTGGCTCGGTCTGTCTCAGTCCGTCTCGGTCTGTCTCAGTCCAGCTCGGTCCGCCTCAGTCCGTCTCGGTCCGTCTCAGTCCGTCTCGGTCTGTCTCAGTCCGTCTCGGTCCGTCTCAGTTTGGCTTGGTCTGTCTCAGTTTGGCTCGGTCTGTCTCAGTCCGTCTCGGTCTGTCTCAGTCCGGCTCGGTCCGCCTCAGTCCGTCTCGGTCAGCCTCAGTTTGGCTCGGTCTGTCTCAGTCCGTCTCAGTCCGTCTCGGTCTGTCTCAGTCCGGCTTGGTCCGCCTCAGTCTGTCTCGGTCCGTCTCAGTCCGTCTCAGTCCGCCTCAGTTTGGCTCGGTCTGTCTCAGTCCGTCTCGGTCCGCCTCAGTCCGTCTCGGTCTGTCTCAGTCCGTCTCGGTCCGCCTCAGTCCGGCTCGGTCCGGCTCGGTCCGGCTCGGTCCGTCTCGGTCCGTCTCGGTCAGGCTCAGTCCGGCTCGGTCCGTCTCGGTCCGTCTCAGTCCGGCTCGGTCCGTCTCAGTCCGGCTCGGTCCGGCTCGGTCCGTCTCGGTCCGTCTTGGTCCGTCTCGGTCAGGCTCGGTCCGGCTCGGTCCGTCTCTGTCCGTCTCAGTCCGGCTCGGTCCGTCTCGGTCCGTCTCGGTCCGGCTCGGTCCGTCTCAGTCCGTCTCAGTCCGGCTCGGTCCGGCTCGGTCCGTCTCAGTCCGTCTCGGTCCGTCTCGGTCCGTCTCGGTCGGTCTCGGTCCGGCTCGGTCCGTCTCAGTCCGTCTCAGTCCGGCTCGGTCCGTCTCGGCCCGTCTCGGTCTGGCTCGGTCCGGCTCGGTCCGTCTCGGTCCGTCTCGGTCCGTCTCAATCCGTCTCGGTCTGTCTCGGTCCATCTCGGTCCAGCTCACTCCGTCTCGGTCCATCTCGGTCCGACTCACTCCGTCTCGGTCCGTCTCAGTCCGTCTCAGTCTGTCTCAGTGCGTCTCACTCCGTCTCGGTCCGGCTCGGTCCTGCTCACTCCGTCTCGGTCCATCTCGGTCCGGCTCGGTCCAGCTCACTCCATCTCAGTCCGTCTCAGTCCGTCTCACTCCGTCTCGGTCTGTCTCAGTCCGTCTCACTCCGTCTCGGTCCGGCTCACTCTGTCTCGGTCCGTCTCAGTCCGTCTCACTCCGTCTCGGTCCGGCTCAGTCCGCCTCGGTCCGGCTCACTCCGTCTCGGTCCGTCTCGGTCTGTCTCGGTCCGGCTCACTCCGTCTCGGTCAGGCTCAGTCCGCCTCGGTCCGGCTCACTCCGTCTCGGTCCGCCTCGGTCCGGCTCGGTCCGTCTCGGTCCGTCTCGGTCCGGCTCAGTCCATCTCGGTCCGTCTCGGTCCGTCTCGGTCCGGCTCAGTCCGTCTAGGTCCATCTCGGTCCGGCTCACTCCGTCTCGGTCAGGCTCAGTCCGCCTCGGTCCGGCTCACTCCGTCTCGGTCCGCCTCGGTCCGGCTCGGTCCGTCTCGGTCCGTCTCGGTCCGGCTCAGTCCATCTCGGTCCGTCTCGGTCCGTCTCGGTCCGGCTCAGTCCGTCTAGGTCCATCTCAGTCCGGCTCACTCCGTCTCGGTCTGTCTCGGTCCGTCTCAGTCTGTCTCGGTCCGTCTGACTCCGTCTCGGTCCGTCTTGGTCCGTTTCGGTCGTCTTCATCTGTCTCAGTCTGTCTCGGTCCATCTGACTCCGTCTCAGTCCGTCTCGGTCCATTTCGGTCCGTCTTGGTCTGTCTCAGTCTGTCTCGGTCCGTCTGACTCCGTCTCAGTCCGTCTCGGTCCGTCTCGGTCCGGCTCGGTCCAGCTCACTCCATCTCAGTCCGTCTCAGTCCGTCTCACTCCGTCTCGGTCTGTCTCAGTCCGTCTCACTCCGTCTCGGTCCGTCTCGGTCCGGCTCACTCCGTCTCGGTCCGGCTCAGTCCGCCTCGGTCCGGCTCACTCCGTCTCGGTCCGTCTCGGTCTGCCTCGGTCCGGCTCGGTCCGTCTCGGTCCGGCTCAGTCCATCTCGGTCCGTCTCGGTCCGGCTCAGTCCGTCTAGGTCCATCTCAGTCCGGCTCACTCCATCTCGGTCTGTCTCAGTCTGTCTCGGTCCGTCTGACTCCGTCTCAGTCCGTCTCGGTCCGTCTCGGTCCGTTTCGGTCCGTCTGACTCCGTCTCAGTCCGTCTCGGTCCGTCTCGGTCCGTCTCGGTCCGTTTCGGTCCGTCTCGGTCCGTCTCGGTCCATATCGGTCTGTCTCGGTCTGTCTCGGTCTGTCTTGGTCCGTCTCGGTCCGTCTCAGTCTGTCTCGGTCCGTCTGACTCCGTCTCGGTCCGTCTCGGTCCGTCTCGGTCCGTTTCGGTCCGTCTCGGTCTGTCACGGTCTGTCTTGGTCCGGCTCAGTCCGGCTCGGTCTGGCTCAGTCCGTCTCAGTCTGTCTCAGTTCGTCTCAATTCGTCTCGGTCCGTCTCAGTCCGGCTCAGTCTGGCTCGGTCCGGCTCAGTCCGTCTCAGTCTGTCTCGGAAGTCTTGGTCCATCTCGGTCCGTCTCGGTCCGTCTCGGTCCGGCTCAGTCCGGCTCGGTCTGTCTCAGTCCGTCTCAGTCTGTCTCAGTCCGGCTCGGTCTGGCTCGGTCTGGCTCAGTCCGGCTCGGTCTGGCTCAGTCCGGCTCAGTCCGGCTCGGTCTGGCTCAGCCTGGCTCAGCCTGGCTCAGTCCGGCTCGGTCTGGCTCAGTCCGGCTCAATCTGGCTCAGTCCGGCTCGGTCTGGCTCGGTCCGTCTCAGTCCGGCTCGGTCTGTCTCAGTCTGGCTCAGTCCGGCTCGGTCTGTCTCAGTTTGGCTCAGTCCGGCTCGGACTTTCTCAGTCTGGCTCGGTCCATCTCAGTCCGTCTCGGTCCGCCTCAGTTTGGCTCGGTCCATCTCAGTCCGTCTCGGTCCGCCTCAGTCCGGCTCGGTCTGTCTCAGTCCGGCTCGGTCTGTCTCAGTCCGTCTCGGTCCGCCTCAGTCCGCCTCAGTTGGGCTCGGTCCGTCTCAGTCCGTCTCGATCCGCCTCAGTCCGGCTCGGTCTGTCTCAGTCTGGCTCAAGTCCAGCTCGGTCTGTCTCAGTCTGGCTCAGTCCGGCTCGGACTTTCTCAGTCTGGCTCGGTCCGTCTCAGTCCGTCTCGGTCCGCCTCAGTTTGGCTCGGTCCGTCTCAGTCCGTCTCGGTCCGTCTCAGTCCGTCTCGGTCCGCCTCAGTCCGTCTCGGTCCGTCTCAGTCCGGCTCGGTCCGTCTCAGTCCGTCTCGGTCCGCCTCAGTCCGTCTCGGTCTGTCTCAGTCTGTCTCGGTCCGCCTCAGTTTGGCTCGGTCCGTCTCAGTCCATCTCGGTCCGTCTCAGTTTGGCTCGGTCCGCCTCAGTTTGGCTCGGTCTGTCTCAGTCCGTCTCGGTCCGCCTCAGTTGGGCTCGGTCCGTCTCAGTCCGTCTCGATCCGCCTCAGTCCGGCTCGGTCTGTCTCAGTCTGGCTCAAGTCCAGCTCGGTCTGTCTCAGTCTGGCTCAGTCCGGCTCGGACTTTCTCAGTCCGGCTCGGTCTGTCTCAGTCCGTCTCGGTCCGCCTCAGTCCGGCTCGGTCTGTCTCAGTCCGGCTCGGTCCGTCTCAGTCCGGCTCGGTCTGTCTCAGTCCGGCTCGGTCTGTCTCAGTCTGTCTCGGTCTGTCTCAGTCCGTCTCGGTCTGTCTCAGTCCGTCTCGGTCCGTCTCAGTCCGTCTCGGTCCACCTCAGTCCGTCTCAGTCCGTCTCGGTCCGTCTCAGTCCGTCTCGGTCCGCCTCAGTCCGTCTCGGTCTGTCTCAGTCTGTCTCGGTCCGCCTCAGTTTGGCTCGGTCCGTCTCAGTCCATCTCGGTCCGTCTCAGTTTGGCTCGGTCCGCCTCAGTTTGGCTCGGTCTGTCTCAGTCCGTCTCGGTCTGTCTCAGTTTGGCTCGGTCCGTCTCAGTCCGTCTCAGTCCGTCTCAGTTTGGCTCGGTCTGTCTCAGTCCGTCTCGGTCTGTCTCAGTCCAGCTCGGTCCGCCTCAGTCCGTCTCGGTCCGTCTCAGTCCGTCTCGGTCTGTCTCAGTCCGTCTCGGTCCGTCTCAGTTTGGCTTGGTCTGTCTCAGTTTGGCTCGGTCTGTCTCAGTCCGTCTCGGTCTGTCTCAGTCCGGCTCGGTCCGCCTCAGTCCGTCTCGGTCAGCCTCAGTTTGGCTCGGTCTGTCTCAGTCCGTCTCAGTCCGTCTCGGTCTGTCTCAGTCCGGCTTGGTCCGCCTCAGTCCGCCTCAGTCTGTCTCGGTCCGTCTCAGTCCGTCTCAGTCCGCCTCAGTTTGGCTCGGTCTGTCTCAGTCCGTCTCGGTCCGCCTCAGTCCGTCTCGGTCTGTCTCAGTCCGTCTCGGTCCGCCTCAGTCCGGCTCGGTCCGGCTCGGTCCGGCTCGGTCCGTCTCGGTCCGTCTCGGTCAGGCTCAGTCCGGCTCGGTCCGTCTCGGTCCGTCTCAGTCCGGCTCGGTCCGTCTCAGTCCGGCTCGGTCCGGCTCGGTCCGTCTCGGTCCGTCTTGGTCCGTCTCGGTCAGGCTCGGTCCGGCTCGGTCCGTCTCTGTCCGTCTCAGTCCGGCTCGGTCCGTCTCGGTCCGTCTCGGTCCGGCTCGGTCCGTCTCAGTCCGTCTCAGTCCGGCTCGGTCCGGCTCGGTCCGTCTCGGTCCGTCTCAGTCCGTCTCGGTCCGTCTCGGTCCGTCTCGGTCGGTCTCGGTCCGGCTCGGTCCGTCTCAGTCCGTCTCAGTCCGGCTCGGTCCGTCTCGGCCCGTCTCGGTCTGGCTCGGTCCGGCTCGGTCCGTCTCGGTCCGTCTCGGTCCGTCTCAATCCGTCTCGGTCTGTCTCGGTCCATCTCGGTCCAGCTCACTCCGTCTCGGTCCATCTCGGTCCGACTCACTCCGTCTCGGTCCGTCTCAGTCCGTCTCAGTCTGTCTCAGTGCGTCTCACTCCGTCTCGGTCCGGCTCGGTCCTGCTCACTCCGTCTCGGTCCATCTCGGTCCGGCTCGGTCCAGCTCACTCCATCTCAGTCCGTCTCAGTCCGTCTCACTCCGTCTCGGTCTGTCTCAGTCCGTCTCACTCCGTCTCGGTCCGGCTCACTCTGTCTCGGTCCGTCTCAGTCCGTCTCACTCCGTCTCGGTCCGGCTCAGTCCGCCTCGGTCCGGCTCACTCCGTCTCGGTCCGTCTCGGTCTGTCTCGGTCCGGCTCACTCCGTCTCGGTCAGGCTCAGTCCGCCTCGGTCCGGCTCACTCCGTCTCGGTCCGCCTCGGTCCGGCTCGGTCCGTCTCGGTCCGTCTCGGTCCGGCTCAGTCCATCTCGGTCCGTCTCGGTCCGTCTCGGTCCGGCTCAGTCCGTCTAGGTCCATCTCGGTCCGGCTCACTCCGTCTCGGTCAGGCTCAGTCCGCCTCGGTCCGGCTCACTCCGTCTCGGTCCGCCTCGGTCCGGCTCGGTCCGTCTCGGTCCGTCTCGGTCCGGCTCAGTCCATCTCGGTCCGTCTCGGTCCGTCTCGGTCCGGCTCAGTCCGTCTAGGTCCATCTCAGTCCGGCTCACTCCGTCTCGGTCTGTCTCGGTCCGTCTCAGTCTGTCTCGGTCCATCTGACTCCGTCTCGGTCCGTCTTGGTCCGTTTCGGTCGTCTTCATCTGTCTCAGTCTGTCTCGGTCCATCTGACTCCGTCTCAGTCCGTCTCGGTCCATTTCGGTCCGTCTTGGTCTGTCTCAGTCTGTCTCGGTCCGTCTGACTCCGTCTCAGTCCGTCTCGGTCCGTCTCGGTCCGGCTCGGTCCAGCTCACTCCATCTCAGTCCGTCTCAGTCCGTCTCACTCCGTCTCGGTCTGTCTCAGTCCGTCTCACTCCGTCTCGGTCCGTCTCGGTCCGGCTCACTCCGTCTCGGTCCGGCTCAGTCCGCCTCGGTCCGGCTCACTCCGTCTCGGTCCGTCTCGGTCCGCCTCGGTCCGGCTCGGTCCGTCTCGGTCCGGCTCAGTCCATCTCGGTCCGTCTCGGTCCGGCTCAGTCCGTCTAGGTCCATCTCAGTCCGGCTCACTCCATCTCGGTCTGTCTCAGTCTGTCTCGGTCCGTCTGACTCCGTCTCAGTCCGTCTCGGTCCGTCTCGGTCCGTTTCGGTCCGTCTGACTCCGTCTCAGTCCGTCTCGGTCCGTCTCGGTCCGTCTCGGTCCGTTTCGGTCCGTCTCGGTCCGTCTCGGTCCATATCGGTCTGTCTCGGTCTGTCTCGGTCTGTCTTGGTCCGTCTCGGTCCGTCTCAGTCTGTCTCGGTCCGTCTGACTCCGTCTCGGTCCGTCTCGGTCCGTCTCGGTCCGTTTCGGTCCGTCTCGGTCTGTCACGGTCTGTCTTGGTCCGGCTCAGTCCGGCTCGGTCTGGCTCAGTCCGTCTCAGTCTGTCTCAGTTCGTCTCAATTCGTCTCGGTCCGTCTCAGTCCGGCTCAGTCTGGCTCGGTCCGGCTCAGTCCGTCTCAGTCTGTCTCGGAAGTCTTGGTCCATCTCGGTCCGTCTCGGTCCGTCTCGGTCCGGCTCAGTCCGGCTCGGTCTGTCTCAGTCCGTCTCAGTCTGTCTCAGTCCGGCTCGGTCTGGCTCGGTCTGGCTCAGTCCGGCTCGGTCTGGCTCAGTCCGGCTCAGTCCGGCTCGGTCTGGCTCAGCCTGGCTCAGCCTGGCTCAGTCCGGCTCGGTCTGGCTCAGTCCGGCTCAATCTGGCTCAGTCCGGCTCGGTCTGGCTCGGTCCGTCTCAGTCCGGCTCGGTCTGTCTCAGTCTGGCTCAGTCCGGCTCGGTCTGTCTCAGTTTGGCTCAGTCCGGCTCGGACTTTCTCAGTCTGGCTCGGTCCATCTCAGTCCGTCTCGGTCCGCCTCAGTTTGGCTCGGTCCATCTCAGTCCGTCTCGGTCCGCCTCAGTCCGGCTCGGTCTGTCTCAGTCCGGCTCGGTCTGTCTCAGTCCGTCTCGGTCCGCCTCAGTCCGCCTCAGTTGGGCTCGGTCCGTCTCAGTCCGTCTCGATCCGCCTCAGTCCGGCTCGGTCTGTCTCAGTCTGGCTCAAGTCCAGCTCGGTCTGTCTCAGTCTGGCTCAGTCCGGCTCGGACTTTCTCAGTCTGGCTCGGTCCGTCTCAGTCCGTCTCGGTCCGCCTCAGTTTGGCTCGGTCCGTCTCAGTCCGTCTCGGTCCGTCTCAGTCCGTCTCGGTCCGCCTCAGTCCGTCTCGGTCCATCTCAGTCCGGCTCGGTCCGTCTCAGTCCGTCTCGGTCCGCCTCAGTCCGTCTCGGTCTGTCTCAGTCTGTCTCGGTCCGCCTCAGTTTGGCTCGGTCCGTCTCAGTCCATCTCGGTCCGTCTCAGTTTGGCTCGGTCCGCCTCAGTTTGGCTCGGTCTGTCTCAGTCCGTCTCGGTCTGTCTCAGTTTGGCTCGGTCCGTCTCAGTCCGTCTCAGTCCGTCTCAGTTTGGCTCGGTCTGTCTCAGTCCGTCTCGGTCTGTCTCAGTCCAGCTCGGTCCGCCTCAGTCCGTCTCGGTCTGTCTCAGTCCGTCTCGGTCTGTCTCAGTCCGTCTCGGTCCGTCTCAGTTTGGCTTGGTCTGTCTCAGTTTGGCTCGGTCCGTCTCATTTTGGCTTGGTCTGTCTCAGTTTGGCTCGGTCTGTCTCAGTCCGTCTCGGTCTGTCTCAGTCCGGCTCGGTCCGCCTCAGTCCGTCTCGGTCCGCCTCAGTTTGGCTCGGTCTGTCTCAGTCCGTCTCAGTCCGTCTCGGTCTGTCTCAGTCCGGCTTGGTCCGCCTCAGTCCGCCTCAGTCCGTCTCGGTCCGTCTCAGTCCGTCTCAGTCCGCCTCAGTTTGGCTCGGTCTGTCTCAGTCCGTCTCAGTCCGTCTCGGTCCGCCTCAGTCCGTCTCGGTCTGTCTCAGTCCGTCTCGGTCCGCTTCAGTTTGGCTCGGTCCGTCTCAGTCCGTCTCGGTCCGCCTCAGTTTGGCTCGGTCCGTCTCAGTCCGTCTCGGTCCGCCTCAGTTTGGCTCGGTCCGTCTCAGTCCGGCTCGGTCTGTCTCAGTCCGTCTCGGTCCGCCTCAGTCCGTCTCGGTTCGCCTCAGTTTGGCTCGGTCCGTCTCAGTCCGGCTCGGTCTGGCTCGGTCCAGCTCAGTCTGGCTCGGTCCGCCTCAGTCCGGCTTGGTCCGTCTCAGTCCGGCTCGGTCTGGCTCGGTCCAGCTCGGTCCGTCTCAGTCTGGCTCGGTCCGTCTCAGTCCGTCTCAGTCCGTCTCGGTCCGTCTCAGTCCGTCTCGGTCCGTCTCAGTCCGTCTCGGTCCGTCTCTGTCCGTCTCGGTCCGTCTCGGTCCGTCTCAGTCCGTCTCGGTCCGTCTCAGTCCGGCTCGGTCCGTCTCAGTCCGTCTCAGTCCGGCTCGGTCCGGCTCGGTCCGGCTCGGTCCGTCTCGGTCCGTCTCGGTCAGGCTCAGTCCGGCTCGGTCCGTCTCAGTCCGGCTCGGTCCGTCTCAGTCCGGCTCGGTCCGGCTCGGTCCGGCTCGGTCCGTCTCGGTCCGTCTCGGTCAGGCTCAGTCCGGCTCGGTCCGTCTCTGTCCGTCTCCGTCCGGCTCGGTCCGTCTCGGTCCGTCTCGGTCCGGCTCGGTCCGTCTCAGTCCGTCTCAGTCCGGCTCGGTCCGGCTCGGTCCGTCTCGGTCCGTCTCAGTCCGTCTCGGTCCGTCTCGGTCGGTCTCGGTCTGGTTCGGTCCGGCTCAGTCCGTCTCAGTCCGTCTTAGTCCGGCTCGGTCCGTCTCGGCCCGTCTCGGTCTGGCTCGGTCCGGCTCGGTCCGTCTCGGTCCGTCTCGGTCCGTCTCAATCCGTCTCGGTCTGTCTCGGTCCATCTCGGTCCAGCTCACTCCGTCTCGGTCCATCTCGGTCCGACTCACTCCGTCTCGGTCCGTCTCAGTCCGTCTCAGTCTGTCTCAGTGCGTCTCACTCCGTCTCGGTCCGGCTCGGTCCTGCTCACTCCGTCTCGGTCCATCTCGGTCCGGCTCAGTCCAGCTCACTCCATCTCAGTCCGTCTCAGTCCGTCTCACTCCGTCTCGGTCTGTCTCAGTCCGTCTCACTCCGTCTCGGTCCGGCTCACTCTGTCTCGGTCCGTCTCAGTCCGTCTCACTCCGTCTTGGTCCGGCTCAGTCCGCCTCGGTCCGGCTCACTCCGTCTCGGTCCGTCTCGGTCTGTCTCGGTCCGGCTCACTCCGTCTCGGTCAGGCTCAGTCCGCCTCGGTCCGGCTCACTCCGTCTCGGTCCGGCTCGGTCCGTCTCGGTCCGTCTCAGTCCGGCTCAGTCCATCTCGGTCCGTCTCGGTCCGTCTCGGTCCGGCTCAGTCCGTCTAGGTCCATCTCAGTCCGGCTCACTCCGTCTCGGTCTGTCTCGGTCCGTCTCAGTCTGTCTCGGTCCGTCTGACTCCGTCTCAGTCCGTCTCGGTCCGTCTCGGTCCGTTTCGGACCGTCTTCGTCTGTCTCGGTCCGTCTGACTCCGTCTCAGTCCGTCTCGGTCCGTTTCGGTCCGTCTTGGTCTGTCTCAGTCTGTCTCGGTCCGTCTGACTCCGTCTCAGTCCGTCTCGGTCCGTCTCGGTCCGGCTCGGTCCAGCTCACTCCATCTCAGTCCGTCTCAGTCCGTCTCACTCCGTCTCGGTCTGTCTCAGTCCGTCTCACTCCGTCTCGGTCCGGCTCACTCCGTCTTGGTCCGTCTCGGTCCGGCTCAGTCCGCCTCGGTCCGGCTCAGTCCGTCTCGGACTGTCTCAGTCCGTCTCACTCCGTCTCGGTCCGGCTCACTCCGTCTCGGTCCGTCTCGGTCCGGCTCACTCCGTCTCGGTCCGGCTCAGTCCGCCTCGGTCCGGCTCACTCCGTCTCGGTCCGTCTCGGTCCGCCTCGGTCCGGCTCGGTCCGTCTCGGTCCGGCTCAGTCCATCTCGGTCCGTCTCGGTCCGGCTCAGTCCGTCTAGGTCCATCTCAGTCCGGCTCACTCCATCTCGGTCTGTCTCAGTCTGTCTCGGTCCGTCTGACTCCGTCTCAGTCCGTCTCGGTCCGTCTCGGTCCGTTTCGGTCCGTCTGACTCCGTCTCGGTCCGTCTCGGTCCGTCTCGGTCCGTTTCGGTCCGTCTCGGTCCGTCTCGGTCCATATCGGTCTGTCTCGGTCTGTCTCGGTCTGTCTTGGTCCGTCTCGGTCCGTCTCAGTCTGTCTCGGTCCGTCTGACTCCGTCTCGGTCCGTCTCGGTCCGTCTCGGTCCGTTTCGGTCCGTCTCGGTCTGTCACGGTCTGTCTTGGTCCGGCTCAGTCCGGCTCGGTCTGGCTCAGTCCGTCTCAGTCTGTCTCAGTTCGTCTCAATTCGTCTCGGTCCGTCTCAGTCCGGCTCAGTCTGGCTCGGTCCGGCTCAGTCCGTCTCAGTCTGTCTCGGAAGTCTTGGTCCATCTCGGTCCGTCTCGGTCCGTCTCGGTCCGGCTCAGTCCGGCTCGGTCTGTCTCAGTCCGTCTCAGTCTGTCTCAGTCCGGCTCGGTCTGGCTCGGTCTGGCTCAGTCCGGCTCGGTCTGGCTCAGTCCGGCTCAGTCCGGCTCGGTCTGGCTCAGCCTGGCTCAGCCTGGCTCAGTCCGGCTCGGTCTGGCTCAGTCCGGCTCAATCTGGCTCAGTCCGGCTCGGTCTGGCTCGGTCCGTCTCAGTCCGGCTCGGTCTGTCTCAGTCTGGCTCAGTCCGGCTCGGTCTGTCTCAGTTTGGCTCAGTCCGGCTCGGACTTTCTCAGTCTGGCTCGGTCCGTCTCAGTCCGTCTCGGTCCGCCTCAGTTTGGCTCGGTCCATCTCAGTCCGTCTCGGTCCGCCTCAGTCCGGCTCGGTCTGTCTCAGTCCGGCTCGGTCTGTCTCAGTCCGTCTCGGTCCGCCTCAGTCCGCCTCAGTTGGGCTCGGTCCGTCTCAGTCCGTCTCGATCCGCCTCAGTCCGGCTCGGTCTGTCTCAGTCTGGCTCAAGTCCAGCTCGGTCTGTCTCAGTCTGGCTCGGACTTTCTCAGTCTGGCTCGGTCCGTCTCAGTCCGTCTCGGTCCGCCTCAGTTTGGCTCGGTCCGTCTCAGTCCGTCTCGGTCCGCCTCAGTCCGGCTCGGTCTGTCTCAGTCCGCCTCGGTCTGTCTCAGTCCGTCTCGGTCCGCCTCAGTCCGGCTCGGTCCGTCTCAGTCCGTCTCGATCCGCCTCAGTCCGGCTCGGTCTGTCTCAGTCCGGCTCGGTCTGTCTCAGTCCGTCTCGGTCCGCCTCAGTCCAGCTCGGTCTGTCTCAGTCCGGCTCGGTCTGTCTCAGTCCGTCTCGGTCCGCCTCAGTCCGGCTCGGTCTGTCTCAGTCCGGCTCGGTTCCGTCTCAGTCCGGCTCGGTCTGTCTCAGTCCGGCTCGGTCTGTCTCAGTCTGTCTCGGTCTGTCTCAGTCCGTCTCGGTCTGTCTCAGTCCGTCTCGGTCCGTCTCAGTCCGTCTCAGTCCGTCTCGGTCCGTCTCAGTCCGGCTCGGTCTGTCTCAGTCCGTCTTGGTCTGTCTCAGTCCGTCTTGGTCCGTCTCAGTCCATCTAAGTCCGTCTCAGTCCGTCTCGGTCCGCCTCAGTCCGTCTCGGTCCGTCTCAGTCCGGCTCGGTCCGTCTCAGTCCGTCTCGGTCCGCCTCAGTCCGTCTCGGTCTGTCTCAGTCTGTCTCGGTCCGCCTCAGTTTGGCTCGGTCCGTCTCAGTCCATCTCGGTCCGTCTCAGTTTGGCTCGGTCCGCCTCAGTTTGGCTCGGTCTGTCTCAGTCCGTCTCGGTCTGTCTCAGTTTGGCTCGGTCCGTCTCAGTCCGTCTCAGTCCGTCTCAGTTTGGCTCGGTCTGTCTCAGTCCGTCTCGGTCTGTCTCAGTCCAGCTCGGTCCGCCTCAGTCCGTCTCGGTCTGTCTCAGTCCGTCTCGGTCTGTCTCAGTCCGTCTCGGTCCGTCTCAGTTTGGCTTGGTCTGTCTCAGTTTGGCTCGGTCTGTCTCAGTCCGTCTCGGTCTGTCTCAGTCCGGCTCGGTCCGCCTCAGTCCGTCTCGGTCCGCCTCAGTTTGGCTCGGTCTGTCTCAGTCCGTCTCGGTCTGTCTCAGTCCGGCTTGGTCCGCCTCAGTCCGCCTCAGTCCGTCTCGGTCCGTCTCAGTCCGTCTCAGTCCGCCTCAGTTTGGCTCGGTCTGTCTCAGTCCGTCTCAGTCCGTCTCGGTCCGCCTCAGTCCGTCTCGGTCTGTCTCAGTCCGTCTCGGTCCGCCTCAGTTTGGCTCGGTCCGTCTCAGTCCGTCTCGGTCCGCCTCAGTTTGGCTCGGTCCGTCTCAGTCCGTCTCGGTCCGCCTCAGTTTGGCTCGGTCCGTCTCAGTCCGGCTCGGTCTGTCTCAGTCCGTCTCGGTCCGCCTCAGTCCGTCTCGGTTCGCCTCAGTTTGGCTCGGTCCGTCTCAGTCCGGCTCGGTCTGGCTCGGTCCATCTCAGTCCGTCTCGGTCCGCCTCAGTCCGGCTCGGTCTGTCTCAGTCCGGCTCGGTCTGTCTCAGTCCGTCTCGGTCCGCCTCAGTCCGCCTCAGTTGGGCTCGGTCCGTCTCAGTCCGTCTCGATCCGCCTCAGTCCGGCTCGGTCTGTCTCAGTCTGGCTCAAGTCCAGCTCGGTCTGTCTCAGTCTGGCTCAGTCCGGCTCGGACTTTCTCAGTCCGGCTCGGTCTGTCTCAGTCCGTCTCGGTCCGCCTCAGTCCGGCTCGGTCTGTCTCAGTCCGGCTCGGTCCGTCTCAGTCCGGCTCGGTCTGTCTCAGTCCGGCTCGGTCTGTCTCAGTCTGTCTCGGTCTGTCTCAGTCCGTCTCGGTCTGTCTCAGTCCGTCTCGGTCCGTCTCAGTCCGTCTCGGTCCACCTCAGTCCGTCTCAGTCCGTCTCGGTCCGTCTCAGTCCGGCTCAGTCTGTCTCAGTCCGTCTTGGTCTGTCTCAGTCCGTCTTGGTCCGTCTCAGTCCATCTAAGTCCGTCTCAGTCCGTCTCGGTCCGTCTCAGTCCGGCTCGGTCCGTCTCAGTCCGTCTCGGTCCGCCTCAGTCCGTCTCGGTCTGTCTCAGTCTGTCTCGGTCCGCCTCAGTTTGGCTCGGTCCGTCTCAGTCCATCTCGGTCCGTCTCAGTTTGGCTCGGTCCGCCTCAGTTTGGCTCGGTCTGTCTCAGTCCGTCTCGGTCTGTCTCAGTTTGGCTCGGTCCGTCTCAGTCCGTCTCAGTCCGTCTCAGTTTGGCTCGGTCTGTCTCAGTCCGTCTCGGTCTGTCTCAGTCCAGCTCGGTCCGCCTCAGTCCGTCTCGGTCCGTCTCAGTCCGTCTCGGTCTGTCTCAGTCCGTCTCGGTCCGTCTCAGTTTGGCTTGGTCTGTCTCAGTTTGGCTCGGTCTGTCTCAGTCCGTCTCGGTCTGTCTCAGTCCGGCTCGGTCCGCCTCAGTCCGTCTCGGTCAGCCTCAGTTTGGCTCGGTCTGTCTCAGTCCGTCTCAGTCCGTCTCGGTCTGTCTCAGTCCGGCTTGGTCCGCCTCAGTCCGCCTCAGTCTGTCTCGGTCCGTCTCAGTCCGTCTCAGTCCGCCTCAGTTTGGCTCGGTCTGTCTCAGTCCGTCTCGGTCCGCCTCAGTCCGTCTCGGTCTGTCTCAGTCCGTCTCGGTCCGCCTCAGTCCGGCTCAGTCCGGCTCGGTCCGGCTCGGTCCGTCTCGGTCCGTCTCGGTCAGGCTCAGTCCGGCTCGGTCCGTCTCGGTCCGTCTCAGTCCGGCTCGGTCCGTCTCAGTCCGGCTCGGTCCGGCTCGGTCCGTCTCGGTCCGTCTTGGTCCGTCTCGGTCAGGCTCGGTCCGGCTCGGTCCGTCTCTGTCCGTCTCAGTCCGGCTCGGTCCGTCTCGGTCCGTCTCGGTCCGGCTCGGTCCGTCTCAGTCCGTCTCAGTCCGGCTCGGTCCGGCTCGGTCCGTCTCGGTCCGTCTCAGTCCGTCTCGGTCCGTCTCGGTCCGTCTCGGTCGGTCTCGGTCCGGCTCGGTCCGTCTCAGTCCGTCTCAGTCCGGCTCGGTCCGTCTCGGCCCGTCTCGGTCTGGCTCGGTCCGGCTCGGTCCGTCTCGGTCCGTCTCGGTCCGTCTCAATCCGTCTCGGTCTGTCTCGGTCCATCTCGGTCCAGCTCACTCCGTCTCGGTCCATCTCGGTCCGACTCACTCCGTCTCGGTCCGTCTCAGTCCGTCTCAGTCTGTCTCAGTGCGTCTCACTCCGTCTCGGTCCGGCTCGGTCCTGCTCACTCCGTCTCGGTCCATCTCGGTCCGGCTCGGTCCAGCTCACTCCATCTCAGTCCGTCTCAGTCCGTCTCACTCCGTCTCGGTCTGTCTCAGTCCGTCTCACTCCGTCTCGGTCCGGCTCACTCTGTCTCGGTCCGTCTCAGTCCGTCTCACTCCGTCTCGGTCCGGCTCAGTCCGCCTCGGTCCGGCTCACTCCGTCTCGGTCCGTCTCGGTCTGTCTCGGTCCGGCTCACTCCGTCTCGGTCAGGCTCAGTCCGCCTCGGTCCGGCTCACTCCGTCTCGGTCCGCCTCGGTCCGGCTCGGTCCGTCTCGGTCCGTCTCGGTCCGGCTCAGTCCATCTCGGTCCGTCTCGGTCCGTCTCGGTCCGGCTCAGTCCGTCTAGGTCCATCTCGGTCCGGCTCACTCCGTCTCGGTCAGGCTCAGTCCGCCTCGGTCCGGCTCACTCCGTCTCGGTCCGCCTCGGTCCGGCTCGGTCCGTCTCGGTCCGTCTCGGTCCGGCTCAGTCCATCTCGGTCCGTCTCGGTCCGTCTCGGTCCGGCTCAGTCCGTCTAGGTCCATCTCAGTCCGGCTCACTCCGTCTCGGTCTGTCTCGGTCCGTCTCAGTCTGTCTCGGTCCGTCTGACTCCGTCTCGGTCCGTCTTGGTCCGTTTCGGTCGTCTTCATCTGTCTCAGTCTGTCTCGGTCCGTCTGACTCCGTCTCAGTCCGTCTCGGTCCATTTCGGTCCGTCTTGGTCTGTCTCAGTCTGTCTCGGTCCGTCTGACTCCGTCTCAGTCCGTCTCGGTCCGTCTCGGTCCGGCTCGGTCCAGCTCACTCCATCTCAGTCCGTCTCAGTCCGTCTCACTCCGTCTCGGTCTGTCTCAGTCCGTCTCACTCCGTCTCGGTCCGGCTCACTCCGTCTCGGTCCGTCTCGGTCCGGCTCAGTCCGCCTCGGTCCGGCTCAGTCCGTCTCGGACTGTCTCAGTCCGTCTCACTCCGTCTCGGTCCGGCTCACTCCGTCTCGGTCCGTCTCGGTCCGGCTCACTCCGTCTCGGTCCGGCTCAGTCCGCCTCGGTCCGGCTCACTCCGTCTCGGTCCGTCTCGGTCCGCCTCGGTCCGGCTCGGTCCGTCTCGGTCCGGCTCAGTCCATCTCGGTCCGTCTCGGTCCGGCTCAGTCCGTCTAGGTCCATCTCAGTCCGGCTCACTCCATCTCGGTCTGTCTCAGTCTGTCTCGGTCCGTCTGACTCCGTCTCAGTCCGTCTCGGTCCGTCTCGGTCCGTTTCGGTCCGTCTGACTCCGTCTCAGTCCGTCTCGGTCCGTCTCGGTCCGTCTCGGTCCGTTTCGGTCCGTCTCGGTCCGTCTCGGTCCATATCGGTCTGTCTCGGTCTGTCTCGGTCTGTCTTGGTCCGTCTCGGTCCGTCTCAGTCTGTCTCGGTCCGTCTGACTCCGTCTCAGTCTGTCTCGGTCCGTCTGACTCCGTCTCGGTCCGTCTCGGTCCGTCTCGGTCCGTTTCGGTCCGTCTCGGTCTGTCACGGTCTGTCTTGGTCCGGCTCAGTCCGGCTCGGTCTGGCTCAGTCCGTCTCAGTCTGTCTCAGTTCGTCTCAATTCGTCTCGGTCCGTCTCAGTCCGGCTCAGTCTGGCTCGGTCCGGCTCAGTCCGTCTCAGTCTGTCTCGGAAGTCTTGGTCCATCTCGGTCCGTCTCGGTCCGTCTCGGTCCGGCTCAGTCCGGCTCGGTCTGTCTCAGTCCGTCTCAGTCTGTCTCAGTCCGGCTCGGTCTGGCTCGGTCTGGCTCAGTCCGGCTCGGTCTGGCTCAGTCCGGCTCAGTCCGGCTCGGTCTGGCTCAGCCTGGCTCAGCCTGGCTCAGTCCGGCTCGGTCTGGCTCAGTCCGGCTCAATCTGGCTCAGTCCGGCTCGGTCTGGCTCGGTCCGTCTCAGTCCGGCTCGGTCTGTCTCAGTCTGGCTCAGTCCGGCTCGGTCTGTCTCAGTTTGGCTCAGTCCGGCTCGGACTTTCTCAGTCTGGCTCGGTCCATCTCAGTCCGTCTCGGTCCGCCTCAGTTTGGCTCGGTCCATCTCAGTCCGTCTCGGTCCGCCTCAGTCCGGCTCGGTCTGTCTCAGTCCGGCTCGGTCTGTCTCAGTCCGTCTCGGTCCGCCTCAGTCCGCCTCAGTTGGGCTCGGTCCGTCTCAGTCCGTCTCGATCCGCCTCAGTCCGGCTCGGTCTGTCTCAGTCTGGCTCAAGTCCAGCTCGGTCTGTCTCAGTCTGGCTCAGTCCGGCTCGGACTTTCTCAGTCTGGCTCGGTCCGTCTCAGTCCGTCTCGGTCCGCCTCAGTTTGGCTCGGTCCGTCTCAGTCCGTCTCGGTCCGCCTCAGTCCGGCTCGGTCTGTCTCAGTCCGCCTCGGTCTGTCTCAGTCCGTCTCGGTCCGCCTCAGTCCGGCTCGGTCCGTCTCAGTCCGTCTCGATCCGCCTCAGTCCGGCTCGGTCTGTCTCAGTCCGGCTCGGTCTGTCTCAGTCCGTCTCGGTCTGCCTCAGTCCGGCTCGGTCTGTCTCAGTCCGGCTCGGTCTGTCTCAGTCCGTCTCGGTCCGCCTCAGTCCGGCTCGGTCTGTCTCAGTCCGGCTCGGTCCGTCTCAGTCCGGCTCGGTCTGTCTCAGTCCGGCTCGGTCTGTCTCAGTCTGTCTCGGTCTGTCTCAGTCCGTCTCGGTCTGTCTCAGTCCGTCTCGGTCCGTCTCAGTCCGTCTCGGTCCACCTCAGTCCGTCTCAGTCCGTCTCGGTCCGTCTCGGTCCGTCTCGGTCCACCTCAGTCCGTCTCAGTCCGTCTCGGTCCGTCTCAGTCCGGCTCGGTCTGTCTCAGTCCGTCTTGGTCTGTCTCAGTCCGTCTTGGTCCGTCTCAGTCCATCTAAGTCCGTCTCAGTCCGTCTCGGTCCGCCTCAGTCCGTCTCGGTCCGTCTCAGTCCGGCTCGGTCCGTCTCAGTCCGTCTCGGTCCGCCTCAGTCCGTCTCGGTCTGTCTCAGTCTGTCTCGGTCCGCCTCAGTTTGGCTCGGTCCGTCTCAGTCCATCTCGGTCCGTCTCAGTTTGGCTCGGTCCGCCTCAGTTTGGCTCGGTCTGTCTCAGTCCGTCTCGGTCTGTCTCAGTTTGGCTCGGTCCGTCTCAGTCCGTCTCAGTCCGTCTCAGTTTGGCTCGGTCTGTCTCAGTCCGTCTCGGTCTGTCTCAGTCCAGCTCGGTCCGCCTCAGTCCGTCTCGGTCTGTCTCAGTCCGTCTCGGTCTGTCTCAGTCCGTCTCGGTCCGTCTCAGTTTGGCTTGGTCTGTCTCAGTTTGGCTCGGTCCGTCTCAGTTTGGCTTGGTCTGTCTCAGTTTGGCTCGGTCTGTCTCAGTCCGTCTCGGTCTGTCTCAGTCCGGCTCGGTCCGCCTCAGTCCGTCTCGGTCCGCCTCAGTTTGGCTCGGTCTGTCTCAGTCCGTCTCGGTCTGTCTCAGTCCGGCTTGGTCCGCCTCAGTCCGCCTCAGTCCGTCTCGGTCTGTCTCAGTCCGGCTTGGTCCGCCTCAGTCCGCCTCAGTCCGTCTCGGTCCGCCTCAGTTTGGCTCGGTCTGTCTCAGTCCGTCTCAGTCCGTCTCGGTCTGTCTCAGTCCGGCTTGGTCCGCCTCAGTCCGCCTCAGTCCGTCTCGGTCCGTCTCAGTCCGTCTCAGTCCGCCTCAGTTTGGCTCGGTCTGTCTCAGTCCGTCTCAGTCCGTCTCGGTCCGCCTCAGTCCGTCTCGGTCTGTCTCAGTCCGTCTCGGTCCGCTTCAGTTTGGCTCGGTCCGTCTCAGTCCGTCTCGGTCCGCCTCAGTTTGGCTCGGTCCGTCTCAGTCCGTCTCGGTCCGCCTCAGTTTGGCTCGGTCCGTCTCAGTCCGGCTCGGTCTGTCTCAGTCCGTCTCGGTCCGCCTCAGTCCGTCTCGGTTCGCCTCAGTTTGGCTCGGTCCGTCTCAGTCCGGCTCGGTCTGGCTCGGTCCAGCTCAGTCTGGCTCGGTCCGCCTCAGTCCGGCTTGGTCCGTCTCAGTCCGGCTCGGTCTGGCTCGGTCCGGCTCGGTCCGTCTCAGTCTGGCTCGGTCCGTCTCAGTCTGGCTCGGTCCGTCTCAGTCCGGCTCGGTCTGGCTCGGTCCGGCTCAGTCTGGCTCAGTCTGGCTCGGTCCGTCTCAGTCCGGCTCAGTCCGTCTCAGTCTGGCTCGGTCCGTCTCAGTCCGGCTCGGTCTGGCTCGGTCCGGATCAGTCTGGCTCGGTCCGCCTCAGTCCGGCTCAGTCTGTCTCAGTCCGGCTCGGTCTGGCTCGGTCCGGCTCAGTCTGGCTCGGTCAGCACGGCCCGGCCTGACCCGGCAGTAACCCTTGGACTCTCCAGTCGCAGTGCCTCCTGTTCTCGGCACACGACAGTGGGTGACTCCAGCTGTCTGAGTGCCTCAGGACCCAGCCTGACAGTTACTGGCGTTCCACACTGCCCGCAATTACAGCCTGCTCGCTCAGCACCCAAATCTGCAGAAGCTTCTCTGACAAAGCTGCACTTTGCAATTACTGTCATTGCTTTACAGAAATACAAGCGCTCCTTTGGTGCAGACAGCGGTAACCCAGTAATGAGCCTGTGGCTTGGAGCACAATGAGTGTACTGGAAAACTCGGTCACACAGACAGGGCAGCCGTCCCAGGCAGATCTGCCGATTCACCACACAGCTCACACAGACAAAGACATTTCCACTTTGGGCCCCGGCTACAGGCCTCACCACAGCGGAGCACGGACTTCCCCTCTCGGGGCGAGGATTATCCAAGTCAATATTCCAGCTGCTGCTCCCGATTATCTCCGACAGACAGGGATCTGTCCAAATCCTGGGAATGTGGAGAGTTCGTTAACACTGTCACAGACTCATTCATAGAGCCACACAATGATAGACCACCGTGCTGGCCCAGTGACAGAGCGATCCTGTCAGTCCCACACTCCCCCCTGCCCTTTCCCCACAGCCCGGTACATTTCCCCCTTCAGGTATTTATCCAATTCCCGGTTTGAAAGTCACTATTGAATCTGCTCCCACCGCCCTTTCAGGCAGCGTGTTCCCGATCACCACAACTCGCTGCGTAAACACATTCTCCCCATCTCCCCCTCTGGTTCCATCGCCGATTATCGTCAATCCGTGTCCCTCTGGTTACCCACCCTCCCGTCCCCTTATTTACTCTGTCAGAACCCCTCGTGGTTTTGATCACACCGCCCCGTAACCTGCTCTGCTGTAAGGAGAACAGCCCCGGCTTCTCCGGTCTCCCCGGCACTGAAGCCCCTATCCCCGGGACCGTTCTGGTCAATCACCCTCTGCAACGTCCCCAAGGCCGTGACATTCTCCCGACACAACTGGGGCCTGACCCGGGCTTTATACAGGTTTAGTGTAAGCTCCTTGCTTTTATACTCTGTGGGTGAGAAACTGCCCTTCACACGATTGGGACGGTAACCTTGTGGGGCCGGGACCTCTTGCAGCTCAACCAACTGCCCCTGGAAGGACACAGACCGCTGTCTCCGAGCTCCGCTCCCTGAGAGGGGTGTTCCCGGGGTACTGTGGGGGGAGGGGTGTTCCCGGGGTACTGTGGGGGGAGGGGTGCTTCCGTGGGGGGGGGGCGTTCTTGGGGTACTGTGAGGGGAGGGGTATTCCCGTGGGGGAGGGGAGGGGTGTTCCCGGGGTACTGTGGGGGGAGGGGTGTTCCCGTGGGGGAGGGGGGGGCGTTCCTGGGGTACTGTGGGGGGAGGGGTGTTTCCGTGGGGAGGGCGTTCCTGGGGTACTGTGGGGGGAGGGGTGTTTCCGTGGGGGGGGGGCGTTCCTGGGGTACTGTGGGGGGAGGGGTGTTTCCGTGGGGGGGGGGCGTTCTTGGGGTACTGTGGGGGGAGGGGTGTTCCCGTGGGGGAGGGGGGGGGGCGTTCCTGGGGTACTGTGAGGGGGGGCGTTCCCGGGGGGAGGGAGGGGGCGTTCCCGGGGTACTGTGGCCCTGAGCCCGACGGGAATGGTCGCTCCCCATCCATTAAAGGGGCACTGCGCTGCGAACTCTGCAGGCCCTTTGTTCGCTGCCACTGAGCCCCCAGAACCGCGATCGACCGGACCACCCCCCCACACCTGAGGCCGTGTGCCGGGCAGTCCCAAGGGACACTGCGGTCTGACAAACAGCCAGTCACCCCGCTCGCTGGTCTCTGTCCCTGGGCCAATGTAATATCCATGCTGCAAAGGAGGCTCGGAAGATCGTGGTCAGAGCCCGCACAATTTCCACCCTTACTTCCCTCGGTATGCTCGGATACAGCCCATCCGGACCGGGAGACTTCTCCACCGTGAGAGCTGCCGGCCTTTAACCCTTTCTCTACCTCCTCCTTATCTATTTTATCCTCTCCAATGACCCCGCTTGTTCAGTGTGACATCGACAGCATCCGCTTCTTGTGTACCTTACTGCATCCCTTGACCATCCTAAACTGCTTCACATTCAATAAATCACTTCCGCAAACACAGCAATCATATTGTGCAAAGCACGATCCCACAAACTGCGATGAGGTAAACGAGGCTGGAGAGCCCACCAGGACCAGAGGAACCCGCTGTTCCTTCAATATTATCCCTGGGATCATCAACATCTATCTTAGAGGGCAGACCTTCGTTAAAATTCTCAGCGGAAAGATGGCCACTCCGACAGTGCGGCGCTCCCTCAGTACTGCCCCTCCGACAGTGCGGCACTCCCTCAGTACTGCCCCTCCAACAGTGCGGCGCTCCTTCAGTACTGCCCCTCCGACAGTGCGGCGCTCCCTCAGTACAGCCCCTGTGACAGTGCGGCACTCCCTCAGTACAGCCCCTCTGACAGTGTGGCACTCCCTCAGTACTGCCCCTCCGACAGTGCGGCGCTCCCTCAGTACTGCCCCTCCGACAGTGCGGCACTCCCTCAGTACTGCCCCTCCAACAGTGCGGCGCTCCTTCAGTACTGCCCCTCCGACAGTGCGGCGCTCCCTCAGTACAGCCCCTGTGACAGTGCGGCACTCCCTCAGTACAGCCCCTCTGACAGTGCGGCACTCCCTCAGTACAGCCCCTCCGACAGTGCGGCACTCCCTCAGTACTGCCCCTCCGACAGTGCGGCACTCCCTCAGTACAGCCCCTCCGACAGTGCGGCACTCCCTCAGTACTGCCCCTCCGACAGTGCGGCACTCCCTCAGTACTGCCCCTCTGACAGTGCGGCACTCCCTCAGTACTGCCCCTCTGACAGTGCGGCACTCCCTCAGTACTGCCCCTCTGACAGTGCGGCGCTCCCTCAGTACTGCCCCTCCGACAGTGCGGTGCTCCCTCAGTACTGCCCCTCCGACAGTGCGGCACTCCCTCAGTACTGCCCCTCCGACAGTGCGGCGCTCCCTCAGTACTGCCCCTCCGACAGTGCGGCGCTCCCTCAGTACTGCTCCTCCGACAGTGTGGCTCTCCCTCAGTACTGCCCCTCCGACAATGCTGGCG